>NW_024429197.1:32419997-32892497 GCF_017639785.1 Mesocricetus auratus | reverse complement strand
CAGTGTCCATTAGCAGAAGGTGGACCGATGATACCACATACAGATGCTATTTCCTGTTATGGTGGTCTGAATAAGAATGGCCCCCATAGGCTCATGTATTTGAATGCTTGTCATCAGGGAGTGGTACTGCTTGAGAAGGATTAGGAGGTGTGGCCTGGCAGGAGGAAATGTATCACTTGGGTAGGCTCTGAGGTTTCAAAAGCCCAAGCCAGGCCCAGTGGCTCTCTCTCTTCCTTCTCCCTCAGCTCCTTCTCCAGCACCATGTCTGCCTGTGGCCACCATGCTTCCCACTATGATGATAATGGACTAAACCTCTGAAACTCTAAGCAAGCTCCAGTTAAGTGCTTTCTTTCATAAAAGTTGCTGTGGTCATGGTGTCTCTTCACACCAAAAGAACACTGACAAAGACATGTTAAAAAAAAATAGCTGGGCGTTGGTGGCGCACGCCTTTTATCCCAGCACTCGGGAGGCAGAGGCAGGTGAATCTCTGAGTTCGAGGCCAGCCTGGTCTCAAGTGCCAGGATAGACTCCAAAGCTATACATAGAAACCATGTCTTGAAAAACCAAAAAAATTAAAAATTTTAAAAATAAATAAAAGCACCTTGGTTTAAATAGCTATGACTAGGGACTAGAGAGATGGTTCAGCAGTTAAGAACACTGGTTGCTTCTCCAGAGGACCTGGGTTCAATTGCCAGAACCTACATTACAGCTCACAACCATCTGTAACTCCAGTTCCTGGGGACACAATGCCCTCTTTTGGCTTTCAAGGGCACTGTGCACATGGCACAGACCAACATGCAAACAAAGCTCCCATACACACAAAATAATAAAAATGAGTTTTCAATGTTTATAGGTAGTAGCCAGGTATAGTGGTATCAGCATATAATCTCAACATTTGATAGACTGTGGTAGACCATGAGTTTAAACCTCTGCTACATGATGAGTTCAATAATAACCTAAGGTAAACAACTACAGTTTAGGGAATAGCTCAGTGTGATACAGCACTTCCTTTGTGTGTCCGACACCCTGGGCTTGATGCCTACCACTGCAAAATAATTGTAGATAAGCAAATAATCATCTTTATATAATTGGGCTTTCTGTTGATTTGAACTTGAAGGGAAACAACAATTGAATTTCAATTAGAAAAAGAATTTCCAGAGCCTTCTTGAGTTGGTTTGTTCCAATAGAACAATGAGCAGCTTTTCTTAGAAGTGGACAGTTTTTCTTAGAAGTTTTCATTAGGTGGCAAAACAAAAAGATTGGTAAATTCTAGTTTCCCATAAAAACTAGAATCTCTATTATTGCACAAAAAATAAAAGATCCAGAGGCTGATACTGGGCTTCAAACTTCAAGCTGAAGGTCAGAAAAGCAAAGCAGCCAGCCACTAATCCTTACCTCTACCTCAGGTTGAAATGGTTAGTTAACCCAAGAGCATGGCTGGAGACTGAATTCTAGATATTGAGATCTTGCTCCTATTTTATATACTTCCCTAATGCTGGGATTAAGGACATATGATCCCAGATACTGAGATAATCTTTGTGTGAGCTGTTTCTCTTTAGGACTGGATCAATTTTGTATAGATCTGGGTGGCCTTGGACTCACAGAGATCCATCCACCTTTTAATCCTGAGTCCTAGGATTAAAGGTGTGTAGCACCACCTCCTAGCTTCAGGCTGCTGAGATTAAAGGTGTGTTCCTGGCTTCTATGGCTTGTGGCTGACTTTGCTTTCTGAATCCTCAGGCAAGCTTTAATAAACCATTAAAAAATATATCACCACACTCTGTTCTGAAGCGCAGGTGAAGACTGTGTTTCTATACAATGTCTTTATTTTGTTTATTTTTGAGGCAGGATCTATGTAGCCTTAAGTATCCTGGAACTCTCTATGTGGACCAGGCTAGCCTGAAACTCAGTAGAGATCCTCCTGCTTCTGCCTCCCAAGTGCTAGGGTTAAAGGTATGCACCATCATTCTTGGTCAATGTATGCATTATCAAAGAAGTTGCATATATATCCTACCCTGCTGCCCCCAAAGCCCCTGCACTAGGCTTTTCATTTGACTCTTTGGTGGAGTTGAAGGTTATAGTAATAAATGCAACAAGCCTGGGTCCCAGCTCTACCATTTCCTCCCTAGAGACATTGGCTCAGTCATTTCCCTTCACTGAGGTTCAGCTTCTCCAGTCATAACAAGAGAGAGCTGGGCTAGACTTTGAGGATCCAAATGTTTTTAGCAGACTTTTTTCCAAAAGAATTCTTAACATGACACCAATCATGTGACAGATGCAGTAGTGCTCCTGTTGAAGCAGGCCCTCTCTCCCATGGCTAAAACCCTTGAAGAAAGTCTAGACTCTGTTCAGCTACGCATTCATTCCATGAGACGGCAGTGCAAGCATCTGGGGGAAAGAAAGAGGAGAGTCTGCCTTACCCTTGGCCAGTGAAGCCCCACAGATTTTCCTATTAAAATTTCTGGGGCCTTGACCCTGCCGGCATGCTGGCATTAATATATAGTTGGGGAAATGGAAATGCAGACAATAGTTTTCTCTTGTTTTTTGAGACAGAGGTCTTGTTATGTAACACAGGCTGACTTCTTCTCAATCCCCCTGCCTCAGACTCTCAAGAACTAGGATTACAGGTGTGTGTAGACAGATGTTTCTGTCCCTCCTGGTCCTGCAGTCATTTAGTCCCAAATAAACACACAGAGGTTTAATTATAAACTGTTTATTAATATAAGCCTGGCTCAGGCTTCTTATTGGCTCTCACTTATTAACCCATTTCTATTAATTGATATATCTCCACATAGTCTTGGCTTACCTGTGATGCTTGACCTCTTTCTTCCTCATCAGTCACATACATGACTTCTCTCTCCTGACTCACTCTCTGTGTTCCTCTTCCCAGAATTCTCCTAGTCTGGTAGCCCTGCCTATACTTCCTGCCTGGCTACATCCTGCCTGTCCAATGGCCAAAACAGCTTTATTCATCAACCAATAAGAGAAACATACATTCACAGCATACAAAAGGACATCCCCCATCATCTCCTCTTTTCTAACTAAAAAGGAAGGTTTTTAACTTTAACATAGTAAAACTAAATATGACAAAAGAGTTATCAGGCAAGAATTGCAGTAAACAATGTTTAGTCCACTAACATTTGGCAAAATTTAAAGAAAATATTCTATCATGTATTCTATCTTTGTGAGTCTAGCTTATCTTTTATCATAACTAAGGAAAACCATAACCATAACTTTCTGTCTTTGGCTCCATCAAAGACCTCAGAAGGATAATATATAAACTCTAGAAATGACAGAGACTCTGCCTGTCCATTGGTTGAAACAACTTTATTCATCAACCAATAAGAGAAACATATATTCACAGCATACAAAAGGACATCCCCTATCAGGTATGTGCTTCTAAACCTGACTTCTAGTATTTTCAGCTGTAAATCTACAAATTGATACTATATATAACCCAAAACTCAAGCTCAGTTCACATCCTCATGCTTAGTCTAGGTCACTTCACATTTTAGTGTATGTAGTTGTTGGGGGAGGGGCATATGGGGATGAGGGTGGGTATGTGGGTGTAGGTGTATGGGTGTGTAGATGTATAGGTGTGGGTATAGGTATGTGGGTGTGAGTGTGTAGGTGTATAGATGTGTGCACATCTATACCAGAGTTCAAGATCAGGTATATTCTATCTCTACACAATCTTTTTTTTAATTTTTAATTAAAAAATATTTTCATACAATGTATTTCCCCATCCCAAATCTTTCCAGATACTCTCCCTTCCCTACCCACCTACCTTCCTGTTCTTTCTCTCTCAAAACAAAACAAAAACCTTGACGTCCATTCTGTGTTGGTCAACTACCCTGAGCATGGGCCTGCCCTGGAGTGTGGTTGATATAGCCAGTGACGCTCCATTGGAGAAAACTGATTTTTCCCCTCCCATTAGGTATCCCTTGTGAATGGCTTCTTAGTTAGGGGTGCCCACTTCTCCGTCTTTGGGCTTGGATTTTGTCTGATTGAACATGTGTGGGTCTTGTGTATGTTGTCAGTCTCTATGAGTTCATGTGTGCATCAACCCTGCAGTATCTGGAAGATTCTATTTCCTTAGAGCTGTCCATTCCACCTTAGTTTTTTTTTTTTTCAGACAGGGTCCCGACTGAACCAGGAGCTCTCCTTTTAATTAGACTGTCGACCATAGAATCCCCATCCCAACCTTCCCATGTCAGCCCGGCAACACTGGACTTACAGCTGACTGCTATCATGCCTGATTTTGGCATGGGTCTTGGTTTCCAAACTCAGGTCTTCAGGCTTATGCAGCAGGCACTCTACCCACTGAGCAACCTCCCTGGCCCCCATTTCATATTTTAGACATGTGGAGAGAGAGAGAGAGAGAGAGAGAGAGAGAGAGAGAGAGAGAGAGAGAGAGAGAGAGAGAGAGAGAGAGAGAGACTGGAGACTGGAGACTGGTTCAGGGTGTAAAACCGTTTTTCTCACTGTAGGCTATAGTGAAAAGTGTTTGAAGTTGGTAACTTGGCAAGGGTAAGCTTAAGACCTCACCCCTGAAGCCCACAGGCTGCCTCTGGGTCTCCAAGACCCAAATAAACTGATTCCTTCTAGGGCTGAAATCAACAGAGGCTTTTGCACCTCTCCTCACAGCTGAGTGTGGCTAGGGCCCAGAAGAAAGTTGGCAGTGTTTGTGTAGGGGCCCTGGGAACAAAGAGGGAGCTTGTCCCAGGGCCTGCCAATCTGCCTCCTTCACAGGCACTAGATTCATTCAGCGTCGCTGCCCTGCAGGCTACCCCGTTAGCCTGGTGGGCCTGCCAGCCTCTTCCACAAGGACTCAGTGTCGGATCTGGACAGCTCTCTCTGCCTGAGGCAACGGATATTCAGATCCCCCGTGAGAATCGGAAATGGAGGCTCCTGTCACTTGGAAAATAAGGACCCAGGAAGTCAACAGCTCCCCCAGATGTGAGCAAGTGTGGGAAGAGTGCTAGTGTTCTGCCCCTCTCCTTCCGAACCCATGCCCCTCGTCTTCTTGTTACTCAACGGAGGCTTTCCCACTGTCTGTTTCCTCTAAGCTATGCAAGGAAAAGATGGGAAGACAAAGTACTGCGTATGAAAACTACCCTCAGACTTTACACAAGAAATTTGACACACCCCATTTCATCTTATACATTTTCTATTCTCTTTGCCTTATTCTTCTTTTAGTTTTGTATGTGGGGATAGACCAGAGGTCAGAGGGCAGCTTTACAGAGGCCTTTACATGGGTTCCAGAGTTCAAAGTCAGGTCATCAGGCAGATGTGTGCTTACCTGCTGAACCATCTTTCTGGTTCCCAGATCTCCATTTCAGTGCAGACAAGGAAAATGAGACCTAGGGAAATCACCACTCGAGTCTGTCTAGCTCCAAGTTCAAAATTTTCTAAGCCATGAGGAAGCTAAAACTTGAGTAACTCCAGAACAGCCTTGGGCTTGGGCAACATGGCCAGTATGTCCCAAGATAAGAAGCCAGGGGCAGCTGAATGGGAATGCAGGCAGCGCGAGTCCGAGTTGAAGCACAGTGATAGGGTCACTGTACCTTTTTGTCATGCAGACTCGGTTGCCATCATAGTCCAAGTTAATGGGCTTAGTAGAGGAATTTTAGATGCATAGCAAAATTGAGCTGATGTGCCTCCAAAACACACAGCCTTCTCCCACCCAACCTCTCATTAGCATGCTTCCTTTGCTGAATCAACCTAGACACACAGTCATCACTCAAAGCCTATAGCATGGCCGGGCAGTGGTGGCACACGCCTTTAATCCCAGCACTCGGGAGGCAGAGGCAGGCAGATCTCTGTGAGTTCGAGGCCAGTTACGAAACACTGTCTCGTAAAACCAAAATAAAAAAATAAACCAAAAATAAATAAATAAATAAATAAATAAATAAAACAAAGCCTATAGCATGAATTAGGATTCACTCTTCATATTGTACACTTTGGATTGGCAGATACATAACACGATGGCTACCGCTGTTGTGAGACATCAAATCGTTTCCCTGCCCTAAAAAAAGGAAGATGTCTTTTGCTTCATCCATTCATCTTGTCTTCCCTTCCCCTCTCCCACTTCGTGGAAGCCACTTTTCCTGTCTCTATAGTTTTCTCTTGTCCAAAGTGCCATATAGTTGGGCTCAGGTAATATGTAGTCTTTGTGGATCACCCGCACCCCATTTGTTAACCTTTATAGAATCAGTTCAATCCCCAAGGCCCGCATGGTGGAAAGAGAGAGCTGATTCCCACAAGTTATCTGCTGGTCCCCACATGTAGCCCCTGGAACATACACATACGTGCACACTCACACACACACATGCCACAAATCAGTAACTTTATAAACACACTTCTTAATATATATATAAGAATGATGCCTCCTTATGGTATAGTGGAATAGACATTCTTTTCCTTAGTTTTCCTTATTCTTTCTAGTAATCAAAGTAAAACCTCTCTCTCTTGCTCTCCGTCTCCCATAGGTGGGGGTGGGGCTGAAAATGAAGCAAATTAAATTAAACTGACTCAACCAGGCACTGGTGGTGCACACCTTTAATCCCAGTACTCTGGAGGCAGAGGCAGGCGGATCTCTGTGAGTTGGAAGCCTGCCTGGTCTACTGAGCGAGTTCCTGGACAGCCCCAAAACAATACAGAGAAACCCTGTCTGGAAAAAAAAAATTAAACTGACTCTGAAAGGAAAAGGGAGTCAGACCAGCCAGGGAGCAAACGTGAGCTCTGACAGGAAAGCACATGTGCTACAAAGAGATGCTGTGCTCCTTCCTTCCTATCCAGCTATAGAAACAATGGGCCCCAAAGAATTAGATCCCCAAGAGCCCTGTGCTGGCAGGAGGGCAAGGACTTGGCACTGGCCAGAGGAGGAACTTGCTTCCCAGGAGGAGATTTCCTACAGTTCCGACAACTTGTCTCACAGTTAAATGAACTTGTCTTCTAGCCTGTGTTTCCAGCATTTGATAAAATTGTAACGCCTCTAGAAAAAGGTGGACACGCCCCCTCGGAGAGTATCCCGGAGATTCCTTTTTTGCCTCATATAGCAGAGGAATGGTGTTAAAGGAGACTTCGGTCTGAAAACATGAATGGATGTGAGGCAGAAAATCCCCAGCAAAAGCTGTCACCTCCAGCCAAAGGAGCAACGGAGGCCAGTCTAGAAAGATGGAAGACTCTCAAGCCGGAGAGATGCTCAGGCCATGTGGCGCTTGATGCAGAAGCACGAAGACCTGAATTAGATCCCGGCCCTGATGCAGAAGGCCAGGCACAGTAGTGCCTGTAGCTCCAGTGCTGGGGGGGGGTGACACAAAGACCCCTGGGGCTTGCTGGTCAAACAGTGGCTCTCAACCTTCCTAAGGCTGCAACCCTTAATAGAGTTCCTCATGTTGTGGTGACCCCCAACCATACAATTATTTTCATTGCTACTTCATAACTGTAATTTTGCTACTGGTTTGAATCTGTGTTTTCTGATGGACTTAGGTAACCCCTGTGAAAGGGTCGCTTGACCCCCTCCCAAAAGGGTCTTGACCCCACAGGTTGAGAACCACTGGTTGGGTTCATTAAGGAGCTCTGTCTTAAAATAATAATAAGGTGGAGAGCAATTGAGGACAACATAGTATTAGCCTCTGGCCTCTGCATGCCTGTGTGTTCACGCACAGAAGCACAAAAGAAAACAGAAAACTTTTAAACAGAATAATTCTAATAAAGCCAAATGCCACAAAATGGTGGAAGAGGAAGTCTAGGCCACATATTTATCAGGCTGCAACAAGATATCTTAAACCTCCATTGGGAAGGTATCAAAGAAAGCCAGTCAGGGGCTGGGACTTTCATCCTTCCCCGGGGGCAGCAAGCATCCCTGACGAGTTGTCAGTAGAAACCCTGGGAAGCTGACATAGTGACTTGTAGCTCACTATGCAGTAACTGGGTACCCTGCTTCTCCCCAGTGGGATGATACTGAAGAGGCCTCCTCGAGGGCATCCATCCCGACAGGAAAAGGCCCTTGTCTTCTTCCTGTGGGTTGTCCTTCTCCACTGAGGCTCATAGATTAGCAATTTCTCACTGTGACCTCACGTGATGAAGGAGGCGATGGTCCTGGGCTCTGAGAGCTCTAAGGTAACTAAGCAAACAGCAAACAGGATGAGCCCACAGGCATCCTCACCAGCACGGCTGTGGGCAGTGTCGCTCAGGGGCTTATAAGCCAAAGGCTTTATCTTCATCTCCAGAGGCAGAGGTTTGGGAAAACGATTGGGTTGGGGGGCACAATTAATTATGGTTTAATCACTAATGGATTCATACATATCTGAAATTACTTTTGCTGGGTAGAAACTGTGGGAAATTACTGACGGAGGCTGGTGTCTGGGGGTGTACCTTTGAAGGTATCTCTTAGCCCTGGTCTCTTTGGCTTTCTGGCTCTCCAGCTTTCTTGATGCCATGAGGTGAGCGGCTGTATCCACTACGCCCTCCCTCCATCTGCCATTGTCTCCTGACTTTCTAGGGGTCTATAGTGACAGATGGAGCAAACTGGGCTTGGGCTGGAGCCTCAGAAAGTGTGAGCCAAAGCAAACCTTCTCTCCCCTAAGGTGATTGCTCAAGTGTAAACAAAGTTTCTGTCCCACCTGGTCCCACCCCTCTTCAGGCCCCAATAAATACACAGAGACTTTTGTTAATTAGAACTGCTTGGCCAATGACGTCATTTACACTCAAGTATTTTGTCACAGGGATTAAAAAGTAACTGACACAAGCCCACATTGTAATCAAACTTCTGAAAATTAAGGCAAAAATACGGAAAGCAACAGGAAGTGAAGACTTTCTCAAAAAGGAAAAGAATCCACCCCAGATTTCTCATCAGATGTCATGCACAAGAAAGTGACACAACACACATACCTTCAATACAAGTACCCGTGAGGCTGGTACACTAAACTACACTCTTTTCCAAAGACAAAAGAAACACTGGGCTTGGTGGCACACACCTTTAATCTCAGTATTCGGGAAGCAGAGGCAGGCAGATCTCTGGGTGTTCAAGGTCAGCCTGGTCTATAGAGCCAGTTCTAGGACAACCAGAGCTATGTAGAGAGGCCCTGTCTCAAAAACAGAAAAATACTAATGAAAATTTGCTGAATGTATTCTCTAAATACAAAACCAAAACAAAAAAAAAAAGGAAAGGGAGAAGAACTATTCAAACATCAGCAAGGTAATAAAGACCACAGTGAATAAACTATAGGTAAATGAAATATACTTGTCTTAATTAGAGTTCCTACTGCTGCAACAAAATACCATGACCAAAGAGCAAGTTGGGAAGGAAAGGTATCTAAGGATGTGAGGTCAGAAACTCAAAATGCCAGGAACCTGGAGGCAGGAGCTGATGCAGAGGCCGTGGAGGGTGCTGATCACCAAGGCTTGCTCGGACTGCTTTCTTACAGAACTCAGGGCCACCAGCCCAGGGATGGCACTACCCACAATGGGCTAGGCCCTCCCCCATCAATCACTAATTAATAAATGCCCTAGAGCTGGATCTTAGGCATTTTCTGAATTAAGGTTCCCTCCTTTCAGATAACTCTAGTTTGTGTGTCAAGTTGACTTATGATAACTGACCCCTGGTCAATTTGACACATACATAAATAAGCTCATTACTATTAAGCCATGCCTTTCCTTTCTTATTCATCCCCAAGATCTCACACTAAAAACAAATAACTTCAAAAGTAAATAACTTTAAAAGTCCCACAGTTTTTACAAATTCAAACACATTAAATTTTCAGTCTCACTGGGCACAGTGGTGCACACTTGGGAGGCAGAGGCAGGTAAATCTCTATGAGTCTGAGGCCAGCCTGGTCTACAGAGGTAGTTCCAGGACAGCCAGAGCCACACATAGAAATCCCGTCTCAAAAAGCAAACAAAATAATTCAGTCTCTTTAAAATACCCAATCTCGCCGGGCGTTGGTGGCGCACGCCTTTAATCCCAGCACTCGGGAGGCAGAGGCAGGCGGATCCCAGTGAGTTCGAGGCCAGCCTGGTCTACAGAGCGAGTTCCAAGACACCCTCCAAAGCCACAGAGAAACCCTGTCTTGAAAAACCAAAAAAAAAAAAAAACCAATCTCTCTAAATATCCAAAATCCCTTTTAAGTTCTAGTTTCTCAGCTGTGGGCTCCTGTAAAAATCAAAATTAAATTAATTACTTCAAGAGGGAAGAACCAGGGCAGCATCACAATCCGAACCAAGCAAAACCAAACTCCAACAATATACATAACTCAATGTCCAGTTATCTGGAATTCACTCACAATCTTCTGGGCTCCTCCGGAGGGCTACAGTCACTTCTCCAACTCTGCCCTCTTCAGCACACAGCTTGTCTTCTAGACTCCACTGCTACTGTCCTTGATGGTCATCCCATGGAACTGGCATATCCAATACACCGGACTCCCCTGCACTTTCACCAGTAGCCTCTCAAAGCCAAGCCTCAACTTCTCTGCGTGACCCTTTCAATCATGAGCCTTCAACTGCCACTAAGGCTGCCCCTTCACCAATGGCCTCTCACAGTGCCAAGCTCCACGACCCCTTCATGACTTCAAAACCAGAATGAGTTCACCAGACCTAAGATAAATGATTAATAGGTATTTATTAGGGGAGGACTTACACAGATAAGAGCAAATAACTGCCATGGTCTTCCTGTTCCAGATGATGCAGTCTCTACTCCTCCGATGCTCTCTGGACCCAAGAGAGCAAAAGCCAGCCCCTCCTCTACCTTAATGGGTCACATCTGCACCTGAAACCCCGCCCAAAGGGTGTGGCCACTACTACAAGTCCACTGGCAAGGCAAGATGCCACTACAAAATCCAGTACCACCTGGGTAGCTCTTACGTATTACCAAGTCTGGCTGCCAGTGCAAGGTACAGTCTTGGATGCCCCTGGAACACAGCTGTTGCGTGCTGACACTCAGGAAACACTTCTCAGAATGCTTCACCTCAGTGATGCTGATCTCTTCTTAATTGCCACTAATTTTTTAGCTCCAGGTAACCAGCATCTATTGTCCCAGTAACTCAAGTGTTTCTCTCCAATGGTGCTAGTGTCCTGTTTGGTCCCAGCTGACCAAAATGACAGAATCTTAATTCAAAATAATAAACCTCCATAATAGAGTCTTTAAACTTCCCTCTGAAACGTCACAAGCCAGGCCTCCACCTTCTGTACTGCTTATCTTCCAAGCTCTTAAAGAACATTCCACTGAGTTTTTAACACTCAGTGGCTCTTCTATCCCAGAAGTTCCGAAATCCTTCCACAATCCTACCAAAAGCATTGTCAGTTCTGTCACAGCAGTATCCCACTGTGCTAGTACCAACTTGTCTTAGTTAGGGTTTCTATTGCTACAACGAAACACCATGACTAAAAAGAAAGTGGGGGGGATTTATTTGGCTTACACTTTCATATTACTGTTCAGCATCAAAGGAAGTCAGGACAGGAACTCAAACAGGGCAGGAACCTGGAGGCAGGAGCTGATGCAGAGGCCGTGGAGAAGGGCTGCTCACTGGCGTGTTTCTTATGACTTGTACAACCTGCTTTTCTATAGAAGCCAGGACCACCAGCTGAGGGCTGGTTCCACCTACAACGGGCTGGACCCTTCCCTCCTCAATCACTAATTAAGTTAATGTTTTACAGCTGGAATTTTTAAACTTTTTCTTGATTCTTTGTGGCTTTCACACCATGCATCCAAATTCCATTCGTCTCCCTATCCCTTGGTATCTGCCCTCTGCCCTTGCAACCTCCTCCCAAAAATAAAATAAAATAAATTTAAAAGAAAAAAATCTTGTAGTGGAAGCTGCAGTGTAACATAATGAGTCACACCTTATACCTTTTAGTCTGTACATCTGTACTTGCAAATGTTCATTTCAATGAGTCATTGGTCTGGTTCAAGGCTCCTGGCTTCTGCTACTCAATCAATATTGGGCCTTCACTGGGACTCTTCTTGGATATCCTGTTGTTACTCTGTGTAGAGATCCTGCAGCTTTGGCTCTGCAGGACTGACCACTTCATGTGCTCCAGCAGCTCATAGGTGGGGTAGATGTTGGGGTGGGGAAACTCATAGCCCAGGTTCTGGGCCTGGGTGGTAGCTGGATTGGTCAGCCCACCAGCTTTCCCTAATGCTCACCACCAGGGTGAGCTCTCCAGCACTGTCCTGGCTAGCTCACCCACAGCAGCAGGTTTCAAGGGGCGGGGCCAGTTATCCTGCTCTTGATTGCTCACCTGCACCCCTACCGTGCTGCCCAAGCAAGAAGCAGGGCCCACTCTCCTAAGTGTTGCAGCTGATGGGGGGCAGGGGCAGAACTCCTCTCCTATGACCTCAGGGCCAGCTTTCCCACCTGCCACAGGGGGTGAGGGGTGAGGGGGTGGCAGGGGATCTCTCCCTCGCCCATATCAGATCCTATAGAGGTGTTTTCTCAATAAAGATTTCTTCCTTTCAGATAACTCTAGTTTGCATGTCTTGTTGACACATGAATAGCCGGCACAATACCTTCCTGTAGATGTATTTTTCTTTGGGCTGCCAGCTCCCAAAAAAACAATATGAAGACTTACTTAAAAAAAAAAAAAAAAAAAGGAATGCTTAGCCTCAGTTTAGGCTTGTTTGTAACTAGCTCTTATGATTTAACTTAACCCATGATTTTTAATCTACATTCTTCCATGTGCTCATTACCTAATCTCCATTTTGCCCATCCTGCTTTCTCCATGTCTGGCTGGCAACTCTGCCTTTCTTCTGCCCAGAGCTCTCTCTGTCCAAAAGTTCCTGTTATACCTCCTGCCTAGCTATTGGCCATTTAGCTTTTTATTAAACCAATCACAGTGACATATCTTTGAACTGTGTAATCAAATATCTCAAAACATTTCCTCCTTTTTGTCTAAATAAAAAGGAAAGGTTTTTAACTCTAACACAGTAAGTCCAAAGGAAAAGCCATGTAAAGGGAAAAAAAAAACAACTTTCTTTCAACAAGCAATTCTGGAACAGAGTGCCCAGAGTGGAAAGACGGACCTCAGCCTAACACTCACACCCTGAACATAAGTCAACTCAAAACAGTGTCAGGGTCCATAGAAGTATCTCCACTCCATCAGGGAGTTCAAACGTATCCTTGCTCTTTCAAGGTTAAAGGCCTAAAACCTAAAAGTCTAAGGTGTGGCTACAGAAGGATGTTTGGCCTAAGGTGTAGTCATTGGATGTCTTCCCTGGATAACAGAATACTTGGTCTGAGGTATGGTTACTAGATATCTTAATCCCCAAAACCAAATGACAGGATGTTTAGCAATAGGGCATGGTTACTGGATGTTTTGTGAATTAAGGAAGTAATTACACTTGCTTGTTCCTTGTGTCATTGGTAAGGAAGTCTTTTGCCTTTCCCCACTTTTTGGTTGGGGTATATAACAACCTTGAGCAATAAACTTAGGGTAGATCCCAGTACTCACTGGATCTAGACTGTTTGTTTCCTCAATCCACACTCACTTTTTCAGGTATGAACCAGATTAGTTGGCTAGACCAAACAAAATAGAATGAGAACTTTAATGCAGAACTGTAATACTTTTAGAAAAAGTAGAAAACCTTTAAGATTTGTGAAAGAAAAAGATGGATAAAATGGACTCCATAACTATTTTAAAAAGAAGGAGAAAGCAAACAAAAAAAGTTTGCTCTTTGAAAACCCCTGTTAAAATTGAGCTAAACTCCTGGAATCCAGTTGCAGAGAGGGAGGAGTGATGAACAAAGGGGTAAAGACCAGGCTGGAGAAACCCACAGAAACAGCTGACCTGAGCAAGGGAAGCTCATGGACCCCAGACTGATAGCTGAGAAACCAGCATAGGACCAACTCAGACCCCCTGAACAAGGATATCAGTTAGGAGGCCTGAGAAATCTATGGGGCCTCTGTAATGGATCAGTATTTATCCCTAGTATGTGAATGGACTTTGGGAGCCCATACCACATAGAGAGATACCCTCTCAGCCTAGACACAAGCAGGAGGGCCTAGGCCCTGCTCCAAATGGTATAACAGACTTTGAAGATAACCCATGGAAGGCCTCACCCTCCTAGGGATAGGATAGGGGGTTGGTGGGGAGTAGGGGAGGAGGGGAGGGAGAGGGAACTGGGATTGACAAGTAAAACAGGCTTGTTTCTAATTTAAATTTTAAAAAGGAAAAAGGAAAAGAAAACCCCTGTTAAAGCATGGAGTAGTGGCACATGCCTTTGATCCCAGCACTTGAGAGACAGAGGCAGGCACATCTCCGAGTTTGAAGCCAGCCTGGTCTTCAGAGCAAGTTCCAGGACAGCCAGGGCTATACAGAGAAATGTAAAGAGAAGCCTTACCGCCAACCTGGTTCCAGAGCCGCATCAGTCCCAAATAAACACACAGGAGGCTATATTAATTATGAAGCTGTTGGCCTTGCTTTTTCGTACTGGCTAGCTCTGACTTAAGTATTTACCCCATAATTGTTAATCTAAGTATTTCTCTTACCAGAGAGGTTTCCGGGCTTCCTACCCCATGGCGGTTACATCTCGACTTCCTGTGTTTCTCCTACCCAGAGTCCTCCTGGACTCCTAATCCCACCTATCTTGCTTCCCTATTGGCCAACAGTGCTTTATTGACATATACACAGAACTTCCCCCATCAGAGAAAACCTGTTGTTTTGTTTTGTTTTTTTCGAGACATGATTTCTCTGTATTGTTTTGGACCCTGTCCTGGAAATCGATCTGTAGATCAGTCTGGCCTGGAACACACAGAAATCCCTCTGCCTCTGCCTCTCAAGTGCTGGGATTAAAAGGGTGCACCATCAACACCTGGCTCCTGTGTCGAAAAGAAAGGAAAAAAAGAAGGAAGGAAGAGAGGGAGGTAGGAAGAAAAAAAAGGAAGGAAGGAAGGAACTCTTTTAAGATGAAAAGGCAAACTACAGGTATAGTGATATATACTACTTGTTTATACTCTAACAAATAAAACTTGCCTAAAGATCAGAGGGTGGAGCTAGCCACTAGTTAACCATAGAGATCTGGCGGTCTATACAGACAGACAGGAAGTGATAAGGCAGGAGAAGTCTCAGTCTCTTTTCTGCTGAAAGGGGGTGTGGTATTTCTTCTTCTACTCTCTGACCTCTCAGCATTTTCCCTTATATCTGACTCTGGGTTTTTATTATTAAGACCTATTAGAATCCATGTTAGATATAGGTGTAATAGTTTGAAAAAAATAGCCCCCAAAGGAGTGGCCTTGTTGGAGTGGTCACGGCCTTGCTGGAGGAAGTATGTTGCTATGGAGGCAGTCTTTAGGGTCTCATACATGCTTAAGCCACACCCAGTGTCTCAGACCACCTCCTGTTGTCTTCGGATCAAAGATGTAGGACTCTCAGCTCCTTCTCCAGCACCATGTCTGCCTGCGTGCCGCCGTGTCCCACCTTGATGATAATGGACTGAACCTCTAAACTGTAAGCCACCCAATTAAATGTTTCCTTTGTAAAAGTTGCCGTGGTCATGATGTCTCTTCATTGCACAAGAAATCCTAACAAAGACAATAAGCAAGGGGGAAATTGCAATCACATATCAGCAAAGAAGTGTATCATATAAACATCACTGAAAATTCAACAGTAAGAAAATACAAAACAATCTAATTAGAAGATGAGGGGTAAACCCGCAGACAAAATTCAGCAAAAAGGATGTACAGGTGGCGAAAAGCACACGAGAAGATGTTTAGTATCATTAGCCATTGGGAGATACAAATTAAAACCACAATGAGATAAGACTGCACATCCATGGAAAACTCAAACTGGGCTCAGATGTAGCTCAGTTGGTAGAGCTTGCCAGGCCTGGGTTCAATCCCTGCATTTCATAATCAGGTCATGGTCATGCATAACTGTGGTCCCTGCACTCAAGAGGTAAAGGCTGAAGAATCACAAGTTCAAGGACGCCCTCGGCTATATACCAAGTTTAAAGCCAGCCCGAGATACAAGAAAGTCATAAAAGAAATGACTAAAATAGAAAACAAAAAACAGTAAGTGCTGTGGAGAACTTAGAAAAAATGGATTAGAAACTTCATCCACTATGAAAAAATAGTTTGGCAATTTCTTTCTTTCTTTTTTTTTCTTTTCTTTTTGGTTTTCCGAACAGGGTTTCTCTGTGTAACAGTCCTAGCTGTCCTAGAACTTGCTCTGTAGACCAGGCTGGCCTCTCACTCACAGAGATCCACTTACCCCTGTCTCCCATGTGCTGAGATGAAAGGTGTGGGCCACCAAGCTTGGCTTGACAATTTCTTAAGAAAATGAAATACACAACTACCACACCAACCAGCAGTAGCACAACAGGACATTTATCACAGAGAAATGAAAATATGTGTTCATTTAAAAACTATATTTTACACATAGTTCTAGTGATAGTCAAAAACTACAAACAATCCAGATAGATGTTCTGCCAAATAGCAAGGTCACTATCATGACCACTCTCCTAACTTGTCCTCTTGTACACATCTGAGAGTCTGGGAGACCCTGATGCCAGCCAGCCACTCATCCATTCTCACCTGGTACAGTTAGGTTAATAAATGGAACAGATGTGGCCCCTACTGCCACTCAGCTCAGTTTGGAGGAGGGATGTGCAACCAAATGCTTACTGCTGATTGCCATGGTAATGGGTTCTTAGAATCCTGTCAATGTACTGCTGCCCCAGTACAAAAGAGTGCCAAGCCCAGCAAGCTGACTTTACACATTTGTCCAGAGGAACCCTGAGTTGTTTTATATTTTTACATGAAACTCACCACAAAACTTTCCAAGGTCAAGGTGAAAACCCAAAGAATGCTCATCAAAACTGTTTGACTTCATCAAATCTAAATCATGACTCCCAGGAAAGAAAGCAAAGAGAGGGGGGTTGGGAGGAAGGGACTAGGGACAAAATCCACCCCCCCAGAACCCTCCCTTAGTGGCCCACCTCTTCCAGGCAGGTCCCACTTCCTAAGTTCCCAGAGCCTCCTAAAATAACAGTAGCAGCCAGGGAGAGAGGATTCAACAGGTGACCCTGTGGGGAGCATTTTATGCTCAGACAATATATGTAGCTAAAGTTAATCCAATGGGTACCCCTTCTTCCTGTCCACCACATGCAAGTATTGTTTAGAAGGGTTTGCTGATGAAGTCTGCCTTCTTCTGCACAAAATTACACCAAGCCAAACAAGAACATTTGTCACTACCACCCCCCAACTTTGATCAATAGTTGATTGACACCTGCCCCTTGGTGAGACTAACTCTGTACACACTTACGTACCAGAGCTTCCCATAGGGCCAGACTAAAGCAGGCCTCCAAAAATGGCTATCCTTCTGCTCAGCCCCTCCAGGGCTTTATTCTGCCTCCCCTCTGACCACACACACACACACACACACACACACACACACACACACACACACTTACTTCTGGATATGTCTCTAGAACAAGAGCCCCTGCTGATCTCTGCTTCTGACCCAACCTGAGGCAAGAGCCTTTCCAGGAACAACCATTTGTATATGTACCTCTGTCCCTGCCACCATTCTGTTCATGCTTCTGCATGGCCACACTGAGTTCTAACAGCATGCTTTTCACTGGTGGTTGAGTTAACCTAGCTGGTGAATGGTTTCAGTAGCTTGTCCGAGGTCATCCAGTCTTGGTTAATATTTACTGAGACCCCTTAGGCAAAATAATCAGAATGGGAAGTTTAAGCCATGGCTGGAACTCCAGCTTGGCATCTGGCCTTGCTGATTGAAATCTCTTGTCTTGCTCCCCAGGGCTCCTTCCTTCTGAACAGAAAATGATTCACACTGACTCACTAAGAAAGGCACAGAAAGTGCTTTGCCCAGAGGCTCAAAAGTCCGGGACATACTGGTTTATACAATCACACATCATTGGAGGAGAAGAATACCATAGTAGTTATGTAACCTTACTGGGAGTGAGGAAGAAACAAGGTCTCCAACAGTAAATGGTTTGTTCAAGGCCAAGCAACAACAGTCCTAGCCCTGAGGCTATCTGTCACAGGGAAATACCTGTCTGCCCTTTGCCTGGCATTCCCATTGCCTTTAGTTTATCACCTCCCTTTCCACTCCTTCCCTGTTGGTCAGCCTAAAGACGTGCTCCCCTCTACCTCCTCCCCAGCCCTGCTCTCCTGCCTCACTTGCAGCTCTTTGTTTCCCCCCCCCTCCCCGCAAAGACTGCTGGGGAAATGGCAAGATGGGGTTCTCCCTCGAGTGACACAAACTGACGGTCTGCTCATATATGGTGGGCCTCCCCTAGTCTCTGTCACCTATCTCCATTGCACACTGACCAACGTTTTAGACCTAATACAGGCAACAACATAAGTGTCCCTAAGCTTTCTCTCCTGCTATGAAACAATGGACTTCTGTACCCAGGCTCACTATCTCCCCTCAATGTGCCTACTTGTTGCCCTGTTAACTTCTTCTCCTTGGCATCCAACTCCACAGCAAGGCCATCTTCCCTCTAGCATCCAACCTCGCTGTCTCACCTCTACCTTCAGGATGCCTATAGATTTGCTCAAGTTCCTCCCATACTGAAAACAAACCAACAAAATACCCTCTGACCCTGAATATGCCAACATCAGACTCTCCACGGGACTCTGACTCCTCAGTGAACCTTCTGAAATAAGTTGCTAGCACACTCCACTGCTTCCTCTTCCCTGGGCCCTAGCCTTCAACTCTCTCAGCCTAGCCTCAGCCTCTACCACCCAGCAGGATAGCTCTGGCCGTAGCTACCAGTGTGCCTTCACTCTCAGCTCGTGACCAATGTTCCATGTGCACACTACTCTCCCTACTGCACGTGGCTCTCCCAATACCACTGACTCCAGGTGACCAAGCACCCCACTTTGTCCAAGAAGATGGTGTACCTAAGATAAGGACTTCCACAGCTAAAGGGATCTGGGATAGCTTCATGCCAACTGGGAGTCTAACTGACTTCCATGACTTGAAATTCTACTTTTGCTCTCTCTCTCTCTCTCTCTCTCTCTCTCTCTCTCTCTCTCTCTCTCTCTCTCTCTCTCTCTCTCTCTCTCTCTCTCTCGCTCCTGGAAGCCATACTTCCCAGATTAAAAAACAAAAATTTATCCTTTCTTCTTTGCCTAGAAGGTATTATTTCTTCAAGGGTCAGTCAAGTCTCTGCCCACCATTCTCTATAGATGCTGTCCCTGGAATTCATATGTTCTTAACCCTCATCAACCAATAAATTCCATTCCTACACCCCTCTTCTATTTTTCTTATGAACTCAACAGCCTGTATTTGCGTTACATATCCACATGGAAAATTACACTTAGCAAGATCATCACAGAAGCTTCCACTCAACCCTTCTTAGTTAATGAAGAAATGTGTGGGTGGAGGTGCCAATTTTTTGGCAATGAGGACTGTGACCCTGGGTCAGGGGCCTCCAGTTTCTTCTTCTGTTGTGTAAAATGGGTTAAATTTGTCTATGCTGTGGAACATTTGTTTAATAATGCAAGGACGTGTTACATTCTTTTATGTTGTATTTGTTTAACTTTGTGAAGCTGTGCTACCTTGCCTGTCTAAAACACCTGATTGGTCTAATAAAGATCTGAACAGCCAATAACAAGGCAGGAGAAAGGATAGATGGGACTGTCAGGCAGGGAGAATAAATAGAAGGAGAAATCTGGGAAGGCAAGATGAAGACGCGCAAAAAGAAGGGGCCAGCCACACAGCCAGTCACAGAGTAAGAAGGAAAGTAAAGATATAGAGGATAGAGAAAGATAAAAGCCCAGAGGCCAAAGATAAGACAAGATGATTTAAGTTAAGAAAAGCTGACTAGAAATAAGCTAAGGCCAGGCATTTATAAGTAAGAGTAAGTCTCCCAAGTGTGATTTATTTGAAAGCTGGGCAACAGGCCCTCCAAAGAGTAAAGAGCCCAAAGAGTAGGAAAGAACCAACTACACTTTTCCCATCTCACATCTGCTCTTCCTAACACTGCATCTTTTTTCTTCTGGCATTTTCCCTTTCTCCCAAATACCCCATCCCTTGTGCTGTATGACCAAAACTAATCAAAATCAAGCTGTGCTGACTAGTCTCATGTCAACTTGATACAGCTAGAGCTATCTGGGAAGAGGGAACCAGATTGGCCAATGGATGTTGGTGCATTTTCTTGACTGGTAATTGATGCAGGAGGGCTCAGCTCACTGGGGGTGGTACCACTGGGGAGGTGGTCTGGGGAGCCAAGAAAGCAGGCTGAGCAAGCCATGAGGAGCACATCAGTAAGCAGAACCCCTCCACGGTCTCTGCCTCAGTTCCTGCCCCCAAGCTCCTGCCCCAAGTTCTCTCAGTGACAGAGTATGACCTGAGACATGTTAGATGAAATAAACCCTTTCTTTACTGTTACTTCTTTATCGTTATGTTTATCAAAGCAAGAGAAACCCTAAGACATAGCAGATTCCTGGGCTTTTCCTGTCCCCACTTCCACGTATTCCTATCATCTTCCCCTGAGAAGTCTACAGTTTCTCCTGTAATTTCTCTAAAACATGGTCCCGCTTCTGCACCCCCCCTCTACCACTTTCTTACTTCCGGCATCATCATCATCATCTCTTTCCCAAGGTGTTGCAATAATCCCCATTCCCAAGTGTCTACTTTGAGTCAACCACTTAGCAATTGTTCTTCCAAAATATTTCAAGCTTTTACTATCTTCTCTTTCCAACTAGGAAAATTGAATCTTGGGAATGCAGAGTTGAGGGCCCAAGGAAAGAGGCCAGCCAGGCTGGGAGCAGCTGTGCTTTGCAGCATTTCCCAGATGATAGCTCAGGCTAGTTTCCCTCCCTGACCCAACACTGTCCTCCAGTAGACACATCTGAGCCACGGGTGGCTGTGCATCCCCTTCATCCCAGCACGTGGGGGTAGAGACAGGGGGATCAGGAGTTCAAGGTTAGTCTCTACCAATGAATCATAGGCCAACCTGTCTCATGAATAAATAAATTAGCAAACAAATAAAATGATTTAAGTGCAAGACATCCGCTTTGCTTAGCTCCTGTTTCAAATCCCTTCTAAGGCTATAGTGATCCGTGGCACACCAGTCCCATCCATCAGCTTCAGTAGCTGCCTCAGACTTCACTTCTGGTCACATTGACTTAACATGTACTCAAATAAGTAAACTGCAGATTTTACTTATTTTTATGCATTAGTCTGAATGTATATCTGTGTACCGTGCGTGTGGTACTTTCAGAAGCCAGAGAGGATTCAGAGCTCCTGGGACTAATGCTACAGACAGTTGTGAGCTGCCATGTGGGTGCTGGAAATTGAACCTGGGTTCTCTGGAAAAGCAACTAGTGCTCTTAACCCCAGCCCTTCTTGCCTTGATATCTTTACCTATCCAGACCATTCCTTCTGGTGTGTCTTCTCCCTCTGATTTTTCTCTTCCCTCAAGACTTGGTTCAGGTGTTGATCCACCGGGGAGGATCGTTTGAAAGCATAAACCTCTTCATGGAGCGGTGCAGAGCCTCTCCTCCCATGTGCATCTGTCCATCTCCCCACTGCTCTACAGTGAGGCTGGAGCAGCTGTCTGTCACCTCCACTAAGCCAGGGTCCCGGGAGGTCTGGGAGGTAACCTGCCCTGTTCGCGCGGGCTCCAGCACCTGGCACATGGTAAGTTCTCTGCTCTTGTGAAGGCCCTTGCCCTTTCTGTTCTTGGTTCCTAGGCCCCATCTGCCTGGATGCTGTGTCACTCACCATGTGATCCTGCTGTGGCCATATCAGATAATCATCATCAATGTCACTGCCACAAAACTGAGCTCAACAATCGCAGGCAATTCTAAATCTCCCAATGAGGGTGCTGGGAACTGAACTTGGGATATACTGAACTAAAGGGTATTCACACCATGAGAAAAGTTTTGTTTCGACTTTCGTTTTAAACAAACAAAGGGTTCATTTTGAAAGAAAGGTTTACACTGTAATTCTGTCTGAAAGTCTCTATGTAAACTAGCCTGGACTTGAACTCATGACAGTCTTCCTGCCTCTGCCTCCCAAGTCCTGGGACTTAATAGGTGTGTGTCACCGTGTTCAGCCTGAGAAATGTCTTTTAAATTTTTCCTCTTTCTCTCTTCTACATCTGGCTGCTCAGTGCCCAGTGTCATCAGAACCCCTGGTGTGTCTCTGTCTTCACTTCTTGTCTTGACACCACGGTCCTAAGAGAGCAAGACTGGTTCACTCAGGGACTCACTTGGCAGAGAAAGAAGGTGGCTAGTCTTCTCTCTGATGAGGAGAGACATGTGGAGCACACCAGCTCCTTGGTCTACGTGATCCAAGCTCAGGTGACGGTGCGTCTCATCTTGGAATGTTTCTGAAGCTTGCCTGTTGTAACTGGTATTTGCAGCCTTTTCTCCTAGCACCTCTACTCACTTTTTGAGTTTCAGTTCTGTATGAGTTCCTTATCATCTCTCAGCCTGTGTCTTCAACTGTAAATGAGACACTAATCCTTATCTCTGTAGCTTGCTCTGGGGATCAAATGAGAGCAAAAGTTCAACAGACGGGACCAGTGAGATGACTCAGGGGATTAAGGTGTCTGCCATCAAGTCTGAAGAGTTGGATTTGATCCCCAGGACCCACAAGGTCAAGGAGAGAACTGATTCCCATGTACCTCTGACCTCTGGCCTCCATATATGAACAGTGACACACACACACACACAGAGACACACACACACAAACATTCACAGACACACACAAACATACAGACACATGACACACACTAAACATAAGTCAACATACACAGAGCAGTCATAGCTCATAGTGACTGCTCCATAATCTTGACCATTTGTGCTAAATGATGGCTGAGATCAACTTGTGATTATCAAGTCTTTGTCAACTGGTTTGACCTCTCCTCTGACCACTCAGCTGTAATCCTGACTCAAGAATAAAGAAAAATATATTAAAATAAAAAATACAGTTAAAAAAAAAGCATTTCTACATGCCGCAGACACACAGACTACGACAGGCTTGTTGGAAAGAATGGGATGGACGGATGGATTTGTGGGGCGGGGGTGAGTTTAGAGAAGTTAGTGACCGCAAGAGTCTCAGACACACTTTATATAGGACACGTTATCACCAAACTTCACTTTCTACCCCCTCAAACACACACACACACACACACACACACACACACACACACACACACTGCGTATGTTGCTTTTAGTGGGATTTAAATTTTTATTTGACAAGTTATTATAGGCTAGCAGGGACAGCATGATAATTCAATGTCTATATACAGTGGAGATGAAGAAATGGCTAATCAACATTTCTATCACCTCTTTATTGGGAACCTTCAAATTGCTCTCCTCATTTTTCAATAAAAATTGTTACTAGGTTGCTATAAGCGGTAGTCACACAACCTTGCTTTGGAGCAAGAGAACTTATTATTCTTATCCACCTATGTTTAGTACCCATCACCCAGTCTTCTCTCTCCCTTGTGCACTTCAACTTGATTCACGGCCTTCCCAGCCCTCCGCTTTTTCAAGACAAAAAGCAGAAGATAGCCATCCCGGTGTGGCTGAGACTAAGGAATTTTCACAGAACACCAGACTCCAGACAAACTATGCACACTAGGACAAGTTTTCCCCCAGTTCTTTTTCTTTAAATATTTTTGAGATTATAAGGTAGTTACATTATCTCCCCTCTTCTCTTTCCTCCTTCCAGACTCCCCCACCCCCTCCATGTTCTCATCCACCTTGCTCTCTTTAAAATTCCTGGTATCATCTATGTAACGTTATTTGTTTCCCCTAGTTCTTGATAATCTCCCTGACTGCCTATATTCATTGGTCACTAACTTCTGTAAACTCATCCCCCTAAATTCATCCCTCCATCCCACTCTTTCCAACAAGCCTAATCCTGTAGTGTGTCTGTGATGTGTAAAAATATTTTTACCATATTCTATTCTAACATATTTTTCCTTGAGAATTTCACACACGTATACTGTGAAATATGGTCATATCCCCTCCACCGTGCTGGTGGTGCTGCTTTGGAAAGCTATGACATAAGCTACTAGCAGCCAGCTTTTGAGGATGACAGCAGCACTCTGGTTTGGCTCTAGCTCTCCAGTTCCCTGTTGTAGACACCTGAGGATCTGTGTTGGAAGCTACAGTCTTCCAGGGACTGCCCCATTCCAGCCACCATGACTTCCTGCCATGGTGGACTGTTCCTCTGAGCTGTGAGCCAAAACAGGCCTCTCTCCACTTAAGTTCCTTCTATCTTGTATTTGGTCACAGGAACAAGAAAAACAGACAATGATGTTGGGATGCTGAGACCCAAACCAAAGATCCAGCTGGCATCCTTAACTGTTGCCAAGGTGATGGAATATGTGCTCAAGATATACAAAGTCATTCTAGTTTGTGAAAATGTGGACCCCCCCTCTGTCACTCTCCTTGGTTTATTCCTGAAAGTCTTCACCTAGGTAAGGAAGCACTATGCACAGTTTACTACTTAAACCTAGACAGCTTAAAATGCAGATTTTTCCTCTTTTTAACTTGATTTAATATGCTTTTCTTTTTTATAATTGAACACAGTATTTACACCAGTCTGTCCTCTACTACAGCATCCAAGAAATCCCATAACTAATCATTTGTGTAACTCTAGAAATAAATTCTTTCTTTCTTCTTCTTATTCTCACATAGCCAATGCTGGCTTCAATTCCTGATCCTTCTGTCTCCACTTCCACCCCTCAAGTATAGATGTTTCCTACTGCACCTGGTTGGTGTGGTACTAGGACTCAAACTCAGGACATTGGGCATGATGCACAAGCACTCTACCAACTGAGCAACATCCCTGGCCCATAAACACATTTCTTATTCTCATCATTGTCTAACGTTGAGAACTGTTTACATACCCTGTGATCCTATCTTGACTTGTATTCTTTTGCTGACAATTTCAGGTTTCATGTGCCCTCTGTTGCTTAGTGCGTGTAGTGTGTGTTTGATGTCTGCAATGTCATGTTTGAGTGAGGGTTTGCCTCTTGGCCATCTAGCTTCAGATCCAGGGTTAGATGAGGAACCTAATATATCACTACTGTTGTGGCTTTCTGTTTTGTTTTAGCAAATGACTTCTTTTGCTTTTGTATTGTCATCTACGGAGAATGTTTTCACAAAAGTGAGCTATCCAGGCCCAAGAACAGAAAAACTCACCAGGTGTGCTGGTTACTTTTTTGACAACTTGACATTAAACTGGAGTCATCTAGGAAGATGGAACCTCAATTAAGAAAATGCCTCCATCAGATTGGCCTGTAGACATGTCTGTCTGTGGGGTGTTTCTTGATTAATGATTGATGCAAGAGGACTCAGACCACTATGGGCAGTGCCACCCCAACATGATCTTAGATTATATAAGAAAAACTGAGTGTACCATGGAAAACAAGTCTATAAGAAGTGTACAAGTCTATATGAAGTGTTCCTCCGTGGTCTTGGCTTCAGTTCCCACCTCCAGGTTCCTGCCTTGAGTTCCTGTCCTGACTTCCCTCCACAATGAACAGTAAGTAAGCTGTAAGATGAAATAAACCATTTCCTCCCCAAGCTTCCTTGGTTGGTGTTTTATCACAGCTAGGACACTGGTCAAAGCCTGAGTCCTGTAGCAGACCTTGAAATAAAAGCCATTCTCCACCACTTACTCTTGGATGACTTTAGAATCTCTCTCTCTTCATCTGTTCCTAAGCCTCATAAGTCAAAAGACAACAATAACACCCCCACAGAGTGGCTATAATGATTCACACAATAAAAGACCTTTAGCCACAGTGAATCAAATGGCACTAGCTGTTAGTTGTATAGCAATTTAAAAGCAATTTTACAAGGCTTACACAATACACAGTTTTGTTATTAATTAAGACAATAACAGAATGATTATAGTTTAGTGATCATAGTGATTTTCCTCTAAGATGTTTTATTTTTAATTAGGCCTCCCAGAGACAGCACACCTTAGTGCAAATGTTAAGGGTGGAATTATCAGCTGATGACAGAATAAGGAAGGGAAGCTAACTATAGCACTTTAGGTGTTTCTTCATATCAGCATCATATTTGTACTATATTGCCATTTATTAGTCACTGTCTACAAGGCAGGCACAGAGCCAGAAGCTTCACTGTGCTTTCTGACTTAGTCTTCATAGTATGAATTATGAGTGACACTGTCATTTTAAAAAATGAGAAAACAGAGTTGAGAAAGATGTGAACACCCAGGACGTATTGCAGGTTGGGCATGTATCACTCTAGAATCTATTTTGGTGAACTGTCTTTGCTATGCTCTTACAATGACAAAAGTATTGCAGTAGGATATTCTCAACTCTGAAGGGTTCTCTTGCCTTCAGCTATGAGCCCAGCTCGACTATGTACTAAATTTAGGCAAGCTATTTAATGCCCCAACCTCAACTTTCTGATCTATAAAGTGGGGGTGGTAACATATAAAGTGGTAATTAAGAAAAAAATGAGTTACTAGTTACATAAAAAACACTTGGTGCAGATCTTGACATCTAGTAAATGCTTCATCAATGTTACCTGTAACCATAAAATTTACACAGTCATTATTAGATGAATAAGTATCCTATTTCTGAGTTGGCTACACTTACCTTGATATTCCTCCTGCCTGCCCAAGCATCCCACCTTTAAGCCTACACATCATAAACGCTATTTGAGTTTTATTTCTCTCTGGAATTAGGAATTTGGGGATACATTAAAATTAAGTACAAATTCCTCTTTGCCAAGGTGGCTGAGAGCCAGGTCTGCTGACAGTCAGCATGCACAAGCCAAGGGGAGATGAAGGGTACATGTCCCTTCAGAAAATGCCACTGACTGGATCAATCTCTGGCCTGGAGTCAGAGCTTGCCTTGTCTATAGCTGGGGCAGCTGGACTAGACAAGAGAGCTCTGTTGCCACAAGGGTCAACTGGCCTGGCTTTCCTACCAGCAGAATAAATGGTGATATTTTGTTGGTGATCTAACAAATAAAGCTTGCCTGAAGATCAGCGTGCAGAGCTAAATGAGTAGTTAGCCATAGAGGCCAGGCAGTCGTGGCACACACCTTTAATGCCAGCACTCAGGAGGTAGAGGCAGGCGGATCTCTGTGAATTCAAGGTCACCCTGGATTACACTAGATTGACACAGTCTCAAAAAAGAAGCAAAGCTCTTAAATTGGATCCCAGCACTCGGGATGGCATGTCTTTAATCCCAGCACTAGGGAGGTGGAGGCAGGAAGTGATATGACTGGGCAGAGAAACGAATATAGCTCTGGAGGAGACAGGAGCTAGCAGCCCTTTTCAGTATGAGGTTTCACAGAGGTAACTGTTCTGCCTCTCTGTCTGTTAGCTTTCACCCCCTAATGTCTGACTCCTGCTATACAGGTACCCGTCTTAAGGAGCTGAGTGGGTCTGGCCAGAATTTAACACATCTACTCTCAATCAGGCCATGGACCTGAAGGCAAGGTAACAGGGGTTGGTCAACAAAATAGTCTTGACAGGCTAAGGTTAGGGTGGACAAGAGAGAGGGAAAGCAAGTGAAAGGTCCTGAGGAGTGAACAGAAGCCAATGTTGCCCAGACTATAGAGGCCACAGTACCAGTGAGCCCCACAAGGTCAGGGGGCTCACAGCTTAGGACTGCCTGCCTTTGTTGAGGATTTTAGTTCTTACTGTAAAATAAATGGAACCTTTTCTGGAGAGGGAAGGCAAAGTCACATTCACGTTTGAAAGTCGTTTATTCAACAAACGTCTTGAGCACCTACAGTAAATGATGCCAAGTAACTAAGACAATATCCTGACTAACCCTCACCTGCTTGGTCAGCAGCCCCCTGAAAAACATACCTAGCGATATGCTGTCATCAAGTCATGTCCAACCCTCTGCTACTGCGGAGAAATTTGCAGAAAACCAACAATTGCAAGTTCAAAAACAGCAGCACGGGAGGTAAAATTGGCTATTGAGCCTTATTACTAAAATAAAGGCATCTTCAAAGTGTAGGGAGAGCAGCAGACAAAGCCTGTCATAATAAGAGAGTAGTAACATCTACTAAAGTGGCAAATCTGATTAAGTTTTTGCAGACAAGTCAGATATTCACAGTAGGGGAGCCAGAAGACAACTCTGGAAGGACCTGTGTCTACCTGTAAAGACATGGACTGACATGGGGACTGCTGGAGAAGACAATGTCAAGATATCTACAGACTGTTCCCTTGCCACTCACCACCTGTAGCAATCAGGAAAGCGGACCCAGCCCCTCATCAGCTGCAGCACTCGTGAGAGTGGCCCCTGCACCTCACCTGGGCAGCAACAGCAGAGCTGGCCCTGGTGGTGTAGGTATGGGTGAGCAGGCCCTGGCTGTGTAAAATCAGGAGAACCGGCCCGCATCTTGCTCCTTGCAACGTAGGTTAAACTAGCTGGGGCAATGCTGGAGTAGCCCTAGTGGTAAGGATGGAAGAGAGCTGGAGGACTGACCAACCCAGCTTCCACCCAGGCCCAGAATCAGGGCTATGAGTTGCCCACCCTAACATCATATATGATCTGCTGGAGCACATGAAGAGGCCGGTCCTGCAGATCCAAAGCTGAAGCATCTCCATGACACAGGGCAACAACAGGATAATCAAGAGAAGTCCCAGTAAGGGCCCAGCATGGATAGTATAGCAGAAACCAGAGGTCTTAAACCAGACCAATGACTCTTTGCAACTAACACTTGCAAGTACAGATATATAGACTCAAGGGTATACTGGATGATGTACTCCACAGGGGTGAACTCTGAGAACTTCAGAACTCCCTCTATCCCTGTTTTGATGTCTCTGCTTCGAGCTTACAGTTCAGGATACGAGCTCTCTGATTACTGCTCCAGCCTCCTTGCTTGGGCGCTGCCATGGCCTCCATGATGTGACAGACTCCTACCCCTCTGGAACTGTAAGGCCAAACAGAACCTTTGGTCATGGTGTTTTATCACGGCAATAGAAAAGTGACTAGTACAGTAGAACTTGGACGCAATGACATAAAGATTACATAGCCTAACGTAATATAGACACTGGTATCTGGCAATCTAGGCCCAAAACCCAACCTTACCACTTGCTCAAGATATGTGAAGCCTTGGGTAAAATGCTTAAGATTTCTTTATTGTCATTGTTGTTGGCTTTTTGTTTGCTTGCTTGTTTGTTTGTTTGTTTTAAACACAGTCATATGTAGTCCAGGCTAGTCTCAGACATTCACACATCATTTTTGTTGGGGCCAACCATAATGTGATAATTGGATTGAAGCATACCAAGGGGAGGGGTGATGATAAATATGAGGGATAAGGTAGGAAGGGCATCAGTAAAGGTACACAGAGGAGTTGGGCATGGTAACAGATGCCTGTAATCCCAGAAGCTGGGGCCTAAGGATGGCGAGTTCAAGGCCAGCCTAGGCCATTAGGAAGACCCTGTCTCAAACAAATAAGTCAAAAAAGACTGGGAGGGATTGAAAGCAGAAGAGCAAAGCAGCTTCACTGGGTGGAGATGGTACAGAGAAGGGTGTTAGCATTTCCTGAATTTTTATGAGGTGTTGGGACTCTGCACATTAATTCCTGTAACGTTCACAACAGCAAGAGTGCAATCTCCTTCATTTCACTCATGAGGAATCTGGTGCTATGCGCCCTAGAGCAACATGACCGAGCTTGAAAGTGGAGAACATTGGCACTTAACTCACCTGACTCTGAAGCCCACATTCTTTCCATCCGGACCATCTGCATGCCTTCCCTGAAGCTAGAGCCAAACAGTAGCCATAAAGTGACTGTTCATGTTCATTGTCAAGTTTACAGAATCTAGATTGGCTAGGGAGAAGGAACTCTGGCAGTGCCTGGGGTAGATTATCTTGATTTTGTTTACTGTGGGTCACCATTCCCCTGCTGGAATCTATGACTGTATTAAATGGAGAACTGCTACTGAGAAGTATCATCTGTTCATTGCTCTCTGCTTCTTTTTTCCTTTATGTTTTTGAGACATGGTCTCCCTACACAGCCCTGGGCCTCACTATACAGGCTAGACTGGCCTGGAACTCACAGAGATCCACCTGCCTCTGCCTCCTGAATGCCGGGACTAAATATGTGTGACACCACAGCTAGTATGTTCTTGGCTTCTTGACTGTTGCCACACTGTAGCCGGCTGCTTTTAGCTCCTGCTATCCCTGTGTCCCTGCCCTGACAGGCCATACCCCCTCCCCTCCCTTGCTGTCCTTTGAGCTGCTTTGTCAGGACTTTGTCATAGCCACAAAGGGGGAAGCTAAAGCATGTCCCTTCTCCAGATCTAACTCCTCAGCATCCCACAGCACAGAGGCTTGCTGTCACTTCGGGCATTCAAGATCCACAGCTGGGAAGCTCAGTTCGTAACTGCTCGGAGCAGATGGAGTTAAAATGCTTTTCAAAGGGGACTCTTGGAGTTCAGCAGCAAATTTAAATGTCAGCTGTGGGGTGGGGGAGGTAGAGTGCCAGTCACATTACTTTCTATTCACACCTCTGTGTTACCTTGGAGTAGTAACAAATTAAGCCGGAATCAGCTCTTCACGCTGAATGATTTTAGAAAGCTTGCTTTGCTTCTGCAGCCTGAATATTTTAAATGCCAGAAGAAGAAAAAAAAAGCAGATATGCTGGAAACCGCATGTAAAGAAGGTGCATAAATTACTAGAAGATCCTGCATCCTGTATTCTTTTTTAAGAAACCCCCTTTCATCCATTTTTCCCAGCTTTTTTGTTAAATAGAAAGGGTAAGAGTAAAAATTCTTTAAAAGTTATTTCTGTCAAAAAAACTATTAATGATAAATGTGTCTTTTTACAGTGCATGGTAATTTCTACTAAGAAAACAAACAAACCCACATGCTTTGAGAACAAGAATTGACATTTGAGAGAGAATTGGCATTTAGCAAATTTAAAATAGAAACTCCAGTAGATTTAGCATCTGCCCATTAAACATACAAATTGACATTCAGGCTTACTGCAGTGGGAAAACCCTGCCCAGGTTTTTGGGCTATTCAATAATGCCCTATTTTTAGGGCTGGGGAGCCAGGAAAACAAGCTGGCTTTGGTGGCTCATTAAACATAGAATACAAGGGCTTCCACAAACCATCTCTATAATACCCAGAAATAAGAACCTGGAGGGCAGAGCATACTTTTCCACGACAAATCAATGGTGCTGTAGCTTTTATAGGCAGCAGAGATGAAGAGGAAGAAGGTTGGAGGGACCACTGTGTCCTTTCTCATTGAGATGGTAGAGACATGCATGGTCATCACTGAGAGGTCTTAGGTACGACCTGATACTGGACACGTGATGTTTACTGGTTGTCCTGACTTTATTGCGCTCTGATTCCTGCTCCAGGAAACTAAACTCTGCATTATAGGAATGTAGCTGGGGGTCACAACCTGTCTCATTTCCCAACACACTGTTTTCTTAGCCCCTCCCTCCCCCCCCCTCCGGCAGCCAGGACACAGCTCTATGACCCAGCTAGGGAATTCACTTGCATCTGTTCAGGTTTTGAAATGAAGAGGAGTTGGTGACACAGAAAAAGGAGATGGAGGGTGGAGTGGGGAATTCTTTCCGAGGGTAGCAGCAAAACCCGAAGCATCCACTCCCCGAGGGCAATGAGGTCAGTGTTGCCAACAGAAGTGTCTGATGCCTATTCCTGGCACAGGTAAGTTGAGAAGTTCCACACGCAACGGCTAAATGTCTATGACCTTACTAGAGTCTGGCCCTGGCTTGCCTCTTCCTTGTTCCTTCTTTTCTCTGCACCCAGTCCTTCAGGCCTCTTGGTAATCCTGTGAGCCAGCTAACAACCTTGCTTTTTATTTTAACTTTCTTTTTATTTGTTCTTTGTGTCTTTTACCTCATGCACCTCCACCCCATTCATTTCCCCGTCCCTTTGTATTTACTCTCTGCCTGCAACCTCCCCAAAAAAAAAATTGAGAGAGAAAAAAGGAAAAACCAGTCTTGTCATGGAAGCTGTAGTGTGACACCATGCACACTGAATCACCCAGTAAACCCTTTTATCCACATGTCTTTACTCGCAAGTCTTCATTGCAAAGAATCATTGGTCTGCTTTGAGGCCTCTGGTTTCAGCTACACTGTCGATGCTGGACCCTCACTGGGTCTCCTATTGGATATCCTGCTGTTTCCCTGTGTCGTGGAGATCCTGCTGCTTTGGGTCTGCAGAACCGGTCCCTTCATGTTCTCCAGCCGATCATAGATGGGGAGGATATTGGGACAAGCCAACACACGAATAAACCCTGGTTCTGGAGCTGGGTGGTTGCAGGGTTGGTCAGCCTGCCAGCTCTTCCTTGTCCTCACCACCAGGGTGAGCTCTGCTGCATCTCTCTGGTGAGCAAGTCATCAACAGGGTCAACTCTGTTGTGCTGCCCATTTTTCCGAGAGTTCAGCTGATAGAGGAGTCAGCTCCCTCACTAAAAGGAGGCAGTAGGGGCAAAGGGACAGGGCAACTTTTCCTCATCCCCACCACCACACCTTGGCCTAGGGAGGTGGTACCAACCATGCCTCTATCAGGCACTTAGGGCTGGCTCACCCATGCCCTTGTCTGTAGGGTCAGCTCTACTGTGCTGCCCAGAAGAAGGGTCTGTTTTCCCAAGTGCTACACCTTTCTACCAGTTTCTTTTTTTCTTTTCTTTTTTTTTTCATCATTTTCCCAGGGGCAGTATCTGTGCTTTGCAGTCTGACAACTATAATAATTGACTCACACCATGCCATGCCTGAGTAAATCTAGGACATACATCATAAAACAGGAAGGCAGGTGCAAGCTTGGTTTTAAAAAATAAATGATAATAGTAATTCTGTTATTTTCAATAAAACCCAGGGCAAGGGGAAAATAACATGTGGCCTACTGCCTGTGGGAATGGAGTTGGATGACACGTGAGGGACAGAGTGCCGTGTGCACCGGCACTGCATTTTTAAATATATGTGTGTGCACTTATTTCGGGACTCTCCCACAGAAGTAAGACCTCTTCAAAGGTCTTTACTGTTGCCCCTGTTCATACTCCCTCCTCTACCCTGACTTCCCATCCTCCACCCTGCTTAATCTCTCTCACTCCATCAGTTCCCTTCCCCTCCACATCCTACCAGCCTTTGAGCTCCCCTCCCTTGAAATCACCTCCATGGCCTTTCGCTAGTTTCCTCACTTCTGCGGTTACTCCCAATTAAGTACACATATCTGACGATTCAGAGGTAGCATCTGCACATGAAAGAGAACATATGATATTTGTCTTTCTAGGTCTGGGTTACCTCACTCAGAAAGATGATTTCCAGATCCATCCATTTACCTGAAATTTTCATAATTTCACTTTTCCTAAGCCTAATAATATCCCATTGTGTAAGTGTACCACGTTCATTTTCCATTCATCAATTGGTGGACATCTGGGCCATTTCCTGGCTACTGTGAATAGGGGAGCAATAAGCATGATAAACAGGTATCTCTCTAACAGGACACAGAGTCCTTTGGGTATATGTCTAATGGTGGTATAGCTGGGTCATATGGTAGATCTATTTATAGCTTTCTGAGGAAACTACACCAGTCTGCACTCCAATAACCACGTTCTCCTTTCCCCTCCTCCACTCCAGCATTTGTCATCACTCTTTTGTTTGAGCTTGCTTGCTTGTTTTTGTTTGACATTAGGCATTCTGGCTGGGGTAAGATGAAATTTAAAAGCAGTTTTCATTTACGCTTCCCTGAAACCTAAGGATTTTGAACACCTTTTAAAATGTTTCTCAATCATCTGCATTGAATCTTTTGAGAACTTCGTTTAGTTCCCTGGCTGATTGGGTTTTTAATTGGGTTGCCTGTCTTCCAGATATTTGTTGTTTTTAATTCTGTGTATATTCTAGGCAATAATCCTTAACAAATATATAGCTATTAAAGAAAAATTTCCCAATCCTGTAGGCTGCCTCTTCACTGGAATGATAGTGTCCTGTATAGTACAGAAGCTTTTTAGTTTCACAAAGTCCCACTTGTCAATAGTTGGTCTTAAAAGTCCTGCTCTAGCAAGGTCCTGTTAACAAACTCCTTTCCTGTGCCTAGAAGTTGAAGTGTACTCTTCTCTAACAGACTGATCCATTTGGATTTTTGTGTGGAGTCAGAGATAAGGAATTAGTTTTATTCTTCTACATATAGATGTCCACTTTGGCCCGCATGATTTATTGACAATGCTGGCTTGTGGTGGTCAACGTTGTTTAAAAGTTCAAAGTTGAGAGAGCGGGACGTCCGTCTTCGGGTCGCAGCGGCTGTGGTGCTGATCCCCTGCGAGCGAATTAAAAATGGGTGATGTTGAGAAAGGCAAGAAGATTTTTGTTCAGAAGTGTGCCCAGTGCCACACCGTGGAAAAGGGAGGCAAGCACAAGACTGGACCAAATCTCCACGGTCTGTTCGGGAGGAAGACAGGCCAGGCTGCTGGATTCTCCTACACAGATGCCAACAAGAACAAAGGCATCACCTGGGGAGAGGATACCCTGATGGAGTATTTGGAGAATCCCAAAAAGTACATCCCTGGAACAAAAATGATCTTCGCTGGAATTAAGAAGAAGGGAGAGAGGGCGGACCTAATAGCTTACCTTAAAAAAGCTACTAATGAGTAATTCCGCGCCTTATTTATTACAAAACAAATGTCTCATGACTTTTAATGTGTACCATAATTTAATTCATACACCAAAATTCAGATCATGTTTTTCTTGGACAGTCCTGATTTAAGTAAAAATGACATGTAGTAAAGTGGATATGATCTTTTTTTAAAATAACAATTCCAGTTGCATAAATACTATCACTGCTCTCCCTTTCTCAATATAGGATTGGACTGAATTATTAAAGTTGTACTTTCCACAAAAATGGGGGTGTCACCACAAACCTATTGGATGGTTTTATACTTAAATTTATATGACTTGACGAATGAGTATGTTTAAACACCGGGGAAAAAACCTGTCACTGTCTCAGAAATGAGAAGACTCACCTGTGTTTCAGTTTATACTCACTGGTCTGTTACAGGCAATCATCAGGAAGTAACTGTTCTTGACTTGATGATGTCATTTTAGTTAGAATCTCCTAAGTCAAACAATGCTGCCTTTTGCCACTGAAAGGCACTTACTGTGGTCTATGTATAATATCAAATAAAGAGTATTTAGCACTTAAAAAAAAAAAAAAAAAAAAAAAAAAAAAGTTCAAAGTTACTGTGCTTAAGAAAACTATAAAACAAAGATGCCTCTCACCTGTAAGCCCCACTTACCCAAGGACAAATAACTTACAGAAATGCTTAGGTCTATTCTTGTAATTGCCTGATCTTGTTCATTTAAGACAACAAACCATGTGTTTTCCCTTCTGTAAAACAAGCTTGCTTGCCCCTGACTGCACAAAGGTCGGATGTATGCTTGACTGCATGTAGATTTGATGTGTGCCTGATTGCACAAAGGCAAGTCTATAACCTTGTGAATTTTGCCTTTACAAACCCCTGACTAATGTAATTCAGAACTGCATCTTTAAAGCACTCTTGGGTGCAGTTCTGATGCCATGAATACCTGGCATCAGTGTCTAAATGAAAGCCTCTTTGTTAAAATATATTCATGGTCAGACTGGTGGATCTGAATGACCCCAGACCAATAACAGTCTTTTCTCCAGTATATACTTTTGGCCTCGTGGTGACTTTCATGAAAATGGCCCCCCCATAGGCACATATGTTTGAACATTTGGTTCCCAGTAGATTGTTAGGAAGGGTTAGGAGATGTGGCCTTTTGAAGAAAGTGTGTCCCTGGAGGTGGACTTTGAGGTTTCAAAAGCCCATGCCAGGCACAGTGTTGCTATCTCTCTGCCTCCATCTTTTGGATAAAATGTAAGTTCTTAGCTGCTGCTCCTAAGCCATGACTGTCTGCCTGCCTGCTGCCAAGACCATGAGATAACAAAAATCATAAGATAACCCTCTGAAACCATAAGCAGGCTGAATTAAATGTTTTTCTTATATAAGTTGCCTTGGTCATGTGTATCTTCACAGCAATGTAACAGTGACTAAGAAGTTGGTACCATGGACAGGATATTGTTGTGAATATGGGATATGGAAGACTCTACAACTTTGGACTAAAAAAAACAGTTGAACATTGTAAGCAGGGTTTAATGGGCTTGGAAGACAGTAGTGTTGAAAGCAATGTGAACTATGGAGGCCCCAGCTCAAGAGGTTTCAGCGGGGGATAATATTATAGATCATTGTTGTGATATTTTGGCAAAGAATGTGGCTGCTTTCTGCCCTTGTCCAAAAAAAAAAAAAAAAGAACTGCCAGAGGCTAAATTGGAGAGTGTGGGGCTAATGTCATTAGTAGAGGAGATTTCAAGACAACCTGGTAGTGACTGTCACATGGTTATTAGTGATTGCTCTCATGCAGATCTACAGCAACAAAAGCAAGCAAGGCTTGCTTCCGGTATCAGGGTAACACTGGATACTGGCATCACAAAATGAATTTGCAAGTGTTCCTTTATTTTATTTTATGGAATAATTTGAGGAGTACTAATGTTAACTCTTCTTTAAAGGTCTGGTAGAATTTTACACTATAACCATCTGGCACTGGCCTTTCATTGAGTTGGAAATTTTTAAATTACTACTTCTATTTTGGGGGGTGTTATAGATCTACTTAAAATATTTAATTGATTAACTTTGTTAGTTCATAGACATCTAAAGTTTCATCCATTTCTTTTAGATTTTCAAGTTTACTAGAATAAAGGTTTTGAATACATCCTTAGGATTCTCTGAATTCCTCAGTGTGTCTTGTCATGTTTCTCTTTCTGTCTCTAACTTCACTAATTTGGGTCTTCTCTCTCCTCTTTTTTTGGTTAGTTTGGCTGAAAGTTTATCAATCTTCTTGGTATTTCAAAGAAACAACTTTTCACTTTACTGATTATTTGTGCTTTTTATTTCTATTTAAATACTTTTAGCTCTGATATTGGCTATTTCTTACTATGTACTGTTTGGGGGTGTTATTGGTTCTTATTTCCCATGGCCTTCAAGTGCATTATTATATTTACCAACCTGAAAATCTGTGTATTTTTACTGGGGAGTCGAGACCATTAGTATTAAGAGTTATTATTAAATGGTGCATGTTAATTCCTGACATTTTGTTGCTTTTGTGGTGTTCTGATAGACCTTTTTTTTTTTAATTCAGCATTAGGAATTGTTTATTTGTTCCTTGTGCCCTTTAGGGTGTGCTTAACTTTCTTAGGTTTTCTGTTGCTGTGATAAGCTCACAATTAAAAGCAACTTGGGGTAAAAGGTTTTGTTTTGTTAACACTTCCAAATTCTAGTTCATCATCTAAGGCAGTCAAGGCAGGAACTCGAATAGAACAGGAGGCAGTAACTGAAGCAGAGACCATGGATGAGTGCTGCTTACTGACTTGTTCTTCGTGACTTGCTCAGCTTGCTTTCTTACAGACCCCTAGACCACCTGCCCAGGGATGGCACAACCCACAAAGGGCTGGATGGTCACTTCCGCCCATCAATCACTAATTAAGAAACTGCTCTACAGGCACTTTCATTTGACTTTCATTTCCTTTCAGATGACTCTAGCTTGTGTCAAGTTGACATAAAACTAACCAGCACATCCACCTTTTCTTCAGATCTAAGTATTCCTTCCAGTATCCTCTGTAGAGCTGGCTTAGTGATAACAAATTTCATAACTTTGTTTTTATCATAGAAAGTTTTTCTTTCCTCTTTAATCATAACTGATAACTCTGCTCACTATAGTAACCTGGGCTGGCATCTGTTTTCTTTCATAAGTTGTAGAACATTGTTCCAGTCGTTTCTGGTTTTCATAGTCTCCATTGATAAACCAGATGTTCTTCTGATGGGCCTGCCTATATATATGGGACTTGGTCTTTCTCCCTTTTAGCCTTCACTATATGTTCTATATTCATTTTCTGTCTTTACTATTATATGATCCAGGGGTTTCTTCTCGGGTCCTGTCTATTTGGTGTTCTGTGTGACTCTTGCACCCTGATATGCATCTCTTTCCTTAGATTTAGGGATTTTTTTCTTCGATGATTTTCTGTGTCTTTATTCAAATTTCTTCTCCTTCTATATAAGTGATTCATATGTTTGTCTTTTTATGGTCTCCCAGAATTTCTGCTTCCTCCACTTGTGAGTTTTTAATTTTAACCTTTTCTTTGATTGAATGATTCAATTTCTCTCCCATTTGGTCAATTCTGCTAATGAGGTTTTTCATGAAGCTTTTTGTATGACTTCCTGAAATTTTCCTTTCAGGTTTTATTTCAGTTTAGGTTTTCTTCAGAAGTTCTATCTCTTTATTAAATTCTACCTTTAGATCTTGAATTGTGTCTTTATTTCATTCTACTTGGTTTTTTCCCCAGTCTTTATTCACTTTATATTTGAGTTCTTTAGACATTTTTGATTTCTATTTGGCATCACTATCCCACCTTTGTTGAGTAGGCATCTGGATCTACATTTGCTGTTAATTTGTCAGTTATAGACAAGATGAATGGTGCTTGGGCTTTAGTGTTAGAGCCACTCGGTGTTACTGTGCAAATGGGGTATCAGAAGTGCTCCCAGCTCAGCTGGGGCTGGGTGAAGCTTGTAAGTTCAGAAGCAAGCTTCCTGTAGCATTAGAAGATTCTTGCAGATCCTCAAAATCTGTGGAAGGCTCACAGTGTTTTAGAGGCTGTCCTGGACTTTTGACTCTCAGGAAGCAATGATGTAGTTGTTACACCTGGGAAGGTGGGCAAGACATAGGGTCCTTAAGCAGCAGGGATGGGATTGTAGTTGTTGGTACCTGGCAGAGTGCTCAAGATCAGCATCGGTTCAGGTTCCCAGGTGGTGGGGGTGGAGTCACTGTAGGTCAAGGGTCCTACCTGAGGGAGGTGCTCAGGATGTGAGGGTGGAGTCCTCTTATTTTATTTTATTTTATTTTATTTTATTTTATTTATGTGTGTCTGTGTATGCACACGTGTTTGCAGGTGCCCCTGGAGGCCAGAAGGAGACATCAGATCCCTTGGACCTAGAGTTAGAGACTTCTGTGAGCTTCTTGATAAGGGTGCTGGGATCTGGACCTGGCTCCTCTGGTACAGCAGCAAGTGCTCTTAACCACTGAACCAACTTTCTAGATCTGGTTACTGATTCTTAAGTGTTCTGGAGGATGGTCCAGTGAGAGTTTGTCAGCAAGTGTAGAAATATGCAAATCAGTTAGCAGGCAATGCCAGAGTACAAGGGAAGTTGATGACAGCTTAAATTTAGAAGAGAAGGGTAAATTTGGATAATATAGGGCACACAAGAGAAGCACTTGTATAGTACAAATTGAATTAAATCTGGGGAGGCTAGAGAGACGGTATTAAGAATGAAGCTTCAAGGGTTGGTGATAAGCCTTAGCAGTACTTTCTGCTCTTACAGAGGACCCGTATTTGGTACCCAGAACCCATATGATGACCTATAGAACTCTAGTTCCAAGGGATCCAAAACCCAATTCTGACCTTCATGGGCACTAGGCATGCAAGAGATATACCTGCATACTCACAAACAGTCATAACACACACACACACACACACACACACACACACACAAATAAACAAATTCTTTAAAAAAATGAAGTTACCCTTTTATATAGATGGATTTTTCCACCAAAGAAAGACCATTTCTGAGCTAGGACTCCATAGATTTTTCTTTAAGTAAGTTGAATTTGGGGTACCTTTTAGACATTCCAGTGGGGATTTCCATATATATGAGTCTGAAACTGAAAAGAGAGAATTGGTCTAAAACTATAGATTTGAGTGTCAAAGTACAGATGAGCACAGAATATTGAGGAATAAGAGAAAGAGACTTAGGAAAAACCTGTTAGGAGTCACATTCAGAAGTCACAGGATGCGGGTGATTCTGCAAGCAATGCTGAGAAGGAGCAGCCACAGAAAGGGAAGAAAAGCAGGAGCAGGCCGCACCAGGGCCAAGGGCAGCAAGTGTTTGGAAGCAGAGCTGACGCTGACAGTCTCCAAGGCACACTTCTGAGAACAGAAAACTTGCTGGTTGCTCTAGCAACCTGGAGTGTTAATGTTCATGTTGATGGGAGTGCATCCGGGAGGATGAGGCGAGCTGGGAGAAGAGGAGCCATGGGGTGGGGTGGGAGGTGGCCCTTTGAGACGTTCTGCTGTGCTAAGAAAGGGGGAAACAGGAGTGCAGGAGGAGGTGGGGTCAGAGAAACTGACTATTCTTAGATGTTTGAAAAGCACTCACAGCAAGAAAGTGGCTGAATGTTGTCTCTCAAACAGGTCTGAATTGCCAGGAGGTGGTGACACACACCTTTAATCCTAGGCCAGCCTGGTCTACAGAAGGAGTTCCAGGACAGCTAAGGCTACACAGAGAAACCCTGTGTCAAAAACAAACAAAAATGGACCTGAAAATTATTATACAGTTATAACAATTGTAGTTATAAGTATAAAGTTGACAGTGCCCACTTTCGAGGACATATTAATGTCTTTAAACAAGTATTTAATGAGTAGCCCAAGTCACAGATGCTCTGTGTGGTACCATCTAGTCTTCTTCCACTGCCAGAGGCCATGTTAATGATCACTCCCCTGAGCACTCAGACTGTGTCTGCTGAGGACTTCCGGTATTGAATGGGCTATGTCATACATCTGCCCTGTTCTTCGAATGTTTGCAAAAGGTACAGATACTATTTTGCTCATCTCTATGTGGGTTGGGCCAAGTGTAGAGTCTAACCACAGTATGACATCATGTACATTACAATGTGCTGGAGCTGAGCCATGTGATGTACTCAATAAATATTTACAAAATGAATTAATGCATAAAAAGCAACACAAATAATTTAGGAAAAGGACTTTTGAAAGTGACTACCAGAATACATAAGAATACTTTCCACATTCTATCAAACCTCGCTCACTTCTCCATTCAACCATAAAGCCATCCTTGGGGGTGAAATAAGCTATGTCTCCCTATCGGGATGACTTCTGAAAAGCCCAGAAGTGAATGTAAATATTGTGTGACTGGTCCTGGCTGAAGGGTGCTGGGGGATACTCTATGATAAAGTCTCACTCTTGGGAATGAAAGACACAATGAATGAAGTCACCTCCTTGGCCAACGTTATTTCTCCAATGATGAAGACCTTCGCTTAAGTCAACCTTTGCTGTAGAAAGAAGCAAAACTCCTCATAAAATGGAGCAGCATTCAGGCAGGAATGGGCCAGAAATTGTGCCAGACTGGGCAATTGCCTCAGAGCCAGGCTGTCTGCAGTCTCCCGAGACCTGGATGACGGTGCCTGATAGTTTTATGTCAACTTGACACAAACTAGAGTCATCTGAAAGTTATCTCAAAGAAAATGTCTCTGTCTTTAGGGCTATTATTGATAGGATGAAACATCATGACCAAAAAGCCAGTTGGGGAGGAAAGGGTTTGTTTGGCTTATACTTCTACACCGTAGTCCATCATTGAAGGAACCTGGACAGGACAGGAACCTGGAGGCAGGAGGTGATGCAGAGACCATGGAAGAATGCTGCTTACTGGCTTGCTCCCAATGTCTTGCTTAGCCTGTTCTCTTATAGACCACCAACATAGGGATGGCATCACAGTAGACTGGACTCTCTCCCTCATCGCTAATTAAGAAAATACCTGATAGCCAGATCTTATGGAGACATTTTCTCAATTAAGGTTCCCTCTAATTTTTATCAAGTTGATATATGATTGGCCAGAACAATCTCCATAAGATCCAGCTCTAGAACATTTTTTTTGGTTTTTTTCTAGGCAGGGTTTCTCTGTATTGTTTTGGAGGCTTTCCTGGAACTCGCTTTGTAGAGCATTTTCTTAATTAGTGATTGCTGGGGGACAGTTCAGACCACTGTAGGTGGTACCACCCTTGGGTTAGATAAGAAAGCAGGCTGAGCTTGTCATAGGGAGCAAGCCAGTAAGTAGCACCCCTCTATGGCCTCTGCACCAGCTCCTGCCTCCAGGTTCCTGATGTGCTTGAGTTCCTGTCCTCACTGCTTTTGATTTTGAACTGTGAGTGGAATAAACCCTTTCTTCTCCAAGCTGCTTTTGGTCATGGTGTTTCACCACAGCAATTATAACCTTAACAAAGACAGTGATGTCATTGACTTCTACAAAAAAGGAGTCATCACAATGTTTCTCATCCACTTTTACCTTCTCCTCCTGAAAGAAAATTTCCTCCCACCTGGAATATCGAATTCCCTGATGCTAACTGGCAAGAATCCCTTCTTCTGTTATCCTCTCTACCTCCAGAAATACTCTCCTCCCTTCTGTGTCTTGCTAGGGTTCCAACGCACTACTAGGGGCCATGTCCCTTGGGCTCTCTTAAGGAAAGGCACTAAGGCCATGGAGCAACACTCCCCACCCCACTCACCACGCCCATGCTCCACCACCAGCACTCTGACAACAGCATCCTCTAAGAAACCATCCGTGATTCCTCCATGACTTCGGTTCCATGAGCCAGCAGGTGGTAGAGACTTCTACCTGTGACCTCAAGGGTCTAAGAGTTAGATGCCCTGATAGCAGACATGGAGAGGAGTTATGAGTAGGTAATGAAGATGATGAAATTCCAAAATGGCTGGCTTCTTCCTTACCTTTCTGACCTGAGACCTGGGAGCTCAAAATAAAGGCCCACTGGGCTTTTTCTCCAATAGTACAGCTCTCCTGCCTGTGGAGCAGTCCTATCATTCTCCCTGTCTTTGTTCAAACTAACCAACCCTAAAGTGGAGGGAGACACCCTACAAGAACCTTAAAAGCCTCTCCCTCAAGGAGAAAATGGGCTTCAGCTTCCCCAGTGCCCCTCCCCTGCTTTGCAGAGGGTCTTCCTCCCTGTGAGCCTTGCTCTATGTGTGAATTTCCCCATCTCTAATAAAAACCTTTTTTTCAATGGCTGATTTTGTTTGCTGTGTCTGAGTTTTCCTCTGCCACTGCCTGTTGTGCTGTTTTTTTTTTTGTTGTTGTTGTTGTTGTTTTTGTTTTTTGGTTTTTTGAGACAGGGTTTCTCTGTGGCTTTGGAGGCTGTCCTAGAACTAGCTCTTGTAGACCAGGCTGGCCTCGAACTCACAGAGATCCACCTGCCTCTGCTTCCCAAGCGCTGGGATTAAAGGCGTGCACCACCAACGCCCGGGTCTCGTAAAACCAAAAAAAAAAAAAAAAAAAAAAGATTGCCTGTTGTGCTTTTTAATTCTTTAACTAGCAGAAAGTACAGTCAAGAATCTAGATGGTGACACCTTGTCCTTGGATGCTTCCACAGCTTTACTGCTCAGGCTCATCCTTACCCCTTACATAACCTCCTCCCATCCTAGCTGAGATGCGGGACCTGACTGGTGCGCCATCTCCTCCCATCCCAGCTGAGATGCGGGACCTGACTGGTCCACCATCTTCTCCCATCCCAGCTGAGATGCAGCACCTGACTGGTCCACCATCTCCTCCCATCCCAGCTGAGATGCAGGACCTGACTGGTGCGCCATCTCCTCCTATCCTAGCTGAGATGTGGGACCTGACTGGTGCACCATCTTCTCCCATCCTCTGGTGCGCCATCTCCTCCCACCCCAGCTGAGATGCAGGGCTCTGACTCAGAAGGCTGAGTACAGGTCCAGCAAGGCTCACATTTAAAGTTCTTTAACTTTTTTAAACAAGAAAGATAAAAAGACTCTTTCTTGGGGTTACTGTGCTGAACTGCGTCATCTCTCCCTCCATCTCTGGTGTGACCCATATACTGTCTGGGTCATGTCCTGTGCTGTCCGTTGCATCTGCTGACAGTGGCCCATTTTTTTTTAATCTCTTATTCACAACTATACCCAGACTGTTCGAGACAATCTGGTTGCTCTTGAAACTTCTATTTTCTGTTAAAGGGAACATTTGGGTTAGTGGCTCGTAACTCATGACCTAGCATTTTTTTAAATTCCACTCGAGTAGACACGTGAGGTGCAATTTTATTATTTTTGAGAAAAGGCAGTGTGGTAGGGACACAAACTCCATTAAGGCTGAGGGATTGCTTCACACTGTACCGTGTTCAATAGTGAAGTGAGTTTAGTCATAGAAAATGCAATCGCCCACGCCTCCCCCAGATAATAAAAACAGCACCAGGTGAATGAGCAGATGGAGGTGTAAGAAAGTATGTGCTCGCTTGGTCCAGCGTTCCCCCACCCCCACCCCGGACAGCTGCCAGGGTATGGTTCCTGCTTGCTCTCCAGGCTCCTCCTACCGGTGTCTCCGCCCTTTCCCACCCACATTCTCCAGGGAGACCTGTATCTTTAAATCAGCAGGCCTACTTTTGTACCTTTTTCTGGAGCCCCACATAGGTGAGAACTCAGAAATTCATCACAGCCATGCTTCTGCCCTCTTTCGTGTTCAGAGTAATTAGTGCATCCCTGTGATGCAGGCACTGGTAAAGGAGAGGGTACTTGGATCCGGAGCTGCTTGGTGGCTAAAGCCGCCTGGTTTGCCAATGAGCTTGACCAAAAATGCACTTATAAACTAGCCCCTGCCAGGAGTCACGGCGGTGCTTTCTCTGTGCTCTGCCCCTTCAGTGTACGTGTGAAATTGTTCTGGACTCAAGAGAGGTTGGGGACTAAGGGTTGTTTTGCAATCGGGAAACGTTGTTCCCTGGATCCCAGCATGAGGCATGGTCTAACCCACTGGAGACAAATAAGACAAGCGTGGGCAAAAGAAAAGGAAGAGGCAGGCCTGGTGGCGCATTCAGGAGACAGAGGCAGGAGGAGGATCTCCTCGAGTTTGAAGCCAGCCTGGTCTACATTGTGAGTTCCAGGATAGCCAGGGCTAAGTAGAGAGACGCTGCTTCAAAGCAACCAAAGAAATAGAAAGGCCTAGTTCTAACAGAGTCTACGTTCTCGTGGAAGAAAGAAAAAGATGCATGACAAAAAAGGAAAAGAAAACTACATTCAAATAGGGCAGCACCAGGAAGCAAATTAACTGTGACTAGCTAGGACCATGAAGGGCAAACTTTAGGTAGGGACCAGGGGACGTTTCTCTGAGGAGACATTGCTGTGAGCCTGCGTGATATCGGGATATGGGGATAAGGCAGACAGAAAGCTTTTCTGGAAGGATCAATCAGGGCAACATCTGCAAGGTGGGAAAGAGCGTGGTGAGTACAAACCGTGTGGCAAGGGCTGGGTGGCATAAGCTAACTAATAGAGGACACGACTGAGGAGTTTGGGCTTTCTTCTCATTATAATGGGAAGCCTTGAAGTAATTTTAGATAAGAGACTGGACCGTCTGATTGGCATTTCTTAAACTTCTATTTAAGGGAATGCAAAAAAGACTGGTCTTAAAATCCATCAACTTGCTCCCGTGTTAGCAGCTCATTATCATTATAGAAGTGTAACAGCAACACTGATTAACACGCTACATTCCACAGAGCTTACCAGATCTCACAAGTCCTACCTGCACTCGTGTGTGTGTGTATGTGTGTGTGTGTGTGTGTGTGTGTAAGAGAGAGGGGGGTGTTGTTGACAATTTCATAACATGCATCGTTTTCCACAACCACACCAAAGTCAAGATGCCAGCTACACCATCACCACAAGGCTCCATTGTGTTACCTCACTGTAACCACTCCTGTTCCTCCCCTCAAATCCCAGGCCCAAGAGACCAGTGATCTGGTTCCCATCTCTGTAATTACAACATTCCAAAGATGTTGTATAAATGGAGTCATATGGCGCATGCTCTTCTGAAACCAGCCTTTACACTAAGCAGAACTTCCCTGAGGCCCATCCAACACGCGGTTCCATTTTATTGCTGAGTAGTATTTCCTGATAAGGAGTAGCATAGTTTTTCTACTATCCACCCAGTGAAGAAGGTCTAGGTTCCAGCTAGTTCCTGGTATTACGAATGATAAGAACATTGGTGTACATGCTTTTACATGAACATAGCTTTTTCCCTCTGAATAAATGTCCAAGAATACAATCACTACAGTGTATAGTGAGTGCAGTTTTAGTTTTAAAAGAAATTGCTAGGGCTGGGGAGATAGCTCAGCAGATAAGGTGCTCCTCAGTACAGGCGTGTAATCTTAGCATCAAGGAAGCAGAGACGGGTGTCCCTGGGATTCTCTGGTCATTCTGTTTATCCTAACTGGCAATCTCCAAGTCATTGGAAGGGCCCTTGTTTCAAAAGCAAGGTTAATAGCATCTGAGGAACAACACCAGGATTGACCTCTAGCCTCCAAGCACTCATGTGCCCCTGCATATACACTGTTTCAGTTAGGGTTTCTATTGCTGTAAAGAGACACCAAGAACAACTCTTGTTAAGGAAAAGCATTTAATTGGGGTGCCTTGCATTTTCAGAGGTTTAGTTCATTATCATCATGATGGGACATGGTGGTGTGTAGGCAGGCATGGTGCTGACTACATTTTGGTCAGAAGGCAATCAGAAGTGGATTGAAAGCTGGGCAATACAGAGAAACCCTGTCTTGAGATACCGGGCGTGGCTTGAGCATATCTGAGACCGCAAAGCCTACCTCCACAGTGACACACTTCCTCAAACAAGGCCATACATACTCCAACAAAGCACAATTCCTAATAATGGCACTCCCTTTGGGTGCTATTTTCTTTCAAACTAGTACATCCCACTCCCTGGACTCCAAAGGCTTGTAGCCATAACATAATGCAAAATACATTTAGTTCAACAAAAGTTTCCATAGTTTATCACAGTCTCAATAATGTTTTAAAGTCCAAAATTTAAAGTCTCTTCTGAAATTCAAGCAATCTCTTAACTGTAATCCCCTGTAAAATCAAAACCAAAAAGCAAATCACGTACTTCCAGCATAATGGCACAGGATATACATTACCATTCTAAAACATAGGAAAGAGAGCATAGTGAGGAAATATTGGACCAAGGCAAGACACAAAACCTGCTGAGCAAACTCCAAACTCTACATCTCCATGCATGATGTCAAACACTCTTTAGATCTCTGTTCAGCTTTGTTGACTGCAACACACTTCTTTCTCTTGGGCTGGTTCCATTCCCTGTTAGCAGCTCTCCTTGGCAGGTATCCCATGAGTCTGGTGTCTCTAACGTCTTGGGTTCTCCAAGTCAATTCAGGCTTCAACTTCACAGCTTCATGCAAAGGCCTCTCTAGGCCTCCATTCAGGGACACCCCTGACACATTCCTGGCGTCAGCATCTTCCCTTAGTCAAGTGGACAAGTTCCATAGCCCCTTTCTTCTCTCCTCCCAAAGCCAGAACTATGTGGCTGAAACTGCCAAGTTCTGCTGCTTGGTGGGGCTGAAATACCGTCCCCTTGTTCAAGAACACCTTCACCAGCTTTCTGATTTCCGTGGTTTCCTTCACTGCCTAAGCTTGGCTGTCCCTGAACTTGCTCTTAAGACCAGGCTAGCCTCAAAGTCACAGATCCACCAGCCTCTGCCTTCTGAACGCTGGGATTAAAAGTGTGCACCAGCACACACTCTAAGCTTTCTTTAGTTCTTTACACAAGTTGGAAACTTAGCTGGGTGGGATCGTGCCCTGAGTTCGCCACTCCCTTCATTACATTTCTCTTTCTTTTCCTTTTTCTTTTTCTTTTTTCTTTTTTGGTTTTTCGAGACAGGGTTTCTCTGTGAGGCTGTCCTGGAACTCACTCTGTAGACCAGGCTGGCCTCGAACTCACTGAGATCTGCCTGCCTCTGCCTCTGCCTCCTGAGTGCTGGGATTAAAGGTGTGTGTCACCAACACCCGGCCCCCTTCATTCCATTTCTTTTCTTTTCTCAATACGGGGTTTCTCTGTGTAGCTTTGGAGCATGACCCAGAACTCACTCTGTAGGCCAGGCTGGCCTCGAACTCACAGAGAGAGATTCTCCTGCCTCTGCCTCCCGAGTGCTAGCTCCATTCCACTTCCTGGTGCTCCTTTTCTTCTCAGCTCGGTCCTTTTCATTACAAATCTTTAGAGTTACCACTAATAACCACACAGCAGAGGACATTGGGGTGTTTTGAAATTTCCTCTGCCAAAGGAATTAATCCAGACCTCTTCACATTAGTCTCAGGCAGACTCTTTGGACAAGGGTAAAAAGCAGCCACTTTCTTCACCAAAATTCCCCAAGAAAGATCTCTAGGCAGCATACTAACATTCATGTTATCTGAAAACCCTTGAGCCAGCCCTACACAGTTCAAATCATTCTCAGCACCATTGTCTTCCATGCTCCTACTAAAACTAAAATGTTTCATTAAGTAGTGCTTAAAGCATTCCACTGTTTCCTAACCCAAAGTACCAAAGTCTAAATTCCTCCAAACAAAAGCATGGTCAGGCCAATCACAACAAGACCCCAGTCCCTGGTACCATCTTCTGTTTTAGCTAGGGTTTCTATTGCTGTAAAGAGACACCATGACCACTTCAGCTTTTATAAAGGAAAAGCATGTAATTGGGGTACCTCACATTTTCAGAGATTGGGTCCACTACCATAACGTCAGGGAGCATGGTGGCATTCAGGCAGGCATGGTGCTGGCTACATCCTGATCAAAAGGCAACAGGAAGTGGGCTGAGACACTAAGTATAACTTGGGTACATATGAGACCTCAAAACTCACCTCCACAGTGACACACTTCCTTAAACAATGCCACACCTACTCCAACAAAGCCACACCTCCTAATACAGCCACTCCCTTCGGGAGCCATTTTCTTTCAAACCACTACCTATACAAACATACACATACTCAAAAGAAATTGCTAAACTCTTTTCCAGAGTAACTACCCTATATATTCCACCATCAATAGGTTGCTGACAACCCAGTGTTTCTGTATCTTCATTTGGTGTTAGCACCATTTTTCTTTCTGGCCTTTTGGCTAGATATACAGTGATAACTGATTTATATAGTCTTAATTTGCCTTACTGTGATGAATAATGGTGTTAACATATTCTCGTGTGCTTACTTGTCACTTTCAATTCCTCTTCAGTGGAAACTCTCTACATATCTGTCTTACTTTTTTTCTTTCTATTTTTGTTGTTTTTTGTTTCATTATGTTTTGGGGTTTTTTGTTTGTTTTTTTTTTTTTTGTATTTTTCAAGACAGGGTTCTCTGTGTACCCCTTGGCTGTCCTAAAACTCACTTTCTAGATCAGTCTGGTCTCAAAAACTCACAGAGATCCACCTGCCTCTGCCTCCCAAGTGCTGGTATTAAAGGTACACATAGTCACTGTGGGCAGCTGTCTTAGTTACTTTTCTATTGCTGTGACAAAACACCATGACTAAGGACAATTATAAAAGAAAGAATGCACTTAATTATAGGGCTTACAGTTCCAGAGGGTTAGAGTCAGTGGCCATTCTGGTGGGGAGCACAGCACCAGCTAGGCGGGCACGGCAGGAGCTGAGAGCTGGCATCTGCTCCAGAAGCATGAAGCAGAGAGAGCTAACTGAGAATGGAGTGGACTTTTGAAACTTCAAAGCCTGAGCCCAGGGATCCCTCCTCCAACAAGGCCATCCCTCCTAATCCTTCCCAAACAATTCCACCAACAAGTGACCTTGTTTTCAAACATATGAGCCTACAGTCATTCCTCATACAAATCACCTTCTCCCATTTTCTAATTAGATCTTTACTGCTGTTTTGTTTTGTTTTTGTTGTTGTTGTTTTTTGTTTTGGTTTTTCAAGACAGGGTTTTTCTGTAGCTTTGGAGGCTGTCCTGGAACTCACTCTTGTAGACCAGGCTGGCCTCAAACTCACAGAGATCCGCCTGCCTCTGCCTCCTGAGTGCTGGAATTAAAGGCTTGCACCACCACCGCCCGGCTCTTTTACTGCTGAATTTTAAGGGGGAGGGAGGTCTTTCTACAGTCTAGACACAAACCCTTTGTCAGATATGTGGTCTGCAAATACTTTCTCCCAGTTTGAGAACCATGTTTTTCTTCTTATAAGGTCTTTCACAGAACAAAAGTTTTCAATTTTGATGTAGCCCTTTTTCCCCTTTTTCGTTAAGTGTTTTGGTATCAATTTGTCCCTTTGTCATAGGTTTCTACAAGCTTTGCTGCATTATGTTTATGCATAAAACTCTTAGATCCACTTTGAGTTACTTCTCAGATTAGGTTAATCTCTGGCATGCTTGTAAGGGATTTTCTTGATTAGGCTGACTGGCGTTTTAGGAAGACCCATCCTTAAGGAAGGTGATATCATTCCCTGGATCTGACCTCTGTATTGACATGTCTAACATCTGGATAACTTCAAGTGACTTTCTAAGTAGCTTCTCAGCTGGCATGTGTCTTTGATAGCTTACTTACAAAGAAACCAGACAAAGATCTGTGCATGAGTATTTGCCACCCTCTGTGTCCTGACTGTGGGTGCCATGTGATCAGCCACCTCATGGTCCCCGCAGCAGACTTCCCACCTATGATGGAGTGTGCTCTTGAACTGTGAGCCAAGACAAACCCTTCCTTCCCGGGGTGACTTTTGACAGGTGTTTCATCACAGCAACAAGGGAAGCAGCTAAGACATAGAGGCACAGTCTCTAGTCTTTCACCATTTAGTGCAATGTTATCTGTGGCTAATCGCCATAGGTTCCTTTTAACAAATTAATTCATTTCTTTCTACTCCCATTTTTACGAGAGTTTTCAGGAATGGAAATAGAATTTTATTTTAAAAATAGAACTGTAAAATTTTCAAACATTGGCCAGCTCTTTATACCTGAAATAAGCCCCATTTCTGTGTGGTTATGATGTATACCTTTTTTACACTAGATTCAAATATCTAATTTTTTAAAACATTTTTGCTTCTGGGCCTGAAGAGATGGCTCAGTGGTGAAGAGTTTTTCTGTTTATCAGAAAACACAGATTCAGTTCCTAGTGCTCATAACCATTTGTAATTCCATTTTCAAGCCATCTGATGTCCTCTTCTGAACTCTTCAGAAAGCAGGCAACGTGCATAGTACATATGCATATATGCAGCAAACACTCATAACACATACAAATAGATAGACTGATTGATAGATAGATGATAGATAGACAGACAGATACTATTTAGCTTGCATTTTAAAAAAAACCTTTGGTTTCCTTCAACAGAGTATATTGATGAAGAAGCATGTCAGCTGAGAAGCTACTTAGAAAGCCACTTGAAGCCGGGCAGTGGTGGCGCACGCCTTTAATCCCAGCACTCGGGAGGCAGAGAGGCAGGCGGATCTCTGTGAGTTCGAGGCCGGGCTGGACCGACAGCCTCCAAAACAATACAGAGAAACCCTGTCTCATAAAACCGAAAAAAAAAAAAAAAAAAGAAAGCCACTTGATGTTGCCCAGATATTAAGATATGTCACTGTAGCCAGGGGTTGGTGGTACACGCCTTTAATCCCAGCACTCAGGAGGCAGAGGCAGGTGGATCTCTGTGAGTTGGAGACCAGCCTGGTCAACCCAGCAAGTTCCAGGACAGGCTCCAAAACAATACAGAGAAACCCTGTCTCGAAAAACCGAAAAAAAAAAAAAAAAAGATATGTCACTGGAGAATCAAGATACCATCAGATTCAGGGTGCATAAGCAGGATCAGATGAGACTGCTGTTGGATCAGGTGTGGTTTGTAGGAAAAGAGGACTAGTGTAAGCAAAGGAAATACCAAGAAGGATGAGACCAGTCCTGGGAAGAACAGAGATTCTGTTCGTAAAGATGGAAAAGACCAGAGTGGGGAAAGCTGGATGAAATGGAATACAAAATCAAGAGCTCTGTTTTAGTCGTAGTAAGTTTGAAGCATCTTTTAGAGCACATATGGCAATGTTGAACAATTAGATGGTAAGTCTTGGCCCGAGAGAAGAGGCATTTCAAGCCACGGAACTGGGTAACACCACCTAGGGAGGATGTGATAGCTAATCTTGGTTGTCAACTTGACTATATCTGGAATCAAGTAAAGCCTAAGCTACTGGGCAGCCTGTGAGGCCTTCCTTCCTTCCTTCCTTTCTTTTTTCTTCCTTCTTCTTCTTCTTCTTCTCCTTCTTCTTCTTCTTCTTCTTCTTCTTCTTCTTCTTCTTCTTCTTCTTCTTCTTCTTCTTCTTCTTCTTCTTTTTCCTGTTTTGGCTTTTCAAGGAAGGGTTTCTCGGTGTAGCCCTGGCTGTCCTGGAACTCAATCTATAAACCAGGCAGTCCTCTCTTCCTTTCTTTCTTTCTCTCTTTCTTTCTTTCTCTCTCTTCCTTCCTTCCTTTCTTTCTTCTTTCTTCCTTCTTCTTTTTTTTCCTTCCTGTTTTGGCTTTTCAAGGAAGGGTTTCTCGGTGTAGCCCTGGCTATCCTGGAACTCGCTCTGTAAACCAGGCAGTCCTCAAACTCAGAGATCCGCTGCCTCTGTCTCCCAAGTGCCGGGATTAAAGGCATGAGCCACCACTTCTTCGGGACTCCAGTGAAAACTGAAGACCAACAGCTCTCCAATAATCCTCCAGGTCTCCAGCATCAGTCTTGAACTGCTGTGGCATCCAAATTCATGGACTAAGTAGCTAGTGGATTCTCAGACTTTCTGTTGTGAGACAAGACTACACTGGACTACAGCCTGTAAGCCACTTTAATAAATCTTCTTATAATATGTATGATATTATTAGTAATATAGAATACAAATTACATATCCATTCCATCAGTTCTGTTGCTTTAGAGAACGCTGACTGATACAGAAAGAGGGTAGATGAAAACAGGAAAGAGCCCAGGCCCAGGACCAGACTCTGCCTCATCAAGACTCCGGCTCCATCCTGACTTTCTGCTTCCCTGGTCTCAAGGTTACAATCTCAGAATCATCCCTCAGATCTCAGAGCAGCTACTGTTCTTCTCATTGAGTCTTGAGCTCCCTTCCCAGCTTCCATCTGTATTTGCTTCCTGTACTAGTTTCAAGTTGCTGTGACCAACTACCTGAGAAAAAGCTGCATGATGGGGGAAGGTTGTATTCTGACTGACAGTTTGAGAGTAAAGTCCACCATGGTAGGGGAGGCATGACTCTGACTGTGACATCTCAGGAGCAAAGCAAAGACAGCAGAAAGAGGGGCCAGGATTTAGAGGGCTTATAAACCTAAAGGCTCGTTCCCAGCAACCCACATCCTTCAGTTAGGATCCACCTACAGTAGGTTCCACAACCTCCCAAAACAGTGCCATGAGCTGAGGACCCAGTATTCAACCACATGAGCTTGTTGGGGACATTTCAAACCATATGGCTTCTCGAGTTGCATCTGCCTCCTTAGTGTCTGGGTGACATCACAGTTTAAGTGGCTGTCACCCTGGTGACCCCAACCCAATAGCTACTCTCCAGGTATTTCCTCCAACTCCAGCAATTGTAGCCTACCCTTTCTTCAAGGTCCACTCAAGTCCTATCGCCTCTTTAAAGCATTTCTAACTGCTCCAGTCACTGGTGTTTCTTCCTTCTACTCCTCTTATTGTCCACACTGCTCATTTCATCGATATATTCAATTAACATCAACTGTATGCTCGAAAACACAAGGATACAGCTGGGAACAGAAAAGAGACAGATGCTGCCATTGATGGAACTCAGTCTCAAAAGATACAACACTAACCAAAATTTTATATAAATTATGTGTGTACACATATAGATACATATATTATATATGTGTATATATACGTGCATTTAAATATAAATCAAGATAAGAACTGTGAAGAGAAAATATGGAGCATCTAGAATAAACTACTCTCATTTTTTCTTTGAATACTCTAATGTAACTGAACGTTTCCTGAGCATACAGACCGTATTTTACATAACTTAGCTAAAAGCGGAAGCTGAGTCATTGATATTCAGCAGATGTTTATTAGTGATGGAAGAGGCAATAGAGGAGGACAAGCTATGTGGGGCAATTCATTAGTACCAGAGGCTTAAGAAATTGCACTTCTCTTTGTATCCCTGCAGAAAGAAGGCAATATATAGAACACATTCAATGTGCCTGTGTGAACACAGGAGCCGTTTTTTGTGGTTTCTCTGAAGGGGTCTAAAGGTTGTTTTGTAATGCCTACATGCTTGCCCCAAATTTCGTGCATTTTCAGCCCCTCTCCAAGTCATTGTCTTCTAGAACTGGATATAGTAGCTTGTTGGCAAATGCCAACTGACTCAAGTAAGTGACAAGACAGATTTGTAGCATTTACTGATCTCTTTGGAGTGAAGGTTTTCGTGATCAAGTTAAAAGTATTGACATAGAGATAGGAAGGCATGCAGAACAGCCTATTTTAAAACACCAGACAGGGACAGTAGACACTAATAACAGAGCAGGAGCAATAAGGAGATATTAGGAGGTGACAATTTTTAAACATTTACCTTTTGAATGTGTATACTTTACTTAATTATAATTTTTAAAACTGGATGCTTTTATAAGCTGGTTTATTTACACATTTATCCATTTATTTCATTCCACTACGATGGTATAAGTCATCTCCAGTACCTTACTGACTCCAATTTACTAGACCCATATATCTGTCATATAGGAAGCAACTATAATAAACAAGGTTTGTAGTTAATTATGGGGAAAAAGTAAAGTTATATTCGGCTACATGATCCTCAACTCTTTTCTCCAGCTACGGAGAACAAATCAAGTTCAAACTGAAAGCTTTGCGGTAGTAAGATTGATTACCAAGCAGCAGATTCAGGACCCACCCCTTACTGCTGTCTCCCTTGTCTATCTCTACTAGACAGAGTGGGAAAAGAAGCACTCATTTTTCCACTTTTTGTGAGGCTGAGTTGTTAACAGGGGCAGGCTTAATGGCAGAGGCCTGTAATACTAGCCATTACAAAGGCTGAGGCAGGAGGATTGCAAGTTGAAGGCCTGCCTGAGCTACAGTGCAAGCTCAAGTGAGAACTTGTCCCAAGACAAAAAGTAAGAAGGTTGGTCATGCTGAGTTCATGCATCAGTTTGTAAAATGTATTCTGTGCAAGGGTGCCAATCTAAGCTCAAGCTCCAACACTCACATCTTTTATTTTGTTTTGTTTTTCCATACAGGGTTTCTCTGTATTGTTTTGGAGGCTGTCCTGGAAATCGCTCTGTAGACCAAGCTGGCCTCGAACTCACAGAGATACGCCTGCCTCTGCCTCCCGAGTGCTGGGATTAAAGGCATGTGCCACCAACGCCCAGCAACACTTAAAAAGCAGGAGGCTGTGAGTTTAAGACCAGCCTGGTGTACGTAGTGAGATCCAGGACAGCTACATAGTGAGAACCTGCCTCAAAGTAAATGAATAGATAGATGAGTAAATAAGTAAACAAAATCAAAATAAAAAGCAAGGCACTGTTATATGTGCCTGTATTCCAACTCCGGGCCAAAGGAGACAGGAGGACCCCTGGGTCTTACAGTCCAGCAGGAGGAGGCAAATCTGTGAACTCCAGGTTCAGTGAGATTCTGTCTCAAACATGAAGGTGGAAAGTTATTAAACAAGACAGCCGATGTCCACCTCCTCCACATGTACCCGTACACACACACACACACACACACACACACACACACACACACACACACACACACACACACACACACGAGGCTAGGAAGAATACAGATCAAAGGCAGAATGCTAGTCTAGCCCAAGTGATGGCCTGGATTTAATCCATTAACACCACCACCACCCCAGTTGAATGAATCTCTTTCCCTATCTCCCCATCTTGGATATGACTGGAGTCAAAGTAACTATTTTGAAACTGTGAAGCAAAAGGCATGGGGGCAAAGCCAAGAAAATTGAAGACCAATCAGCCAACGAGTTGAGTAGGCTCCTAAACCAAAACAAATAAAGCTCTCCCTTTTTTTAAACATCTTATGTTGAGCTCTCTGTTGTTTGCTGCCAAAGTCTCTCTCACTCCATACACACAGGAGCGTCATCTGTTCCGGCTGTTTCCACCCTCAGAGCAAAGGAACTGACTTACTGAGTGGGGTACTGGGTGCTTTCCACACTCCCTTCTCCACAACAACATGGTGAGGAACGACATTTACACAAATGTAAAACCATCACACCTCGTCTCACTGTCTCTTTTTAAGGAGGATTTGATAGCCCGCACTTATGCAGACCTTGAAAAATTAATTTCAATGTAAGTTATCAAAGGTTTGGGCACTTGCCCTTCTACAGGATATTTTTTTTCTTTTTCTTTTTTTTTCTTTTTTTTTTTTTTTTTGGTTTTTACGAGACAGGGTTTCTCTGTATTGTTTCGGAGGCTATCAGTCCAGCCCGGCCTCGAACTCACAGAGATCCGCCTGCCTCTGCCTCCCGAGTGCTGGGATTAAAGGCGTGCGCCACCACCGCCCGGCTCTTCTACAGGATATTAAAAGCACATCACACCACACGGACTTCCTGTTTGAAGAAGCTGCAAGTTGAACGATGTGGCATCTATTCGTGCCTGCTGCCAAGCAACTAAGAACTTTCAGTTTGAATGACAAATACCAGGGAGAACCTTTCCCTTTATTAAAACTGGTTTTGGCCTCAAAGAAATTAAAAAAAAAAAAAGAGTTCTATGTCCTCCAGCATGGGATGGTGGAGTCTGCTGAGGACAGCAGTGGTACTACCTTGTGTGGGGATTGGTCCTCAACCAGCCAAGCTACACTAGTGCATTCTTTGAGATCTCATTAGGTGTGGTGGTTTGAATGAAAATCGTCCCCATAGACTTATATATTTGAATGCTTGGTCCAGTTAGTGGAACTCTTTGGGAAAGATTAGGAGATCTATCTTTGGAGGAGGAAGTATGTCCCTGGGTTCTGTCTTTGAGGTTTCAACTGTTAGCCCTCCGTCTCTCCCTCTTTCCCTCTCTCTCCCTCATGTTTGTGGATCAGGATATAGCTCTCAGCTACTGCTCTAGCACCATCCCACCATTCCTGCCTGCCTGCTGCTCCCTACTGTAATGATCATGGCCTCTAACCCTCTGGAACCATGAGCCTCAGTAAATTCTTTCTTCTGTAAATTGCTTTGTCACCTCAGTAATTGCTTTCTTCTATAAGTTGCTTTGTCATGGTGCCTCTCCACAGCAACAGGAAAGTAACTATGACACTAACTCTCCCAATGAGCATCTAGAGAGAAAGGAGAAAATAACAGTGTTTCCAAGCCCACTCAGCCAGCACCAACACAATCAAGAGTTAGAACTCAGTGGGTCTTTGCCACATGTGAAGGATGGAGGCTTCCCTGATACCAGTCAAGAAGACAAGGAAACCACAGAAAGTCGCAAGATAGAAAAGAATGGGTGAGGTGACAGGCCACAGTGTAGAAATTTCTAAAGCAGCAAACAGTACATTGTGTGCAGAAGTGGAACTCCTATAACTGTCATTCTTGAGTCACTCTGGGAAGGGAGGTGCTTATGGAGTGTCAGCTGTGAGCTAGTTGCACGGATGGGACAGAGACGTTTTCTTTTGAGACAGAGCCTCACTATGTGGTCCAAGTTAGTATAAAACTCACTATTATTATTATTGTCATTGTTATTGTGATTGTGATGATTATTATTACTATTACTACTTTTGCCTCAGCCTCTTGTGTGTCAAGATTACAAGCATATTGGTTGTAGTAGTGATTTTAGAAACAGGTATAATTTCCATTCTCATGAAGTTTATAGTCTGGTAGAGAAAGCAAACAGTTGAGACAGGTTACAAGAAGGTGAGATGAGTATCGCAAGTGTAGGGGAAAGGGACCAGTCAAAGAAACACACCCTGAGCAGAGCGAAAGAAACACACTTTGGCCCTGCAACCAGAACGAAAGAAATGTACCCTGACCCTAAAACCAGTGCCAAAGAAACACACTTTGTCCCTGGAATCAGAGTCAGTGAAAGAAATGTACCCTGGCCCTAAAATTGGAGCCAAAAGGCTAAAAAAGACCAGAGAAAGAAACACACTTTGGCCCTAAAACCAGAGCCAAATCTGACCCTAATCCTGTGTAAAAAAGTAACCAATCCCGGAGCAGAGCTCTAGCCAATCTGAGCTCAGCACTGAAATCGGACCAATCCCTACTCTGGAAAAACTTCCCCAACCCCAAGAATCCCTATATAAACCCTGTGTATGTTCAGCTTGGCTGGTCCAGCTGCCTTCCAATAAACACCTTTGGATGAGCTTCGGGTGAAGATCTTCTTTTGCGGCGGCGACAGAGCAGAGGCGACCCTGGGCAGAGCAGAGCAGAGCAAGCAGAGGCGACCCTGGACAGAGCATAGCGAGCAGCGCTGTAACACTTGCCCGGGAAACCTTCCTTGGCAGAGCAGAGTTGTTACACTCTGCTCCTGGCTCCCGGCTCTCCGCTCTCTGCTCTCCAGGAGCAGAGCTGAACTGAAGCAACTTCGCCGAGAAACCTCCTGCGGAGCAAAACTGCTACACTTTTTGCTACACTAGGCGAACATCCCCAGCTGGAAGACCCTGTCCTGCCGGAGCGGAGCTGATACACTGGAGAAGCCTTTCTCTGAGGCAAGGCTGTAAGCTGCCAAGCTTACTGCAACCTGTGGTGGTCCTTGGCTCCCGAGCTCCAGGATACCTTTCCACCTGAGCTGTGTAACACTCAGTATCCCTGGCTTCCGAGCTCCAGGATACCTTTCCACCTGAGCTGTGTAACACTCAGTATCCCTGGCTTCCGAGCTCCAGGATACCTTTCCACCTGAGCTGTGTAACACTGATTATTCTGTGACTCCCGAGTGCCAGAATACCTGACCCACTCCAGTTCCATCCTGTCCCGACCCATCCCGAAACGTTTACAAGTGAGTAGTATTAACACCCTTCCTGCTGTTTGCTTCTGGTGTTATTACTGTGATGAGGTAGAATAAGGAAAGCATAGGACAGTGACCCTTTTTCTTTCTTTCTTTCTTTCTTTTTCAAGACAGGATTTCTCTGTATTGTCTTGGAGGCTGTCCTGGAACTCCTTTGTAGACCAGGGTGGCCTCGAACTCACAGAGATCCGCCTGCCTCTGCCTCCTGAGTGCTGGAATTAAAGGTGTACGCCACCAATGCCTGGTTCAGTGACCCTTTTTCAACTCAGGTACAGAGACTGTTAATTTGCTCTTGGGTAAATCCCTTTAGTCTCTCAATATTTCTTTAAAACAAGATCAGACTAGAACACTATGACTCTATTGCTTATACTAAGAAGGGTAGCAATAACTGGCAACTTCTACGAACAGCTCTGACACTGTTGTGATTGCCCATTTTAGCGTTTGTGAATTAGCACATTCTAAAGTGTGCTCCAGGGAAGTCACGATTTCTTTGGCCCATCCTCACACCACACAGTTTGGGCTTCCTAGACCCCTTGCTAATACTGGGATGTTCACTTCTGACACTAGTCATGTAGCTACTGGTACCAGTATTCTATAACAGGGATTAATCTCTGGATCTAGACATTTAGGTTCTTCTAGCTAAGCATATTTTCAGAACAGCAATTTTTAGTATGAAGTCTTAAGCACCTTGGAGAAGTAATGATGAACACCCTTAAATGCGAGCAAAAAAATCATAAAAAATTTAAAATGTGGTGTGTGTGTGTGTGTGTGTGTGTAGAGAGAGAGAGAGAGAGAGAGAGAGAGAGAGAGAGAGAGAGAGAGAGAGAGAGAGAAGCACATACATGGGTGAATGGGTAGGTGTATTTAGAAAAAAAGAGTCTATGGGGTTCAGTAGATTTTTAAAGATACCCATAATCTTCAAAGAATATGTTATGATCTCCCCCTCTTCTGAATCCCCTGGTTCTTGTATCCTTCACCCACCCTGCTACAGGGCTTTCCAACTGCCCTACCAGACTATTACTTCCTCAGGGGTGGAGGCTATAGCTCAATGAGTCAATAAACTGCAGAGAAAATTAAATGGAGTTTAGAGTCATTTAGACTCTTTTTTTTCCTTACTATGTAACCTGAGACATGGTACTGACACCAGACTTTCACATCCCTGGGAACCGCTTTCCCAGTGATGGATGTGAATGACAGGGGCTAGATTTACTGGGCCATCCCAGGCCCTGTCCAGGTTTTGATAAGTAAGACTGGCAGAAGCAAGCCTTTCCTCTCTGGCTGAGTGGTGGAGGAGTGAGTATAACCTGTGAGCATTGCCCTAGTTCTGAGGACATTTGTCTGTAAAGGGATGGATGGACCTTGTAAACATGGAGATAAGGACAAGAACTGTTGTTTTCAATGTTTCTAAACTCAGTTACCTGAGTAAAACACCTCCCACCACCTTTCATGTGTGAGTGTTTTTTCCTGCATGTGTGTCTGTGTAGCACATGAGTGCCTGGTGTCCAGTGAAACCAGAAGAAGGAACTGGAGTTACAGACAGTTGTGAGCTACCATATGGGTTTTAGGAATCAAACCTGGGTCCTCTAGAAGAGAAGTCAGTACTCCTAACCACTGAGCCATCTCTCCAGCCCTTTTTCTTTAAGCAAGTTTCAGTTCAACTACAGTCCCAAACTCATCTATTGAGTAAGGATAGTAATGCTGAGCTACATCAGAGACCCAACTCTCCCTTAGTGTACCTGGGAAACAGTTAGGCTCTTCCCAGCTCTGCCTGAGGATATGTGGGAAAGAGTTAGGCACTACCCAGCTCTCCCTGGGGATATTTGGGAAAGATAGGAACTACTAAGTACTACCGAGAATATTAGTTTCCTACTGGATCTTTATTATAAGAATTCTTTGATGTTTTAAATTTACAAAGCTATTCAGAGGAAGTAGGCCATTTGACTGATAGCTGGTAGACCTGTCCCTTGACTCTTGCCTCAAGTAGAGAACTCTCAACCCAGCCGTGTCTCTTTGGCAAACTGGCTGTACTGTCATCATAACAGCCTGATTTCTATTTCCAGCATTCCTTCAGACTGTGTTTTTTTTATTGTCTCCATGTCAGCTTTCAACCCTTGCACTGTTTGAATTGTTTCTTGTAATTTTTGCTTTGTGTTTTCCTCCCTTTCTTGCATTTGTTGGATTTTTTTGGTTTGTTTTTTCTTCTATTTCTTGCATTTTTGGTTTGTTTTTTCTTCCATTTCTTTAAGGGATTTTCTCACATCCTCTTTGAGGTTCTCTATCATTTTCATGAAGGTGTTTTTAAGGTCTTTCTCTTCTGCTTCGTCTGCATTGGGGTGTTCAGGTCTTACTGGTGTAGAATCTCTAGACTCTGGGGTGTCATATTTGTTTTTCTGTTGCTGGGTGTGTTCTTATATTGCCTTTTCCCCATCACTTCTTCCAGTGGGTATAGAAAGAGTCTCTTCCTCTCCTGGTGGGTAGGCGACCAGGATTCCCTTTTGGTGGGTGCAAGCAAATCCAATACTCTCTGGCCTCTGCTCTCTGTCCTCTGCCCTCCGCCCTGAGTGTGGGTGGAAGTGGACTAGCTCTCTCTGCAGGCTCCTGTTCGCTTGGTCGTCTGTCCAGGGGGTAGTCGACCTGGCTGCAGTCCCCAAGCCAGGGGATCCGAGAGAGGGCAAGCGGGAGGAAATAGGGTCTAAGAAGGAGACCCAGTGCTCACCTCAGCCCTCTGCACTGAGTGTGGGCAGAAGTGCAACAGCCTGATTTCTTTGAATACTCTATGACAATCACTCTGAGCAAATTCTCTTTGCAAAGAGCCTGAAACCATCACAGCGGAGAAGCCACAGCTTCAGCTTTGAGGCCGTGCTCTATCACAGTGGCTCCAGACACCCTGCACTGGCTCCAGGAGACTTCACATTTGCATGGCAAGCCTCTGTGGACTCCAGAGGACCCACCCCACCAAACCTGCAGCGAGTCATACCCAAGAAGAGGGACCTTACGCTTCTAACTGGGAATCTGGAATCAGAAGACTGAGTCTGGGGGCATAGAGACAGAAGTCTGTACATAACGGTCCATCCCACAAGCTTCTAGAGTTCAGGGCTGCCAGCTCCAAAGGAAATTTTCCATACTTATTCATTAGTTCCAACTGAATAGAAAAATGGGACACTTAACCAGCCTTTCTAATTTATTTTATTTATAAGCTGGCTTCAAACTTCCTATGTAACTGGTAGGAGAAGATGACTTTGGAATTCTGATCCTTCTGCCTCCACCTTCCAGAATGCTTGGATTTCAGGCTGTGTACTACACACCTGGTTTAAACCAGCCCTTTCCTACAATACCTATTCCTCAGCTCATGCAAAATGAAAATAACTAGACTTAGCTGGTGACTCCTAAACCTTTCAAAAGACAACATTTATTTGTCTGGCCATGTATCATCATCACCACAGAACACTCATTTCATAGGCTGTAATTAGATTCCTATGAGGAGGGGGAGAAATGACGAAGTATTTTGAGAAACGCTTGGTTAAACAGATTCTTTCCCAAGGGACTTTCCAGACTCTCCAATTTTCTAATTTGCATCGTGAATTTCCAACTAAGCCAAGTAATATGACCACAAAACCCTGTGCTGAGGAGGCTCTATGAATATGAAAACATCTTGGAAATGATTCTCCGCATGTGTTGTCAGTCACTGTGCTGGGCAAACACTGTGTCACACTGTCCTTTTCTACTTAAGCAGAGTCTAGTGAGTTCTTGACTTTGGTCTGACTATTACTAGCTGGGAGACTTAGAAGGTAACTATTTGAGCCTCATTTTTTTCCATTTATAAGAGGCATAGACTCCATTTCTTTTAAAAATATGCTGTTTTGTGTGTGTGTGTGTGATTATAAAAGGTTCTAGAAGGACTGGATGCAGACTGTGGATGCTGAGTCTACAAAGGGCAAGGTAGGCCTAGGAGTTGAGAAAAAGTGGGTAGGACAGGGCTCATGACAATCATCTCAGTAATTGTGAGGTGAAGGCAGGAAGATCCAGAGTTCAAAGCCAGCCTTGGCTACATAAAGAGTCTGAACCAGCCTGAGCTATTTGAAACCCCGTCTCAAACAAAAGATAAAGGAAGGGAGTTGGGAAAGGAGGAAGGAGTGAAGAGTGAGAGGGAAGAAGGAAGGACAGGGAAGAGTAAGGGAAAGAAGAAAGACAGGTGAACAGAAACGATATACTGCAATGCAAGCAGTCTACAGCAGTCATTAACTCCAACTCAGATTTCCAGAGATTACATTCCAACATTCGTGCATGAGCAGTCTTTGGATTCACTCAACTTTATTTAACTGAGTTGTGTTTGTTTGAGACACAGTCTTGCTAGATAGCCCTAGCTTCCCCAGTACTTAATTTATAGCCCATGCTATAAATTCTCAAATTTATAGAAATCTTCTAATTCAGTTTCCCAAGAGCTGTGGTCACAGGCTTATGCCACCAGACCTGACTCTTAACTTAAGGTTTTTATTGACATTGAATCATTAATCAGACTAGAAGGTCTGATAAAATGAAAGCCTTACAAAACACAAGGTGCATGTTGATTAAATGTTTTCTCTGGAGGTCCTGGAAGGCCCAGAAACCTACCAAAAGAGGAGATAAAAGGTGAAAGTCAAGTACAGACCTCAGGCATAAAAATGTTCCGATCTTTTCTCAGTTCCCATTTCACTGAGACAGCTGTGAAATGAACTCTCTTCCGCCGTCTTCAACTACTCAACAGGAAACTTTCCCAGGACGCTTAGTAAGCATCAGCAAATAATGAGGGAGGAAGTCCTTGGAAAACTGTGAAGTGCATCACAGATACTTTATTTTTATTATTATTCATGCCATTTAAAGTATAATTTTGGCCTCGCCACAGACATGACTTCAGGCAAGCAATTCGTCAGCTATACCCTTTGTAAGTCCAATGCAGTAATGGTTGGGAAAGAGTAACTAGACAATAAAATTGAGGGTCACTGTGATGCGTACTAATTAATAGTAGCTATACGATTGCAGGGTTATAAACAGCCCTGCACTGGAGATGAAGCCAGGAGGCTCTGCTGCTTTTTCACTTGCTGCTATTTTTATTTAATCCATTAGCTCCTGTAACATATAATTAGCATAACACCCTGGAAAATTAATCCAGTCTGGTGATTCAACCTCAGAGAAACGAAACAGACTTCTAGATCGTGTCAGAATTAAGCTGAAGCCTCAGGAACAAGTTCTTTAAGTCTTAGACCCTGATTTTTTTTTCAGCCAAACATAGGGAAGTCCATCTTTCTATTTCATTACTGCTACCAAGGTATACATACTCCTAATAGGATTATCTGTCTGTTCTAGAACAGGGAATAGAATGGCAAGCTCTTCTATTAAGACTGTGAATTACTTTTAGGAATGTGGGTAGGAAGCTAGGGAGATGACTCAAAGAGAAAGCACTTGCCCTGCGGGGCTGAGGAGCCCAGTTAAAGCCGGGCACAGCTTGCTCTCAGGTGAGCGAGTCTGGCTAAGAGAAACTCCATGTGAAACAAGTTGCAATGTGAGGCCTGACACAAAGTGCTGTCCTCTGACCCCCACACGTGTGCCATGGTGCTCGCCTCCTCTTTCTCTCTCTGACTATGGGGCATTGAAGGAAAAAACAGGCATTACTAAGGAACCTGAGCATAATGCTCACTGTGCTTCAGGCCATTAGGCCAGATAGGACTGTGTTTACAGGGGGATAGCTATTGCAATTTTAGTTAAATAGGTTGATCCTAAGAAGCCGAGTTCAGATCCTCAGAACGCAAATAAAAAGCTAACCATGGTGGTATGCAGCTGTATGTAACCCAGCACTAGGTATTCTGAACAGAGACAAGCGGACCCATGGAGCTCATTAGCCAGCCAGTTTAGTTGAATTACAGTGAGTTACAGGTTCAGTGAGAGACTAAAACTAAGGTGAAGAGTAACTGAGCTAGACACTCAGCCCTGACTCTGGCGTCCACATACATTCACATGCACATGCCCACCATCACCACACACACACACACACACACACACACACACCAAACGTGACCAACAAGCACATATGTATAAAGCCAATACTCAGTGCCTGTGAGCCTCTGGAAGGCTTTAAAGCTCGTGCAGAAGTTTTATAAGGTATAAAAAACAGGACAATGTGGGCGAAGATTAAGGCTTGTCTCAGGGTGGGTTGCTCAGATTAAGCTGTACACACACTTCTGTCTTGAAGAAAGTGTCCTGAGGGTTGGAAGATATTCACTTAGCTCAGGATAGACACTGGAGAGGCAGCAGCAAGTTTGAGCCTAGAGCCCATCAAAGCCAGGAATCCTGTAGAGGAACAGCAGGCAAAAGCATGGGCCATCTTTCAGGCCCCAAACTCTGGTGATCCCATCCAGGTGAGCTTGGGTCTCTGGGGGGACACTCCCATCCTCCACCCAACACCCAACCCCTCGATCTTCCGGGCCTCTCCTGGCATCCAGAAGACCCGTCCACACAGGAAAGACATCAGCCCTTCCAGGCCCCAAACTCCTGCGATCCCAGCTTCAGACCCCAAACTCCGGCAATCCCAGCTTCAGCCCTTCCAGGCCCCAATCTCTGGTGACCCCAGCTTCAGCTTAAGCTTCAGTGTCAGCATCCCCAGCTTCAGCTTCAGGAAGGAAGGAGACCAGTGGAGACAGAAAGAACCCACCAGCACCCACTGGAAGAAGAGATGGGAAGAAGGCAGAATAAGAGCTCACTCAGAAATCAAAAGACCAGCATGACTCCACCAGAATCTAGGGAACCAATGCCAGCAAGACATGAAAAGCACTACATAAATGAAGCAGAGGAGACAGACCTTAAAAATCATTTTATGAAGATGATAGACCCTCAAAGAAGAAACGAGGAAATCACTTAAAGAAATAGAGGAAAAAACAAACAAAAATCCATGAAATGGGGGAAAAATTCAAGAAACAAACAAATCTCTCAAAGAATCTAAAGAGTACCAAGAAAAAACAACCAAACAAATGAAGGAAACAACTCAAACAGTTGAAGGATTGAAAGCTGAAATAGAAACAATAAAGAAAACACAGAATGAGGGGATGCTGGAAATGGAAAAGCTGGGTAAATGATCAGGAACTACAGATGCAAGTATCACCAATAGAATGCAAGAGATAGAAGAGAGAATCTCAGGTGTTGAAGACTCATTAGAGGATATACAGTCATCAACCAAAGAAAATCTCAAAACCAACAAATCCCTAACACAAAATATCCAGGAAATATGGGACACCGTGAAGAAGCCAAACCTGAGAATAATAGGTATAGAAGAAGGCGAAGAAATACAGCTCAAAGGTACAGAAAACATATTCAACAAAATCATAGAAGAAAACTTCCCTAACCTAAAGAAGGATATGCCTATGAAAATACAAGAATCTTACAGAACACCAAATAGGCTGGACCAGAAAAAGAAGTCACCTCGCCATATAATAATCAAAACATCAAACCTACAGAATAAAGAGAAAATATTAAGAACAGCTAAAGAAAAAGACCAAGTAACATATAAAGACAGACCTATCCGAATTACACCTGACTTCTCAATGGAAACGATGAAAGCCAGAAGATCCTGGACAGATGTCCTACAAACGCTAAGGGAACAAGGATGCCATCCCAGACTACTATATCCAGCAAAGCTTTCAATTACCATAGATGGAGAAAATAAAATATTCCATGACAAAGCCAGATTTAAACAATACGTATCCATGAATCCAGCTCTACAGAAAGGAGTATCCAAGGAAGATAACGATACTCACAAAGACACAGGCAATATATAATCCAACTTTACAAAACACCAAAAGAAAAAGGGAGGAGAAACTACACAAAATAACTTCACTACCAATAAATCAAGCACAAACAAGAATCATCAATCAATGGTCATTGATATCCCTCAATGTCAATGGCCTCAACTTGCCTATAAAAAGACACAGACTAGCGGAATGGATACGAAGACAGAACCCATCCTTCTGCTGCATACAAGAAACACATCTCACCATCAAAGACAGACGGTATCTCAGAGTATAGGGTTGGGAAAAGATTTCCAATCAAACAGACCCAAGAAACAAGCGGGTGTAGCAATCCTAATATCTAACAAACTAGACTTCAAATTAAAATCAATCAAAAGATGAAGATTGACATTTCATATTCATCAAAGGAAAAGTCCATCAAGATTAAGTCTCAATTTTAAACATCTACGCCCCAAATACAAAGGCACCTACATTTGTGAAAGAAACATTACTAAAGCTCAAATTGCACATAAAATCTCACACACTAATAGTAGGAGACCTCAACACTCCGCTCTCACCACTAGACAGGACCTCCAGCAGAAACTTAACAAAGAAACAAAAGGACTAATAGAAGGTATGACCCAACTGGGTTTAACAGACATCTATAGAACATTCCACCCAAACCAAAAGGATATACCTTCTTCTCAGCACCACATGGAACCTTCTCTAAAATTGACCACATAATAGGAAACATAGCAAATCTCCACAGATACAAAAAAAATTGGAATAACCCCCTGTATCTTATCAGACCACTATGCATTAACATTAGAATTCAACAATAACACAAATCGCAGAAACCCTACAAACTCATGGAAATTGAACAATGCACAATTGCACCATCCCTGAGTAAAGGAAGAAATAAAAAAAGAAATTAAAGACTTCCTGGAATTCAATGAAAATGAAGACACAACATACGCAAACTTATGGGACACTTTGAAAGCAGTGCTGAGAGGAAAGTTCATAGCACTAAGTGCCCACATGAAGAAACTGGAGAACAATCATACTAGAGAATTAATAGCACAGCTGAATGTTCTAGAACAAAAAGAAACAAAATGACCCAGGAGGAGTAGACGCCAGGAAATAATCAAATTGAGGGCTAAAATCAATCAAGTAGAAACCAGGAAAACATTGAGAAGAATCAATGAAACAAAGAGTTAGTTCTTAGAGAAAATCAACAAAATAGACAAACCTCTGTCCAAACTAACCAAAAGACAGAGAGAGAGCATGCTAATTAACAAAATCAGAAATGAAAAAAGGGACATAACAACGGACTCTGAGGAAATCCAGAGAATCATCAGGGCATACTTTGAAAATCTGTACTCCACAAAATTCGAAAATTTAAAGGAAATGGACAATTTCCTGGATAGATATCACTTGCCAAAACTAAATCAAGAGCAGATAAACAATCTAAACAGACCTATAACTCTTAATGAAATAGAAGCAGTCATCAAAAGTCTCCCAAACAAAAAAAGCCCAGGCCCAGATGGCTTCAGTGCAGAATTCTACCAGAAATTCAAAGAAGAGATAATTCCAATACTCCTCAAAGTATTCCACACAATAGAAGCAGGAGGCTCACTGCCAAACTCTTTTTACGAGGCTATAATTACCTTGATACCCAAGCCACACAAAGACACAACTAAGAAAGAGAACTATAGACCAATTTCCCTCATGAACATCGATGCAAAAATACTCACTAAAATACTAGCAAACCCGATTCAAGAACACATCAGAAAAATCATCCACCATGATCAAGTAGGCTTCATCCCAGGAAGGTTCAACATCAGAAAATCTATCAGTGTAATCCACCATATAAACAAACTGCGAAAGAAAAACCACATGATCATCTCACTAGATGCTGAAAAAGCCTTTGACAAAATCCAGCACCCCTTCATGATAAAGGCCCTAGAGAAATCAGGAATAACAGGAACATACCTGAATATAATAAAAGCAATATACAGTAAACCAACAGCTAACATCAAACTCAATGGAGAGAAACTCAAAGCAATTCCTCTAAAATCAGGAACAAGACAAAGCTGTCCACTCTCTCCATATCTCTTCAATATTATACTTGAAGTCCTAGCTACAGCAATAAGACAACAAAAGGAGATCAAGGGGATACAAATAGGAAAAGAAGAAATCAAACTTTTCACTATTTGCACATGATATGATAGTTTATATAAGTGACCCAGAAAACTCCGCAAGGGAACTCCTAGAGCTGATAAACAACTTCAGCAAAGTGGCAGGATACAAGGTAAACTCAAAAAAATCAGTGGCCCTATTATATACAGACGATGAAGTGACTGAGGAAGAAATCAGAGAAACCTCACACTTTACAATAGCCACAAACAGCATCAAATATCTGGGGATAATGCTAACCAATGAAGTGAAAGACCTGTATATCAAGAACTTTGAGTCTAATTGGAGAATCCACCTGGCTAAAATTACCTTAATAGCACCATAATAACACATAGAGCATATATTCAGTACTGAAAGGGTGAGTTCACATATCCCAAAAGACCATGTGAGGGTGGGCATTTATTTTTCATTCTTTCTATCGGTAAATATTTTTTATTGAAGTATGCAAACAATTGCCTTGACAATAGGGGAGAGGCTGACTACCTTAAATGCCCTTCCCCTATTATGAGATTGATAACTGCCTTATATGCCATCCTAGAGCCTTCCTTCAGTGGCTGATAGAAGCAGAGGCAGACACCCACAACTAAACACTGAACTGAACTCCTAGAACCCAGTTGCAGAGAGGGAGGAGTGATGGGCAAGGGGGTCAAGACTGAGCTGGTGAAGCCCACAGAAGCAGCTGACCTGAACAAGGGGAGCTCATGGACCCCAGATGGATGGCTGAGAGGCCAGCATGGGATTGATCCAGACCCCCGAATGTGGATGTCACTGAGGAAGCCGTGGCAATCTATGGGGCCTCTGGAAGTGGATCAGTATTTATATCCCTGGCATATGAATGGACTTTGGGAGCCCATTCCACGTGGGCAGATGTGCTCTCGGCCTGGACATATGGGAGGCTGGGAGGGAGAGGGAGTAGGGATTGACATATGTAGCAGGCTTGTTTCTAATTTAAATAAAAAATTTAATAGAAACTTTGAGTCTTTAAAGAAAGAAATCAAAGAGGATACCAGAAAATGGAAAGATCTCCGATGCTCTTGGATTGGTAGGATCAACATAATAAAAATGGCAATCTTGCCAAAAGCAGTCTACAGATTCAATGCAATCCCTATCAAAATTCCGGCACAATTCTTCACAGACCTGGAAAGAACATTAATCAACCTTCTATGGAAAAACAAAAGGCCCAGGATAGCCAAAACAACCCTATACAATAAAGGAACTTCAGGAGGCATCACCATACCTGACTTCAAGCTCTATTTTAGAGCTATAGTCCTGAAAACAGCTTGTTATTGGCAAAAAAAATAGGCAGGTAGACCAATGGAACTGAATTGAAAACCCTGATTTTAACCCACACACCTATGAACACTTGATTTTTGACAAAGAAGCTAAAACTATACATTGGAAAAAAGAAAGCATCTTCAACAAATGGTGCTGGCATAACTGGGTACTGGTATGCAGAAGACTGCAGATAGATCCATATTTATCGCCTTGTACAAGACTGGATCCAAATGGATCAAATATCTCAACATAAATTCAGCCACACTGAAACTTTTAGAAGAGAAAGTGGGAGATACTCTTCAATGAGTTGGTACAGGAGACCACTTCCTGAACATAACACCAGTGGCACGGACACTGAGATCGACAATTAACAAATGGGACCTCCTGAAACTAAAAAGCTTCTGTAAGGCAAAGGACACAGTCAACAAGACAAAAAGGCAGTCCACAGAATGGGAAAAGATATTCATTAACCCCACATCTGACAGAGGGCTAATCTCCAAAATTTACAAAGAACTCAAGAAGCAAGTCTCCAAAACACCAAAGGATCCAATTAAAAGGTGGGGTACAGAACTAAACAGAGAATTCTCAATAGAGGAGGCTAAAATGGCCAAGAGACACTTAAGAAAGTGCTCAACATCCTTAGCCATCAGAGAAATGCAAATCAAAACAACTTTGAGATACCATCTTACTCCTGTCAGAATGGCTAAAATCAAAAACACCAAAGACAATTTATGCTAGAGAGGATTTAGAGAGAGGGGAACACTCCTCCACTGCTGGTGGGAGTGCCAACTCGTACAGCCACTTTGGAAATCAGTATGGAGATTCCTCAGGAAAATGGGAATCAATCTACCACAAGACCCAGCAATTCCACTCTTAGGCATACATCCAAAAGAGGCAAATTCATACAACAAGGGCATCTGCTCCACTATGTTCATAGCAGCATTATTTGTAATAGCCAGAACCTGGAAGCAACCTAGATACCCCTCAACTGAAGAGTTGATAGAGAAAATGTGGTACATTTACACAATGGAGCATTACTCAGCAGAAAAAAACAATGGAATCTTGAAATTCGCAGGTAAATGGATAGTACTGGAAGAAACCATCCTGAGTGAGGTAACCGAGTCACAAAAAGACAAACATGGTATGTACTCACTCATATATGGATTTTAGACATGGATCAGGATAGTGCCAGTCTGGACTCTTAGGGGGTGCCTGGACCCTACCTTGAGTGAAATGACAGACTCTAGATATCCCCTATGTGGAAGGAATTGGCAATAGGATGGGAGGATGGGGGGGGGATGTTGGGGGAATGCTGGAGGAGGGGAGGGAAAGGGAACTGGGATTGACATGTAATACAAGCTATTTAAAATTAAAATAACACAAAAAATAAAAACTAAAAAAAATTTTAAAAAACATGCTCCATGCTCTTCTTAGCCTCTAGGCCACTTAGAGCAACAAAAGCTAGCCTGAGCCCTACCTAGCACATTGGAGGAGGGGAGAGGCTTGGCAGCCCTGTGGCAGAGTCCCAGGATGAAGAGGCAAGAAGGCACATAATTGAGATTGTAGGAGGTAAATAAATGGCCCCCATTCACACAGCTGCTTCGGCATTGATCTTTTGAGGGAGCAATGCATTTTGATAGAATCATTTCACATAGTGAAAGCCTTATCTTGCTGACTTTTTTCTGTAGTATCCCCCAGGCTGCTGGCTCCCAAGATCAGCTGGCAATGTTTGGGAATGGTGAGTTGTGGGCCTTCAGGGGTTCTTTCCACCCTTTCCAGGAAGGTTTCAGTTCCTAGGTTGTATATGCTGGTCTCTAATGAGTGTTTTATTTGTTTCAAAAGGCATGCAAATACACCGAAGAAGGACAAGTGGACAATTAGTTTCCAGTGTGTGCAAGGGCCAGGTACAGCTGTGACGCTCTCAGGAGCTTAATGATGAGGTAAGACACGTGTGTCATCCCAAACAGTGAAGGAGAAAAACCTTTCAACAACCTGTGCTTATAAGCATGAATGAATGAATGAATGAATGAGTGAATTCTCCGAGCTACTTGGGTGGAATTGTTTCCTGGTTTGTGTTGTTTATATCTTATCTAATATGAGTAAACATTTGCTCATGTCTCGGCAGAAAGATCCTACAACACTTGTCCATATTGATTCTTTTTTCCCCCTCAATATATGTTTTTATTTAAATTAGAAACATGCATGATTCACATGTCAATCCCAGCTCCCTCTCCTACCCCTCTTCCCTTGTCCCTCCACCAGCCCCCTCCAGCCCCCCACCCAATCCTGGGAAGGACCTAGGCCATTCCCCATGTGTCCAGGCTGAGAGGAATGGGCTCCCAAAGTCCATTCGTAGGCCCTGGTAAACACTGATCTACTACCCAAGGCCCCAGAGATTTCTGAGGCCTTCTCACTGACACTACATTCATGTAGTCTGGATCAGTCCCCTGTTGGCCTGTCTGGGGTTCAAGAGCTCCCCCTTGTCTGGTCAGCTGTCTTTGTGGGTTTCACCAGCACTGTCTTGACCTCTTTGCTCATTACTCCTCCTCTGTCACTGGGTTCCAGGAGTTCAGGTCAGTGTTTAGCTGTGGGTATCTGTCTCTGCTTCCATCATTCACTGGATGAAGGTTCTAGGATGGCATATAAGGTAGTCATCAACCTTATCATCAAGGAGGAGTTATTAATGTAGTGTCTCCACTATTGCTTAGTTTGCCTGTTGGAGTTATCCTTGGAGATCTCTGGAGATCTCACTAGTGTCAGCTCTCTCCTCAAGCCTATAATGACTTGATCTATTATGGTATCTCTCATCCTGCTCTCCTCTATTCTTACCTCGAGTCAACCTTCCTGCTCCCCTGTGCATGCTTCTTCTCCCCTACTATTATCCCCCTCTCTTTTTCCTGGTTCCTTCTACCCTACCATGATGTTCCCAATTTTCTCAGAAGATCTTGGCTCATTCCACTTCTCTAGGATATTATGCATATCTCTTGGGAACTTCCCTGTTTCCCAGACTCACTGGCACTGAGATTGTAGGCTGACACTCCCCTGATCCATATCTAAAATCCATATATGAGTGAGTACATACCATGTTTATCTTTTTGTGACTGGGTTACCTCACTCAGGATGGTTTCTTCTACTGCCATCCATTTGCCTGCAAATTTCAAGATTCCATTGTATTTTTCCTGCTGAGTAGTACTCCATTGTGTAAATGTACCACAGTTTCTCTATCCACTCTTCAGTTGTGGGGCACCTAGGTTGCTTCCAGGATCTAGCTATTACAAATAATGCTGCGATGAACATAGTGGAACAGACATCCTTGTTGTGTGAATGGGCATCTTTTGGGTATATGCCTAAGAGTGGAATTGCTGGGTCTTGTGGTAGACTGAGTCCCATTTTCCTGAGGAATCTCCATACTGATTTCCAAAGTGGCTGTACAAGTTTGCACTCCCACCATCAATGGACGAGTGTTCCCCTTTCTTCACATCCTCTCCCATAATGATTCTTTTTGGAAGTACAAACTTAGAAATTACATTCCTCTAAGAGTAATTGCTCTTTCCCCTATATGATCACTATATACGTATATGTATGCATACCTTTACATACATATTAGTATTGTATTGTGTGCGAGTGTGGGGTATGCACATGTGTGCAGACACGCTTCTCTGTGCACTCGTGGAAGCCAGAGAAGAAGGTGGGCTGTCCTGTTCCGTCTCTTTCCTCCTTATTCTCTTCAGACAGGTTCTCTCGAGGAATCTGGAGCTAGGCTGGTGGCCAGCAAGCTCCATTGATCCTCCTATCATTATCCATCAAGAATGCATAGCAACCTCATTTTTGTGCAGATTCTATGGATTTGAGTTTAGGTCCCCATGCTTACATAGCAAGTACTCTTACCTGCCATTTTTGTAGTCCTCATCACCATATTATAAAATAAAATATTACCAGACTGAACTTAGTGTCATAATAGATAATTATACAACATGATCAAGTAGGATTTATCCTCAAAATGCAAGATTGTTTTAATATCTGAAAACCAAAGAAAGCAATATACCATACCCACATAATTTTTTAAAACTTGCATGCTTTCTGAGCATAGTGCCCCATGCATACAGCCTCAGCCATTCAAAAGGCTGGCAAGAGGATTGCTTGAAGTCAGGAGTATGAGGCTAGATTGAACACCGTAACAAGACCCTGGCCCAAAAGAAATGAAAATACCATATAATCATCCTACTAGATGAGGAAAAAAATTGACATGATAAGAAGAAAAAGAGAAAGGAGACACTCCTTCAACTTGGTAATGAGCAGCAATGAGAAATGTAACTGATGACACACTTAATGGTAAGAATTAGATAGATGCATTTTCTCTAAGATCAGAAGCAGAAGGTAAGATGAGAAGGCTGCTCTGCTCAACACCGTTCTGAGGGGTCAGGTATGTAGGCAGGAGATAAATGGAGGTGGCATCCAGCTTAGGAGGGAAGAAGTAAAACCACTTTTATTTACAGATTGTAAGACCCCACATCTGCAAACTCTAAAGAATCCACTACGGGAACCATTAGAACTAATCAATAAGTTCAGCAATAAGTTCCAGGTTATAACATCCATATACAAAATTCTATTCCATTTTTTATCCACTTATAGTAAACAACTCGAAATAATATTTAGAAAATGATTTTATTTATAAAAACATCAAAAAAGTAAAGTGTTTGGGAGTTAATTTAGCAAAAAGAAATATGACTTGTACTCTGAAAACAATAGAACAAATTAAAGGAGACCTAAATAAATGACACTTACGGGTCAAATGAGTTGTAATTATTATTAAAGTGCCAAAACTCCGTCTATCTGTAGATTCCAAGCAATCTTGTGGGAACCACAGATGACTTACTCATAGAAATTAACAGGCTGATAATAAAATTTATATATAATTCCAAGGGATGCTGATGGCCAAAACAATTTTAAAGTGAGTAACAAAATTGGAGGATTCATACTAGATCAAATATTTGTTAGGAAATGTACTTATTGGTTCATCATGGAGACAGAGTAGTAAGACAGAAAGATAAAGATACACAGCCATGAGAAGCTTTGAGATTCCAGAAATAAACCATGTCTCTTTTTAATTCACAGGAATTTGAATATCATTCAGTTGGGAGAGAAATCTTTTGAACATTGTGCCAAGTCAACAAAATTGCCACATGCAAAAGAATGAAGTCATACTTAATCTCACACCACTCATGTCCATCATGAGTGGATATTTTCTCCTACTTATTTACTGGTCCTCTAAAAGTATTATCACTTTGAGTAAAAAAATAATAATTCTAGAAATGGATGGAAGTCATGGTTAGCCATCGGACTGTACTTAATGTTACTCAATTGTACACTTTAACATTGTAAATTTTATGTGTCTGGCACTGGTAGTGTATGCATAAGTAGTGTGCTTGCCCATGCATAGGCATGAGGAAGTTTGAGGTTAATATGGGATGTCTACCTCTACTGTCTCTGCCTTAATTTTTTTTGAGACAGTGTCTTTCATTGAACCTGGAGCTTCCTGTTTTGGTCCTGTCTCGGGTGCCCACTCCAGCAATGGGTGTCTAGGCGCTCATTGTCTCACCTGGTTTTCATGTAGGTGCTGGGGATCCAAACTCAAACCCTTGCTCACTACGTCCTCTCCTCAGCTCCCAGAATAAAAGATAATTTGCTTATCACACATCTGACAAGATATTTGGCTCTAGAAAACGAAAAACAAATAACCTAATTCAAAGGACTTGAGGACAACTACTTTCCTCAATGGAGATAGGAAAGGAATGCAGGAACAGACACTTGACATCATCAGTCATCAGAAAAGTGCAAACCTAATCAAACCCACAATGTGAGACCACTTGACAGCCACTAATCTTAAACAGTAAGAAAACAGGAAGTAGAAAACATGCACACGCGCGCGCACACACACACACACACACACACACACACACACACACACACAATTAGAAACCCCAAATACGTCTAGAAGGAAGGGCTGTAAAGGATGAGGCCCTTTTGAAAAACAATTTGACAACCCCTAAAAACGTTCAGCAGAATTAGCAATAGCAATTCAAGTTCTAGGTACTTACCTAAGACAGATGCAAACATTTAGCCACACAGGCACCATTTATCATCCTCCAAAGGTGGATGAACACTCACATCCACCATCAATGAATAAGTAAAATTTGTCTTCATTCAGCCATACACAGTGAGATGCTAAATATGCTACAACATGATCAAACTTGAAAGGAAAAAGCAAAGGCAGCCAGATACAAAAAGCCACATCTTATTAAAACAGGCAAGAATGTGTAGGGACAGAAAGTAGGCTGATGGTTACTTAGGGAGTTGGAGGGGGCAGAAGAGGAGGAGATATAGCCTGTTATGTACTGGGGCTTCTCTTAACCTTGGCCTTGCCACTTTCTCTCATTCAAACATTAGACTTGAAGATAAATTATTTAGGAGTATGTTTCTATTAAACTAGCTTCAAATCTGAGCAGAGTTGGAATATGTTCTTGTAATTCCCAGAAGAGATTGCCTCAAATGCTTTCTAGCCTATGATTTTTTTCTGTCCAGCTTACACTACTTACAGCTTATTTTCCCTTGAAACCAAGTTTTATCAAAAAAACTGAACAATTAAGCAGATTAGAAGTTAACACAAACACCATGAAAACTGTTAGTCAGTGGTCATTGTTAAACCTGATTCTAAATAGACGTAATCAAAGGGCACCTGAAAAGAGTTGGTTCAAATTTTGCTTTTAAAAAGTGATTTTGAGATTATAGACTTACCTACAATTTCCAAAGACTTAAAATGTAAGCTTTTAGAACTCAGCATTGGCAGAAGCATTTATAGTCATTTTTTAAAGTAACACTTTATAGTTCTCCATCTTAAATGGTCCCTAACATACATGCAAGAATGAAGGCAAAGGGAAAAACCAATAATAAAAGTGTTCTAAATTACAGTAATAGTTGCATATATCTGTAAATATGCTTAAAACCATGGAATTGTACACTTCACATGAGTGAGTTGTGTGGCATGTGAATTACATTTTAATAATGCTTTAACTGTTCCCCTCCCCCCAAACAATGCCCAGTTAGTACATTCAATGGTATCAGCTTTCTAGTTGCTGTTTTATCCATAATGGGCATGGATCTGAATTGACCAAACTCTAGGACATTGAGTATTATTCTACCTTTTTGTTCTTGTGGTGGTTTGAATAAAAATGGTTCCCATAGCTCATATATTTGAATGCTCAGTCACCAAGGAGTGATACTATTTGAAAAGATTAGAAGGATTAGGAGGTGCTGCTTGTTGGAGGAAGGGGATGTCACTGGGGATAGGTTTTGAGGTTTCAAAAACCCATGTCAGGCCCCTCTCTCTCTCACACCAATCGGTCCCATTGTTTTTAGCCTCTATTCTGAAGTTCTCTTTCCCATCTTCTCTCTTCTATAGGATTTTTGCTTCCAGCAGCGGCATATCTGCTCATTTAAGCTAATACCATCTACAGAGGACAACTAGAAAACCTGTGCAGAATGCAAGAACTATGTTTGAAGAATCTGCAAAGTTTCCAAGACAGTGAGAACTTGAAGGGTCAAACCCCAGAGAGAAAGAAGGTACATGGAGATGAGCTTGTCAATCATTTGATGCTGCTTTGATGTATTTGTTGAATCTCAATATGCAAACTCAGAGAACATTGGGTGGTCTTACGGGGCTAATATGACACATTTGAGATCAAAGGCCACTAAAAAGGACACCCTAAAATATCATTAGATATAGTATCATGTTATATTGGTGGTGTGTCCTGTCTACCCTCCCACAATGAACTAGGTCTTCTAGTATTTATTATACCTTTGGAAAATCCTCTTCACAGCTGCTCTGGGTGTGGTCATATGATCTGTTTTTATCAATAGTACATCAGCAAATGTCACATAAAGAGAGATTCAAAGGGCTAGAGAAATGGTTCAGTGGTTAAGCTTGCTTATTGTTACTCCGGAGCACCCAAGAATGGTTTTAAACATCCAACCCAGCCTGTAACCATGCACTCTTAGAGGCCTGACACCCTCTTCTGGCCTCCACTGGCACCTACACTAATTCGGCATTCATTCACACAGAGATGCACAAATAAGAATAATACAAAATAAATCTCTTTAAAACAGAGAGATTGCATATGCCTTGCTCATTGGGATTGCATTTTAGGATCCAGCCTTCACACTTAAGTCAAGGTTATTTCAAGGGAGAGATATGCCATAAAGCCTACAAGATGTGACATTATGTTCAGGGAGAGGTCACAAGGAAAGCATTCCAAGTTCTCAGCCAAGGTCCCAACTGAATGGATCTTTAAGAATAGTTCTAGCCAACACCAAAAGTGTTGTGTGTGATATTTCTCTTGTCATTCCTTGTATTTTTGTAAGTGGAGTTGTTGTTTATTTTAAAACTAGGCATTATGTCTTAAAATCTACAGGGTTGACTTGTGTGTTTACTTTACCTCTGGCTGGTAATTGGAAGTAGAGGTGGTTTCAAAAATATTTATGTTCATTATTATTTTAAATTATGTGTATATGTGGGTACTCCACTAACTGGGGCAAAAAAAATCTGTTCCATCAACCCAGAGAATTAGAAGAAATAACAAATCAATGTTTTAAGCCATAAGTATTGAGGTGTTTTGAGATACAGTAATAAACAATTAAAACAGTTGAGAATTAAAAAGAAAAACCCTTAGGTGAACAAAAACAGGTCCATATCTTGAAAAAGATTATCACTTGGCCCAGCAGTTCAAAGCATGGGCTGTTCCTTTAGAAGATCTGAGTTTTACTTCCCAACACCCACATCAGGAAGCTCAGGGCCACCTACATTCTGGCTCTGGGAGGATCTGATGCCTCTGATTTTCAAGGGCACCTGAACTCACTGGCACGTTTGCCACCCATTCACCCACATGATACACATAATTACAAATAATAGTAAACATGCAACTTTTGTTAATAACTTCTACTTCCAGTTGCCTGCTGCCTTAGTTGGGGTTTTATTGCTGTGAACAGAAACCATGACCACAACAACTTTTATAAAGAAAACATTTAATGGACGCTGGCTTACAGTTCAGAGGTTCAGTCCATTATCAGCGTGGCGGGAAACATAGTAGCACACAGGCAGACATGGTGCTGGAGAAGGAGCTGAGAGTTCTACATCTGGATTCACAGACAGCAGGAAGAGATTGAGACACTGGCCAGGCTTGAGCATGTGAACTCTCAAAGCCCATGCCCGGATACACTTCTTCCAACCAGGCCATGCCTCCTAATGGTGACATTCCCTGTGAAAGGGGGCCATTCCTATTCAAACCACCACATTCCAATCCATCTTCACTAATGGCCTCTCATTAGTATCAAGCCTCAGCTGCTCTCCATGACTCTTCATGCCTTCAAAACACACTACCAAGTCCGACTGCCAGCATGAAGTGCAAGTTTGGCCACCTCTGGAACAGAGCTTCTGTGTGCTGACTCTCAGGAAACACTTTCCAGAAGATTTTACCTCAACAGTGCTGATCTCCTCTTAATCACCACTAAATTCTCAGCTCTGACCTACTAGCATGGAGTATCCCAACAAAGCAAAGGTTTTGCTTTAGTAGTTCTGATACCACATTAATCACAGTTGGTCCTTCAGCCCCAGCTAACCAGAACCACAGACTCTTAAATCAAAATAACATAAACACACAAAATCATACCTGTAGTTTTTTTTAACTTACAAGGCAAACAAGTAAATGAACAAACAAAACCTCTACCATGCTTACAAACACATAAGAAGCGATGAGGAAAATCAGACACTAGAAAGAAACCTAAGGGAGATCCAGCTATGGACATTATCAGACAGAGAATATAAAATAGCTGTGACTAATATTTCAATGAATTAAATATCAAGATATTTTCAGCATAGATACAGAAGCCATGTAAAAGAACTTAAGTGAAATTTAAGAACTATGTATGCACACCTTTAAACCTAACACTTAGGAGGCAGAGACAGGAGGATCCCTGTGTGTTCAAGGTCAGCTTGGTATACATACCAAGTTCTAGGCCATTCAGGACTACATATAGAGGCCCTGTCTCAACAAACAAACAAAGAGCTTACATATTCAATAATTAAAATAAGAACTCTGTAAACTGTTTAACAGAAAAGATACAGCTGAAGAGAAAACCTGTGAACTAGAACAGAGAATCAAAGAATGTATCTAGACTGAGGCACAGAGTGGCAAAAGAATAGATAGTAAAGAAGGACAGGATGTGTATGTAATTGAAGGTGTGTGTGTGTGTGTGTGTGTGTGTGTGTGTGTGTGTGTGTGTGTGTGTGTGGTGGGGAGGGGGTGAAATAGAAACGTGTGAAGAAATAACAGTCATGTGTGGTGGTGCACTTCAATGCTAGCTAGCACTCAGGAGACTGAGACTGCAGGTTCACAAGTGTGAGAATATCATGGGCTACACAATAGTACAAGAATAATAAACAGCGATTTCCTGAGACCTCAAGCCACAGAGTCAAGAAGCTCTACAAACTTCACTGAAGACAGACATAAAAAAAGGCACAGCATGATACACCAAAGGAAAAGTTCTGCAAGGAAAGAGCATATAGAACAGCTAGACATCTCCTACAGAGCACTTGCTTGGTACGTGCAAAGCCCTGGCTTTGACCCTCAGCAATGGGGCTGGGACAAAGTCAAACGCTGTGTGATAGGTGGGAGAACAAAACTCAACTCTGTTTCAAAGGCTCATCTCCCCAACACCCGAACAGCTGCATTTCTCTTCTCTGCATACATGCTGTAAAGGGTTTCTGTTCTGTCAGAAGGAAAGTCAAACTCCTCATCACACTTCATGTGGCCTTCTAGGGTCTTGTGTCTGCATATCTTTGTAGCCTCCTTTCTCCTCAGTCTCGGAACTCTGGACATAAGTCCTCTGGCTTTCAATTCCTCTAAATTGCTTCACTGTCACCCACGTCAGGGCATTTGCACGTACTATTTCTATCACCTGGAACTTTCTCTTCTCATACTCCTGCTCTGGGCTTTCCTACTTTCTTTCACACTGTAGTTACAACACCACTTCCTTTCTAGATGCCCTGGTCTTGGTAATTTCTCTCTGCTTGTTACTCCCTGAAATTCTATCAAAACATCTGTCATAGTTTATTTACAACTATCTCCCTTTATAAACAAGTTCAAAAGGACAGACGGTGTGCATTTGCTCATAAATGTCATCTTAGCTCAGAATGGACACTGAGTAAAAATGACTAATATTAGAGTCTTTCATGGTTTGTCTTCAAGACTGTCCATCACACCTCACTTCTAGTGTTAGCTTTTTCTTTTCTTTAGTTTCTAAAGAAAACATCTGTAAAATGGGTGTATTCTAATTATCTTTAAAGGTCTTTTTAACCTTTCTGGATTTTTCTGCAATTAAAATAAAAATGTAAATGAATATTCATACCACAGGACTCACCTATACTACCCCAATTTAACAAAGTATGTATGCATGCATGTATATATGTATTTTAGGACTAGGACTCCTGTAGCCTACAATGACTTCAAACTCACTATGTAGCTGAGGATGGTGTTGAACTCTTGATCCTCCTGCCTCAGCCTGCATGCTGGTATGACAGGGATGAACTACCACATCCAGCTTACTCAACAAGATTTGCTCTTTTAAAAAAAATGCAGTTACTCTTGTATCCTCAAATGACACTCTGGCTTTTTAGCCACTCCAGGATCTGATTCAAAAATGGCCTTCCTTGTTTTCTTTGTAGGCTTTTGTGGCTCCTTTCCAGTTTTCTTCACAGACTTTGTTTTTCTCTGCCTCCTCCTCTCTCTCAGCTAAGCACAGCTTCTCTGTCGTGCTCTGTAACCCTGCCACTGTTTGATGAGTCTTTTTATGTGCCATCTGAATGGGCCGGCTCTGTCTCACGACCTCTTCAGTTCTACCTCCATCTTCATGGCAAAAATTTTGTTGTGTTGTTGTTACTTTGTCTGCTCATCTAATTCACTTAGCAATTCAGCTTAGTAATTGGCTTAAGGTTAAAGAAAGAATGCTTTCACTTAGTCTTTGGTGTTACCAGTGGCGTCACCAGTGACAACAGTACCTGACTTGGTAAATTGTGACAAGGTTTTGCTCTGTTCAGGATCCCCTTGAACCTCAGAGATCCCCCTGAGTGCTGGGATTACAGGTGTCCTGACTTCCGGTATTGTATTGGTGTGTACTACCTCAAAGTACTTTTGCTCTTCTTCTTCTTTTTAAATGTGCATTGGTGTTTGGCCTGCTTCTGTGTCCGTGTGAGGGTATTAGAGGCCCTGGAACTTGAGTTACAGACAGTTGTGAGCTGCCATGTGGATGCTGGGACTTGAACCCCAGTCCTCTGAAAGAGCAGCCAGTGCTCTAGAGCTACCAGTGTTCTTAACCACTGAGCCATTTCTCCAGCCCCACTATTTTAGTTCTTTATCTACTATATACACTTAAAACTTCATTCATTCCCCCTCTAACTTGTTATCCCTTAATAAAACCTTATGTAAGGGTCCACTTTGTGACCAAATCCAATATCAAGCCTTTATTAACAACAGAAATAGTACATTTATTTACATGCACTATCATTGACATGTTACATTATAAATGATGGTAAATTCACCCAGTAAATCAAACCGCTGGTGTTTGTAAACTAAGTGCTAAGTTACTAGGCAAGAGACCATCAGGTCTGAGGGAAAGGATATTGGCAGAGAGAATATAGAGAAAAGTTCTGAGTATTGTCAATAATTTCAGATTTGGGGTATGTGGAGGTCTGACTGTTAAGCCATCAGAAATGGTTTAACAGCATGAGAAAGAAAAGGTTCGGTGGACTTTGGGTTCAAGAATAAACCAGTGTGAGGATCACAGGTGATGAACTAAGCAAGTATTGGTGAGAGAAGGAAAAGAAACCGGGATCTTGGAAGAGAACATAGAAACATGATTTAGAGGAAACTGAAGCGGGTAAAAGGACAGAGGGAACTAGCAAAAATGATCCTGTAATGCCAATGTAAAGTGCAAATAGGAGGCAAAGAACTAGACGAAGGTTGGAAGACAAAAACAGAGGTGAGCCCCCAAGACAGACAGACCCCGGGCCAGACTTAGGTAGAAACTCGGCTTGGTGGTCAGAATAAGTATGGGATACAGATGCCCAGAATGTTTCCACGTGTCGTGGAGGATGGCAATGCGGTTCGCATTTCCAATGCTTTCATAGAGAGCACCGAGACTTCTATTTCGTGTTGGGAAAAATATATATATTTTAGATTTTCCATGAATATCAGCTGAAAAGTCTGGTAAAGTTTAGTCAGGTTTGGTGGGACAGGTGGTCAGTGTCGTTACGAAGATTCAATCAGGAGACGGAGCTTAGGGTCTGGGGGTCTCCAGAGAAGGCTGGAGTGTCGGAGGTCCAGGGTGTGCGGGGAGTGCTCGTCGCGCGGATCCGAGCACCGGTGACTGTGGGCGGCGAAGAGGGCTTCGGCGGCGCGTGTGATCACTTTCCCCGGTCCGCAGAACACTTCAGGAGGACGGAGCAGGGTTCCGGGGGCGGCCGGTGGAGTCGCCCGCTATGGGACTCGAGCGGCGTCAGGCGACGGAGGCCGGGGGACCTCAGCGCCGCCGCCACCGCCGCCAGCGAGCCGCTTCGCGCCCGCCCCTCCCGTCCGGGAGGGAACCTGTTGCCGGGAAAGGGGCGGGCGGAGGCGCCGGCGGAGGACTCTCGCGCTCGCTCCGCGCGCCGCGGCCTCTCACCTCGGACACGCTCCGCGCGCGCGCGCCCCTCCCCGGCCCTCGACTCGGAGAAGCACACACACACACCGCTGCGCAGCCCGCGCCCGGGGACGGCCCGCCGAACGCCGCTAGTGCGGCTTCCGGGAGCGGAGGCGCGGCCCCGCGAGGAGGAGGAGCAGGCCAACATGGCGGCGCGCAGGGCTGGGCCGGCCGGCCGCGCCTGAGCGCCCCACCGCTCCGGCTCGGCTCGCGGCGCCCACGCGCGCGCCCCCAACCCTGGCCCGGCGGCCGCGGAGCGCGCGGGGCAGGAGCGCAGGGGCCCGCCCGGGTACGGGGCCGGCGCCAAGGTAGCGCTGCGCGGCCCGCCAGGCCCGGGAGCCGCAGCTTCGCCGCCCGCCGGCCGGCGCGGCTCTGAGGCCGGAGCCATGGAATCGGAGGAGGAGCAGCACATGACCACGCTGCTGTGCATGGGCTTCTCGGACCCGGCCACCATCCGCAAGGCCCTGCGCCTGGCCAAGAACGACATCAACGAGGCCGTGGCGCTGCTCACCAACGAGCGGCCCGGCCTGGACTACGGCGGCTACGAGCCCATGGATAGCGGGGGCCCCAGTCCGGGGCCGGGCGGCGGCCCGCGGGGAGACGGCGGCGGAGACGGCGGCGGGCCTTCCCGAGGCGGGAGCACCGGAGGTGGTGGCGGCTTCGACCCCCCGCCAGCCTACCACGAGGTGGTGGACGCCGAGGTGAGTGGCGCTGCCCTGACCTCGCGGGAGAGACGGCTGCACTAGAGTCCCGTGGGCAGGGAACGCAGCCCGCACGGCTCGCAGCGAGACTCCTGGGCGGGGGCTGGGCTGAAACTGGGGGTACAGAGATAACAGCGTGGGATCTGGTCAGGGACCGGGGTCACTAGACAGGGGTCAGATGGGGAGAAGGGCTTTGGGGGAGGAGTCATCATCCCGCTAGGAGTTAATAGGTATACGGACCTGGGCTGTGGAGGGGGGGTCTCCTGGGCTACCTGCTGAGTAGGGGTAGCCCCCACCCCCAGGCACGCGGCAGAGGGTCCACATTTCTACTTTCGCCTGGCTCGTGAGATGGGAAGGACATGAATATCGGGTGTCAAAACTGGGGTCTTAGTGGGCGGGTATTTGTGGCACTTGGTTCCAGTGACGGTTTGGGGTAGGTACCAGGTTCAGAGTCAGTGCTGTGATAGGCCAGGCAGAATAGAGGCCTTGACCGGGTCACGCAGGAGGACTGTTGGGGTTAGGAAGAGGGTTTGGGTTTTTAAATCAGAAAGAGGACAGGGTCCCAAATGAGGAGGGCCTAGACGGGAACGGGCATGGTGGGAATGAATGCTAGGTAGAGGAGCCGGTTTGTCTTTACAAGGTCTGGGTTGGAGGGATGGGCCTCGCTAGGTCAGGTGTGTGATGACAGGTAGTGGAATTGGATTGAGAAAAAGAATGACTGAGAAGCCTGGACAACATAGGAGGGAAAGAATGACCAGACAGGAATGAGAAGTTGAAGCAGGGACCCAGCATGAGTAAGAGGAGTATGGTCACAGATGAGGGAAAATCAGACTGACGACAGGGAGGTTAATTACGCGTGTGTGAGGGGCCGAAGGCGAGAGAAGGAAAAGGACTGAAGAGCCTAGAGAAGGGATGCACCTCAAATCCTAAGTAGTGCAAACTAGGCCTTAAGTGCTTTGGTTTACATTGTGAGCAAGGAATATGGAAGAGGATGACAAACTTGCCAAAACAAGAAAAATCACCCAGAAGCTGTAGTGTTTATGATTAATTTGCAGAGAAGTGGCTGGTCTGGAACGAGGAGATTTTTTTCCAGCCCCTGCTTCCCTAGTGCCGGGTCTAAAGGTGTGTGCCACCACCTTGTATTAAAGTGACTATTCTTAAGTCACTCATTGCCAGTCCCCAGCACCCACCTTGTTCTTGACAGTTTTGACCTATTTTGAAATCAAGAAGCAAACTATCTCTCTTTCTGAACGTGTTTGTACGAGTCCACAAAGATCAGTGTGTTTTCATTATGTGAGAGATTTTATTTTCTGTTCCTGCTTTTAATCTCCTGTGATTGCAGTGCAAAATAAGTTAACATTAACTTACTTCCTGTACATTTAAGTTGGAAGAACCTCGAGTGGCTTCTTTGAAGTGAACAGCATACTGAGAAGTTTGCTTTAGGTAAAATCCAGAGAATCTATCTTTTAAAAGAATGTCTAGCCCTCCTCATTTCCCCTGCCATGTGGTTTGGGGCTTTGGGAGCCTGGTCCACTTCCTTGTGAGAGTTCCGGAGGGCTGCTCCACTGGTGTAGTATACTGGCAGCGCAGGCCAACTTCTGAGACCATACCAGAAGAGTGGTAAGAATAAACTCAGTTTTAAAGTCATCACCCATGCCACCCATGCAGCTTGTGTGTCCTTGTCACATATCGAGGGGGAAACTGTGGCCTCTGAAAGCATGTCAGGCCCATTGTTTGCCCATTTTACTAATCCTCGGTAAAATAGTTACTTCATCACCATTTTAGGTATGAAGTTAGTTAGTAGCAGAACCTACATTTCAATCCGGGTCTCTGGCATCAAAGGCTGGGGAGCTTTTCGCTGTATCCATCTGCTAGTTTTAGGACTGTAATCATTTGGACCACTATAGATAACAAGGGAAAGTAAAGGTTTGGAGAGAGGCGGAATGTGAGTCTGTTTGGTTCTAGGAGTGGTAAGCACTGATCCAAGGCATCAGGACTACATTAGTGGGTAGAATGAAAGCAAAATCTTCCCTTTTTTTTTTTAAAGCAGAGACTTTAGGAATTAATAATTAGTTCAGTCCCCTTGTTTCAGGCCCCCAGGGGGAAGTTGTCTTCACAGAGGCAGCTAATCGAATTAGAAGTTTCCCTTACATAGGAAGAGAAACAGGGTACAGTAATGGGTCAAAGGGAGAGAACGAGAGTAAAAACAGTGATGATCGCCAGTTATATATAATTTACTCCCAGTTCCAAAAACTGAGTACTTATTTTAAAATAAATGTATTTCTGTTTTCTGCATAAGAAACCTTATTTTTGGGTGATACTGACTAAAATTTAATTAGTTGAAAAGGAAAAAAATGAGGCCAGGGATACAGCTCAGTGGTAGAATGTATAGTGTACATGAAACCCTGGATTCCATCCTTAGCAGGTGGGCAAAAATATAGTGGAGGAAGAAAAAGCTAAAAAAGTGGGTATATTTATTTGCATATGTATTTTGGGACAGCAGTGATTCTGTCAGTCACTAAACATTTTATCCTGCCCCATCCCACTGGCAGGGAGTGGAGTGTCCAGCAGACTGTAAGTTTACAGTCTAAAGATCTTTCAGCTCCCATTTTACAAGAAGAGACTTTCCAAGGTCATGTAGCTAGAATCAGTTTGGTAATTTGGGGCCTTTCTGTAATTAGAATTTGCTTTAAAAATTAGAATTTTGGAAAGTAAAAGTTGCATTTCAGTAGGAGCAAGAGGATTCCATGTAGAGAGACCCAAATAGCCTGTAAAACTCAGGGACTGCATAGAAAGTCTTTGTAATGTCCCCCAATTAAGTAAAGGCATCGCCTTGAAAAGGAGACTATTTTAGTCTTGCTAATTTTGTTGAATGTGGATGTTCTTGGTCTTTGGGTCGGGAAGGTATTCTAAGAACCTTCTAGTTTTGAATTTGATTGGCCTTACTTCAGAACCATTTCATGGCAAATAGGGAGTCTGCTCTACCATTAAAGAGTGTGATATCTCACACTGCTCTAAATAGCTTTGCTTGAGCTTTAATGCCACCACTGTAGGAAGCCCTCATGGTTTTCTGGGGCCAAAAGCAAACCCTGTGCCCCTTTGGCCATTGCTCAGAGCTGGTTCCCAGCTCTACTCTCCACAACGCTCTGAAGTTGTCTTCATAATCTTTCTCAACAGCTCTGTAGAAGTCTGATCTGGTATCCTGGGCGTCATAGACATTTTAATAATTATGAAATATACCTTTTCCCTTTTAATTTTGTCTTTAGAAAATACTAAAAGTTTTTGCGAGGAGTTCCACATCAGTTAAAGACATAGCTTTTCTATTTGTTAATGCTCTGAAATGTCATTTTATATTCTGATCAGACAAGTAACTATGAACTTGTTTTGTTTTTATTGATGTGCACATACCTTTGGTAATAGTATGTCAGGAGCATTTTGCAGGAGTTCCTTAATTTGTTTGGTTTTGTTGATCAGGTTAAGGGCCTCAGAGTTGATCTTGCCATATAGTATATGTAAAACACATGGGAATTAAAGTCACAGTAATTTGTAGTTCTATTAATTTGTCACATTTCTTCCCCTTCCCCAGTTATAAATGAGGCTTTTATTAAAACCGTTTATTTTTGTTCTAAAATATAACAGTCCTACTGTGTTTTAGTACAAATATCAAATGAGTATACACTTTAGCTAATCGTGATTTGAATATATGATCTGTAGTTTGCTTTACTATGGTACATTTAAAAAATCATTTAGGAAAAAGCAGTTCTCAGATCAGTTGAAAGTAGATGAAATAAAAATAAGGAGTGTGAAAAATGAATCAGCATAGCCTAGTTTTTAAAGTAAACATTTCCCTATGATCACTATGTACTTTGGAAGTTAGGTGTATGAGTTCGTGTAAGGGTTGGATTCTCACTTCAATTGCCCTGTCATTTGCTTCAAGATTTTTTCAATCATTTATTTAGTGGTGTGTGTGTGTGTGTGTGTGTGTGTGTGTGTGTGTGTGTGAGAGAGAGAGAGAGAGAGAGAGAGAGAGAGAGAGAGAGAGAGAGAGAGAGAGAGACAGAGACAGAGAGAGACAGAGAGAGAGATTGTTTTTTGGCTACACTTTGTTGAGACAGTCTCTCTTGATGCTGCTACTGAACTGAGTACCTCAGGCTACCAGACCCATGAGCTCCTGGGAGATTCGCCTGTCTCTGCCTTCTATCCTGCCATAAGAATTCAGAGCTCTGTAGATGGACTTTTTTTGTCCTATCGACAATTTCCAAATAACCACCCAGACACTTATTATTAATTACAACTGCTTGGCAGATAGCTTAGGCATGTCTTCAGCCAGTTCTTGCAACTTAACCTATTTCTAGTCATCTGTGTGCTACCTCGAGGCTCATTTACTGTCTGTGAACTTCCCATGTTGCTTCTTCAGTGAGAGCAATATATATTTACAGTGTATAGAGACTGTTTCACAGCATAGATCACAGTACACTACCATGTTCAGCTTTTTAAAATTGTTTTGGTTTATGTCTATGAATGTTTTGCTTGTATGTGTATATGTGTTCTTGGTATCCCGGGAGACCAGAAAAAGGCACCAGATCCCTTGAAATTGGAGTTACAGATTATTGTGAGCCACTCTGTAGAAACCAAAACTGGATCTTCTGCAAGAGCAACAAGTGCTCCCAACTTGAGAGCCCTCTCTCCAGCTTTTTATGTGGGTTCTGGCAATGGAACCCAGTCCTTGAGGCTTTTTATCCTTGTGACCTTTACCTGCTAAGCAATCTCCCTACCCCTCATTTGCTTTTAGAGTATTTGTAATTGGTATGAAGGAACTTCCTTCTGTGTGTCTTGAGTGTCTGCTTTTAGTCTATTTATCATAATAGACCATGACAGCATCATATAGCTTATTAGCTTAGGATTTGAAATCATTTTCAATATTAGAAAAATAAATATTGTACTGCTTTGATAATTTGAGGAGTTTTCAGGGTTTTTGTTTTTGTTTTCATTTTTGTTGAGATAGGGTCTCTCTGTGTAGCCCTGGCTGGCCTGGAGCTCATTATGTAGACTAGGTTAGCCTTAAACTTGTAGAGGTCCTCTTGCCTCTGCCTCCGGAATGCTAGGGTTAAAGGCCTGTGCCACCAGGCCTGGCAAGGTTTCAACTTTTAATAGGAAAATATATCAACGTACTTACATATTTTTAGGTTTACTTCTCAAATATTATGTAAGATTTGATTCTGAAGGTAAAAATTCTGATTTTTCAGAAAGATCTGTTTCAGAGAGAGAGAGAGAGTACCATAAATGCAGGAGCCTGTGAAGGCTAGAGGTGGTGGGTCCTCTGAAGGTGGAGTTACAGGTGGTTGTAAGCCTCCCGAGGTAGATACTGGGAACTGAATTTGGGTTCTCTGTAAGAGCAACACATGCTTTTAACTGCTGAGCTTCCTTTCCAGCCCTGAAAATTTTCATTTTTAATAAGAAAGTATCAAAAAAGGTTTAATGGGTAAATCATTTAATCTCAACAGTTGAGAGGTAGAGGCAGGCAGATCTCTGAGTTCAAGGCAAGCCTGGTCTACAAAGCAAGTGCCAGGACAGCTGGGGCCACACAGAGAAGCTCTGTCAAACAAAACAAAACAAAACAAAACAAAACAAAACAAAACAAAAAAACCAGGTTTAATAGAATCTTTAAAAGCCAGAATTAGGTTTTCTAATTCTGAGTAAGAGTGAATCATTTGAAAACACCCCCCATGGATTTAATGCACTAAAGCACATAGATTTACTTATTTGTGCCTAAGCTTTGTTGTTTTAATTTTTGATTAGCATGCAAGGAATGGGTTTCTCCATGACATTTTCATAGGCCTGCGTCATTATATTTGGTGCTCATTTGCTTTCCCCATTGCCTTCACCAGCCTGCCACTTTCCTTCTTGCTGACCTCACCCTCTACTTCACATACTAATATTTCCCCTTTTTTTGGAGGTATTTGTATGAACAGTTTTTGGTTTTGGTTCTTGAGACAAGGTTTCATGTAACAACCCAGGCTGGCCTCCACTTCTGGAGTACTGAGATGATAGGCCTGTGCCACCACGCCCAGCTTATTTCCCCACCCTGCCTTTGTGACATGTATATCCCGTTGCTTCCTCTTGTTCCCGTTCCCCCATATTTAAACTTACTTTAACATGAGTGGTGTGCTCCTAGAAGTAGGTAGGTTTGACTGTAGGTAGTGTTGATAGCAGCTGAGTGATAGGAGAGAAGAAACCTTAACAGCAGGCTAGTTAAAGCTTTATGGGGTGATTGGAAACACCGTTGTGTGCATCCTAACCCTAAGAGGATGTCTTCATATACAATGTCACAAGCCAGAGGATATCTTAGTGTGCTTTGTTTTAAAGGACCACAACTGTGTAATGCGTCTTAACTGTCCTTAACTCTACTTCCAGGGGACCTAACACCCTCTTCCTGTCTCTACATGCTGTGTACACACATAATGCAGACAAACCACGCTTGTACATAAAAATAAGTGTAGTTTAGAACATTGAACAGGTAAATAATCTTCAGATACCTGGAAAATTCAGATATGACAGTTCAGGCTGAGTAAAGTAGATTGCAGATATGTAACTAAGAAAATCATTCTTCATTTTCAGAAAATAGTTTTTTTTCTTTTTTGAGAGTATTAGTTTTGTTTTAAAGCTTGTATTTCTCATTGTTTGCATAGGAATTTTTATTATTGAGTGTTGTCACAATTTTCAGTCACAATTGTTTTATATAATTTTTTTAGATTACGCTCATGTTGATGGTTGTTTTTATTGTTCTGAAGAGCTAGCACAAGTAAGTCAAAATTTTAATTAGATAACCTTTTTAGAAATGAAAGTATTCATGGGCATGGTGGCACATGCCTTTGATCCTAGCACATGCCTTTGATCCTAGCCTTTGATCAGAGGTAGGCAGATCTCTGAGTTCGAGGCCGGCCTGTTCTACAGAGTGAGTTCTGGTATAGTCAGGGCTACACAGAGAAACCCTGTCTTAAAAATGGGGTGGGGGGTGGGAAGGAGTAAAGAAAGTGCTCTAGGCATGGTGTAAAGATTTGTGGACTTGATTGTCCTCGTACTGAAAAGCAGATCTTAGTTGCTTACCCATCTTCCCATTTCTTTGATTTTTCAAGACAGAGTTTCTATGTGTAAAATCCCTGTCTGTCCTGGAACTCACTCTGTAGACCAGGCTGGCCTTGAACTCACAGAGATCAAACTGCCTCTGCCTCCCGAGTGCTGGGATTAAAGGCGTGCGCCACCACCGCCCGGTCCATCTTCCCATTTCTAAGGTAAACTCAGTTGTGCTATTGAAGTTTGCTGTCCGTATTGATCCACTTATTTGTATTGTGAAATTCAGTTGACATTACTTAGCATGCCTTCATATGCATTTATTGTCAGAAATATGTTTTGAAACAATAAGAAGCAACATGATGTAGTCTTTATCAGTAGGTCTTCAAGGTGACTTCAGAAATTACAGCAAGGTTATTGATCAGACATGTCATGGCAGAGACTTTGCAGCATCTGTGATGTGTGCTTTCAGACCCCAACTTGCTGTTTCTTTGTGCTTTTCACTATATATTGTCAGTTTCAGCTGGAAATTGAATTGCACTTTAAAATTTATACTTGGAAATCAACAGCAAGGCATTTAGAATCTATTTAAAATATGTTTTGGCATCTCAAAAATAGAAAGGTATTCTAACTACAAAAGACAAACACCCTCTGTCAGTTGTCTCAGTTATGGTAGCCCCCCCATCCCCATTGAAATCAGAGCTGGAGTGATGGGTTAGCAGTTATAAGGATTTCCCCTTAATCTTGAGAACTAGAATTTGGATCCCAGAATACATGAGTAACTCCACCTAAAAGAGAACTCAGGCCTCTTCTGGTATATATGTACCAGTGCTCCTTTTCTGTCTCTGTTCTAGTTTCCATTCCTGTCTCTTTTTTTAATGTTTCTCTGTAACTCTGGTTGTGGCACTAAAATGATCTTTCTAACATGCAGACTTTAATCACGGGATAACCTTGGTCATGAAGTACACAAATATCTGTATCTCCCACTGCATGTTGTGCATACATCAAGATGTGCATACATCAAGATTTTAGTTTAAAAGGTGTTTTGACTGAAGTGTTCCTGGCTTGTGTTTGATTAGATAGAGAAATTACTTAGTTGATGAGTGGTGGATGGCTAGACAGAGACTCTGAAACTAAAGGTCAAGTAATACTAGAAAGAATATTATACCATGGTTTTGGGGAGACTGCATTTCTATTCAGGGTTCTGTGCTTGACAGCTATGTTATTGGGGAAGTTAATTATGTTTAGCCTCAGTTTCTGCAAAAAGAGCATCTTAGAATGAGGCGATGGCTCAGCCAGTAAAGTGTGTGCTGTGTGGTTTGGGTAAGAGCTGTCCCTGTCGTCTCCGGCATTTGAACACTTGGTCCCTGTGGTGCTGTGTGAGGATGTCTAGAAGGTGCAGCTGGACGGAGTGTGTTACTGAGGCAGGCTTTGAGTGTAAAGAGCTCTGACTGCTTCTGATTTGTACTCTCTGCTTTGTGCTTATAGAAACCAATGTGAGCTTTCAGCGTCTGCTCCAGCCGCCATTCCCACTGCTCGCTGTTGTGCCTCCCTGCCGCACCAGGCTCTTTCCTCTCCAGAGCCACAGCCCAGATAGACTCTCTGTAAGAGGTCTTGCTCATAGTGTTTTATCAGGGGTAACAGTTGCACCAGGCAGGCATGAGTACCTGAGCTTGGATTCCTAGAACCCACATGTCTTGGGGTTACTGATGAAACACAGTGACCAAAAGCACCTTGGGTAGGAAAGGGTTTATTGCCATGTAAACAGTTCATCATCAAAAGCTGTGAGGGCAGGAACTCAAACAGGGCAGGAGGAACCAAGGGGCAGGAGCTGATGCAGAGGCCATGGAGGGGAGCTGCTTATTGGCTTGCTCCCCATTGCTTGCTCAGCCTGCTTTCTTATACAACCTAGAACCAGGGATGGCACCACCCATGAAGGCTGGGGCCCTTCCACATCAATTAGTGCCTACAACAGGATCTTATGGAGGCATTGTCTCAGTTCAGGTTCCCTCATTTCAGATAATTTTGTCTGTTTTCAAGTTGACATAAAGTTAGCCAGAACATCATATTAAGTCAGTATGGCAAGCAGAAACAAGAAGATCCCTGGAGCTCACTGGTCAGCGACTGTAGCTGAATAGGTGAGCTCTTTGTTTCATGAAGTCTAGTGGAGTGTGCAGAGTGACTAAAAAAGACACCTGATGTAACCTCTGGCCTCTACACACATCTTGGACAGTTTATAGCCTTTTTTTTTCCTTCACCACTGCCCTTGGAGAAAAGGTTTCGTAGCTCAGGTACTCAGCAGTCCTCAAACTTGCTATGTAATTCTTGATTTTCATGTTTTACCTCTCAAGTGCTGAGATTGTGTGTGTGTAGCACCATACCTGGCTTGGATTTTTTTTCATTTATTGAAATTTGAGAAGGTAGACACTGTGGAACCAATCATGTTTACATACAGATATATACACATTTATTTAAAATAAGCTAACACTAAAATATACTGTTATTTTGAGATGGATGAGGCTGATTTTTCTGAATTAAAGTTTTCTGTAGTTGGTTGTTTTTTTAATCTTTGGGAGCTCGCCACTCAGCTTCCAAAGAAATACACAGAGACTTATTCTTACTTATGAATGCCTTGGCTTGCTTCTAGTCAGCTTTTTAAACTTAAATTATCCTGTTTCTCTTTAATTACGTTTTACCTCTGAATTTTTACCTTTTTTATTCTATATATCTTTCTTTCCTTTTTACTATGTGGTTGACTGGGTGGCTGGCCAGCTGGTCCCTGATGTCCTCCTCTCCTCTTCATCCTTCCTCCTCTTTTTTCCCCTTAGATTTCTGCTCCTATTTCTCTCTCCTGCCTAGCTATTGGCTGTTCATCTCTGTATTAGGCCAATCAGGTGTTTTAGACAGGCAAAGTAACACAGCTTTAAAGAGTTAAACAAATGCAACATAAAAGAATGCAACACAGCTTTGCATCATTAAATAGATATTTCACAGTATTAACAAACATAACACATCTTAAGCTGATATTTCACAACAATTTTCTTTGATGAGTTTCTCATGGCCTATAAGTTTCATTAAATGTAAAATAACCATTAAAATACAGACTACCAAACTGTTGTCTGCCCATTAAATGCAAATAATTAAAAAGTCTAAAGTATTTAACAGGTTTTAGAATTAGACTGTAAAATTACTGAAAAATGATTTCTGAGGAAAATTAAGTATGAAAAGACATGGGTTTTTGTTTTTTTTTCTAATTGAAGAAAGTTTATTATTTCCCATCGCATAATTGAGCTGGAGAATGAAAATTGTGTAGACCAACAGTGGCTGTCTCATACTGGAGAGGCTCAGAGTCTGTAATGCTACAAGACCCATAGTCCAACCTGGCCCTGACGGCTGGGGAGTCCTGGAGCACTCTTGGTCTTCAGTCTGTGTTGGAAGCCCCAGGAAGCTGACTGTGATACCAGGGAGTAAGCTGCCACAGCAGGAAGCTAGATGAACTCACCAGGAGTGAAAGCATGCACAAGGCAGTTTCTTCTTCCTGTGCTCTTGTGTCTGCTGCCATGTTTAGGAGAGGCCTTCCCCTTTCAGAGAGTTCATAAGATAATACCTCACAGGCATGCCCAGCAGCTTATCTTTTAGTTGATTTCAGATCTGGTGAGCTGTCAACCAAGATTAGCCATCACAGGAACTATTTTATAAGAACTAGAATTCGTGTTTGGTTACCTTATTTTATCTGTTGCTATTCCTAACTAAGAAAACCGTGTCTCCACAGGATTTACCCAGGTTGAATCTGAGTGTGAGCAGAGTTTTTAGTTTCTCTTCCTGTCCTACCTGATTCTTTTCTGTGCCTCCCCCACATTCTCCTTCCTCCATATCTCAAAGCATTCTGTTATTCCTAACTCTTGCTATGTCTTGTCTACCTGCCAGCTTTGAAAAGGTCTGTGACTGTGTTCTTAAACAGCTATTAAGGGATAGAATACAGAGGAATTCGGGTAGACACTTGCTGGCAGTTAGTGGTGTTTCTGTGTTCCTGTGTCCCTTAGCAGCTTTAAAATTGTTAGGGTAGGATCTAGCTGCAGTTTTTAAGGATTCCACTCACCCGATTCTTTTTTTTTATGTGCAAAAATTGTTCATTCCTAAAAGAGAACAGCTATTTCTTATTTTTATTAAGTTGAAAGAATTTTCTGAATAAAAACTCTAAATAAAAACACTGAAAAAGTCTAAATAATCGTTTAAGTTAAATTTTATTAGTAACAACACACATAAAGAACTATCAGAGCAGCAAAATGCCCATTTACTGGAACTAGCCTTTCAGATTAGCTAGTCTTTGTTAAGAACTTAACTGTGTGTGTCAGGCAATGAGGTAGGTGTTGAGATAAGTACAGGGATGAAGAAATCAGACATAAACCCTTCTTAGTACTTTTATCATTGCAGTGACCGAGACCTGACAAAGGCATCTTAAAGAGGAAGGATTTATTTTCTCTCAGGGTTAGAGAGAACACAGTCTGTCACATAGGGAAGGTATGCAGCAGGAGGTGCTCACGCTTGTTTTTAATCTGAGCGAATCGGGAAACAGAGAAAAGGACAGAGTTGCTTTTCTCCTGTCTCCCTTCTTGTCAGTTCCATAACAGCCAGAGGTGCCGTTGCCCACATTCAGACCCAGTCTCCTCTTCTTAATGCATTCTCTAGGAACAGACGCAAAACTGTGCTTCCCTGATGCCCTAGACATTTCTTCATCAATGAAGTTGACATCACCATTAACCACCATTCTTCTTTCTTACAGCCTTGCGCCTAGTAGATTTCTTATGTCTGAAGTGTAATAAACTATATTTGAATTTTGGAACTGGAGACTTTAAAATTATGAGTTAAATATGAAGAAGTATAGATTTATCAAAAGGATTTTGGTAGTGCCTTGGAATATTTTTGTGATATAGTTTATCTGTAGTGGTGGTACCCCATTGCCAGGAAACCAAATTTCTTTTAAGGAATTTTTTTTTAGTGCCATGGAATGTACAGAATTTGTATTTGCTTACTTGTTGAGTGTTTAATGTTCATGAGTTGATAATGTCTCAACCACTGTTAAGAATGATGCCTTTTTTTTTTTTTTGTCCTAAAAAAGAAAGTGCTCAACTTTTTTTTTAAGCAGGACTCATTATTTAGCCCTGGCTGTCCTGGACCTCTGTAGAACAAGCTGATCTCAAACTCAGAGATCCACCTACTGCTGTCTCCCAGAGTTCTGGGATTAAATGTGTGCACCACCATTCCCTGTTTGTTTGTTTGTTTTAAAGATGGGTTCTCGTATTGTGGCCATCTGCCTGCCTAACTTTCCAAGTGCTGGATTACAGGTGTCAGCTATCACATCTGGACAGGAACTAATCTGCTTTTATGTTAAAAGTCTCTTATGATTGTTGTTAATACAAAAGTCATTTAGAGTTGGATATTGGGAATGTTTGAAAGACTGACTAAAGATGGAAGTTGCAGCAGCCCTGTAAAACGAAAACCTTTCAGGGGCCACTTAAAGTGGGCTTTGCCTTATTATTCCTATTTTGATTTTTGTGCTATGTTTTATGTTGGGAGTGCTAAAATAACTAACTGAAAATGTTATTTTCATTTTGTGGGATTTATGTCTCATGGTTTCAGCCTCATTTTGAAATGTTCTGGTGAATTATAATAGCAGCAAATCATTGATACTTCAATTTTACACAGAGAAACAAGTTATATTTGTTTTTGAGTAACTAGCACTCAGTTCCTATTGAAATGATGCAGGCTAGGTATATGGAATTCGTACCATGAAAACAATAGTTTACAATATGTCTACAGAGAGGCACAGAAGCGTCTGTAGGGAATAGTAAGCAAGTCCTATTTGTTTTTTATCACGCTTAGTTTTATTTGGTTGAAGTCTAGAACAGGTCTGCAGTAAAGGAATTCAAAGCATTCACTAAGGGTCAAAGGTCAGAAATGATATACCATTGCCTCATTCACTCAGTGCATAGCAATTATAATCTGTAGAGGAGTATCAAGGCTACATAGCAAGATACCCCTTACAAAACAAAAAATTTATCTATAGGACTGTTTTCTGTTGTTCCTTACTATTATTCCAGCAAACAAAGTTAAGTGTTTTAACTTTAGGGACTAAACTAGAAGATTTGTCTCTGGGCTGGAAGGGACCATGCAGATCCTGGTATGTCAAGTCTTGTCACTTAGAGGATTTATGACTTTTGGCTCATTATCAAAATCAGGAAGAAATTCTTCCTCCTGCTTCCTGAGTGGATTTTGTTTACTTATTCTTTTTTTTTTATTAAGGCACTTTGACTCATGCTGACCTCAAATATACAATAATCTTTCTGCCTCAGCCTCCCAAATACTGAGATTCCAAGCATGTACCATCACACTCAAGTTGTTTGTTTGAAAGAGGGCCTCACTCTGTAGACCAGGCTGGCTGGAACTCACTGTGTCGCCCAGACTGGCCTCCAGTTACAACAATCCTCTTGCTGTAGCCTCTTGAATATTAGAGTATTGAGTGCCAGAGGCTTGCATCATCATGCACAGCCATGTATTTCTTTGTAACATGAGGAAGTATTTGACTGTAGGTCATTTAAAATATGTCCTTCCTCACTAAGTTTCTGTGTTTTAGTCATCATGACTCCCTTTGTTAAATACTGTTTGTGTTAGAAGGTCAAAGTTGCTATGGAACTCCACCCCTTTGCTTTCTTCTTTAGTTTTCCATCTGTAATTCCTCATAAGTTAATGAAGGGTGGTGGGTTCAGGAGGAGGAGGAGGCCAAGCAGTTCCCAAGATCTGTGTCAGCCTGTTCAGCACTCTAGGCACCTGCCTGAATGTACCCACTCAGCTTGGGTACAGAGTACTTGAAAATAAGCTATAAAACCTTGGACGAATATGTAGCCTGGCTTAGAAACTGTTTCAGATGTGTCCCCTTCAGTTCTTTAAAGCTGCTTCGCTGTTCTCTACGTAGTAAGCGTAGTGATTATCAGAAATACCACCTGGGAGATAGTGTACATTTGTAGATTTGAAATTAAGCATTTTGAAAGATTTTGGAGTTATATTACCATGTATCTGTATTTTAATAACTACAGATACAACTATAAATTAATGAACCCTTAGAGGACACTTTAGAAAGTCAGCTTTAAAATATGACATGGCATTATGACTCCTTGTCTCTGTCCCCTTCTTTCTCCTACTCCTGCTGGAAGAATTAATCCATAGAACTGCTTATCTTGTCGCTTTGATCCTGTACTTATCCTTTTCTACAAAGTGGACTAACCCATGTTGTGGCATTTACCCGTTATATTGATACTATGACTTTTCACTGATACTGAATTATGAGTGCTTTGAAGGCTGGGTTGGTCTTTTGTATTTCTCATAGAGTCTAAGTAGCATTTCATATTGGAGGTACAAAGCTAAACGAAAGACTCTGCTCTGGAAAATACTTGTTGCCATCACCATTTTGAAATATTTGTTCCATTCATGTATATCACAAACTCACCTAAAGTTATGTTGCTTTAAACTTTCCTTTTATTTTTTGAGACAGGGTCTCACTGTAGCTCTAACTGTCCTGGAACTCAGTGTGTAGTTCAGGCTGGTTGCCTGAGACTGTAAACAGTAGCTTGAGGGCCATTGAAATTTTAGAGCCTTTGAGCAGATTCCTGTCAGGGTGTTTACTTTCCATTTCAGTTTGTGGGAATGGACTTTCTGAACTCTTGCCAGTGTTTTTATAATGAACCAGTTTTGGACTTAACACATTAAATTTGATCTTGGGTATTCTGTAACATTTCCTTTGCTTTATATTCTTCTTTAGTTCATAGAACATCATTGCACATGGGAAAGAGAGCACAATAGATGCTTTAAAAACATTCTTCACTTTTGAAGGAGTACTCACCAGTGTTTCTGTATTGCATGGCTTAGTTGAGACTTGAGTAAAGAGATTATTTGCAGAGATTATCGTTTCTAGAGAGAAAGAGAAAACATTCCACCATGCAGTTAGACTAGGAGGGCTGATGATGTGATTCAGTTGGTAGTGCTTGCCTAGTGTGAATTAGCTCTGGGTTCGCCCCCGGTATCACATAAGCTAGGCATAATGGTGCATGCCACTATTGTTTTTGGCAATGTCTAGAGTCTCCTCAACTATCACAACTCAAGTGATATTTTTGGTATCGAAGTGTTAACCATACTTCAGTGTTCAGGATGGTTTTTCCAACAAATAAATACCCAGCTTAAGATACCATTTGAGCCAGGGTTAAGAAATCTCTGTCAAAAATCATACAGCTAATGCAGAGACCTCACCCCATGTTTGTTTGTGTTTTAAAATTTTTAAAAATTTTATACATGTATATCATGTGTTTGGATCTTTTTCACACAGATGCACCCATCACTTTTTTTTTTAATTCCTGTCTTATTCCTGAATCCCCCCTTCCTAATGAGTTCCCTTCTTGTTTTCATGTCTTTGTTTGACTGGTTTTTGTTGTTGCTTGTTTTTTGTGACCCATTGTTAAATTAGGGTTACATGCAGCATTAGTACACATTTATTGGAGCAAGGCCATATTAACAGTAGCTATACCACTAGTGAAAAGAATGACTCCCTCTCCCCTAGCAGCCACCACTGTCAGCAGCTGCTCAAGGAGAAGCAGTCCTCATGAGCCCCTTCCCCCCATCTGTCCAGGAATGGTGATGGTGCCCATCTTGTGTGTATTGTGAATGGTAACACAGCACCTATGCTATGTCCAGAAGACAGCCTTTTACAGCTGTCCTCCCCATCCTCGGGTTCTGATGGGCAAAGGAATTAAGACTGGGCTGGTTTAACCCACAGAAACAGTTGACCTGAACAAGGGGGAGCTCTTGGACTCCAGATTGATGGCTGTGTGGAAAGCCTGGGACTGACCTAGACCCCCTGAATGTGGGTGTCAGTGAGGAGGCCTAGGTAATCTCTGGGGCCTTGGGTAATATTTATCCCTGGCGTACCAATAGACTTTGAGTGCCCATGCCACAATATGGGAGGCTCTCTCAGCTGGGACTCTTGGGGTTGGGCCTAGGCCCTGCCCTGGATGAAATGACAGTTAACTGGAGATCCACCTTGGAGGGCCTCACCTTCCCTGGGGATCAGAGTGGAGATTGGGTGGAGGACTGGGGAACCTGGTGGGGAGGGAGGGGAAGGAGGGGAGGGAGAAGGAATTGGGATTGATATGTGAAACAAGATTGTTTCTAACCTAAATTAAAAAAAAATATTAAAGAAAAAAACTTTAAAAAGCAATGGGGCCATACCATCTGAACTTCTTTCAGTGGAAGGAACAAGTAATGTAAAGACTCCAAGTAAGAACAAGACTGCTGTGTTTGAGGCACATCAAGGAAGCAAATATTGTTGGAGTTTAATTTGGGGGTGGAGAGGAGGTCAGCTCTTCAACTTTGGGAAGAATAAGGAAGGGGTTGAAGGTTTCAGACAAGGAGATAACATGAGTTGGTGGGGAGGATGGGTAGTTTTGAGATGGGGGAGGGCATATTAAAATACCTGTTGGATATTCAAGTGAAATTGTCAAAAAGGGTGTTTGTGATATAATTGGAGTTCAGAGAAGAAGTCTAACTGTAGACAAAATGGAAGCTTTCAGCCCAGAAGTAGTATTTAGAACCCCTGGGACATACTCCAGAGGGGGGAAAAAAAGGCTTTTGAGGGAGAGTATAAACAACAAAAACAAAAATAAACCACTGAGATTTCTCAGTGAGTTATTCCAAAGCTCAGTGCTACCTGGCAGTCTTATTCCTTGGTGTTGAGTTTCCTGGGGAGTGGGGTAATTCAACTTCTAAAAAGGCGTGTGTTTTAGAGAGATAATGATGCAAACAAGGTGGGAAAACTGCATTAGATTGACTCCACTCATGGGTGGTAAGGATTGATGGATAGGGAAGAGGTCTGAAGACTGGATTCTAAGGTGCTCCTGTCTAGACACTGGGAGATGAGGAACACACAGGCAAGGAGACAGGTAAGGGGCTCTGTAGAACCCAGTGATGAAGGGCTTTCAAGGAGAAGCCAGGGAGCAGCAGAGTTAGTTGCTGGTGGGTCAGGCCCGATAAGGACTAGTAACTAACCACAGGAATACTATACAACTTTGGTGAAGTAGTTGTCTTTTGGGATTTGGCTTACATATGATCTCACGTAGTAAGTTGACTCCAACTGTGAGTACAGGGAATTCTTTTTTTAAAGTGTACATTGTAGCAGTATTAAGTATGTTCACATGGTTGTGAATCTCTAGAACTTTTTTAATATTACAAACATCTTAAGCTCAATATCTGTTTTTTAAAACTTGCTGCTCACTAGCCCCTGACAAATGCCATTCTGCTTTATTTCAATGTGATTATTTTAGATACTATATGTAGAATCATACAGTACTAGTATGTAGTATAGTACTAGTGTATAATATAGTATATCATATAAAACTAGTATATACTATAGTGTTCTACTATATGTAGAATCATATAGGACTAGTCTTTTGTGACTGGCTTATTTCATTTAGCCCCAAGGTTCATGTAATGGTGTGCTTTCTTTTTAAAATTTTCCTTTTTTAAAAACTGAATGGAGCCAGGTGGTGGTGGCATACTCTTTTAGTCCCAGCACTTGGGAGGCAGCAGCAGGTGGATTTCTGTGAGTTCAAGGCTAGCCTGGTCTCCAGAGTGCCAGGACAGCCAGGGATACACAATGAAACCCTGTCTCAAAAAAACAAACAAAAAAAGCTGAATAATTGGTTGCTTCATGTTTTTTCATAGCACTCTAGAGTAACATGTTCCTTCCAAGAAATTAGAATTTATCTAATTGTTTTCTCCAGGCTTCAAAGTCAGAGCATGTCTTGTGTTATTCACAGCTTCCAGAAAAAGCAGAATGCTAATTCTGTATTAAAATAGAAGACATAGGTTATTCCCTTGCTTGGAGGAATATTGAAAATTATGAAGAGGTAATACCTGAAGTGGCTTTGTGGAAGTAGAGATTTCTTAGGCTGAGAAAGGGCATTCGAATTGAGTGTGGCATTCTGGGTAGATCCCCACTGTGCTTGTTTTCATGACAGGACCTTGTGCTGCAGGAGCATTTGGAGAGGGGTGTGTGTGTGTGTGTATGTGTGTGTGTGTGTGTGTGTGTGTGTGTGTAAGGGCATACACCCAGGGCAACAAAGAAGCTCTCCTTCTTAGGCACCTGTTGACAACAGGGGAGGAAATAGAGAATGTTAGGCTCAACTTCTTTTTTGGGTGTATTTTGTCAGCTTGTCACAAACTGTGACGTATCTGGGAAGAGGATCTCAAATTGAGGAATTACATCCATCAGACTGGTCTGTAGGCAAGTCTGTGGGGGCACTTTCTTGATCAATGATTGATGTCGGGCAGCTCATCTGCTGTGGGAGGTACCGCCCTGGACAGGTGGTCCTGGGTTGTATAAACAAGCCAGTAAGCAGCACTCCTTTATGGCCTCTGCTTCAGCTTTTGCCTCCAGGGTCCTGCCTTAGCTTTCCTAAGGGAACTATGGACATGGGATATATAAGCCAAATAAATAAACCCTTTTCTCCTCCAGTTGCTTTTGGTCATGGATTTAATCACAGCTCTAGAAACCCTAAGACGGGTAGTGTTTTGTGTAGGGAGAGAGGCACAGGTTCAAGGGGGTGGCAGTTACATGAGTGTTGTATCAATCCAAGCAGCTTGTCAAGGTCTTCAACTAAAGCAGCATTAAAGGACTGTTGAGACTTCTGAGATGGTGAGGTGACCAGTTGGTTGGGACATTTTCACAATTAGTGACTAGGAAGTGTTTTAGTCTCTGTCCTGCTGTGAAGAGACACCATGATCAAGGCATCATATAAAAGGAAGCATTTAATTGGGGGCTTGCTTACTGCTTTAGAAGGTTAGTCCATGATCATCATGGTATGATGCGTGGTGGCAGGCAGGCAGGCAAGCTTGACATTGAAGCCATAGTTACATTTGATCTGCAAAATGGAGGCAGAGACAGCAATACTGGACCTGGCATCAATCTTTGAAACCTCAAAGTCCTCCCTCCCCTCCAGTGAGTGACACACCTCCTCCATCAAGGACACACCTCCTAATCCTTCCTAAATAGTCTACTAACTGGGAATCAAACATTCAAATATATGAGCCTGTGGGGCCATTCTCATTCAAACCGCCATAGGAGGGAAGAAGGGAGGAAGGAAACATACTCCAGGCAGAACTATTAGTGCTTGTAGGATATGGGACATTTGAAGTGGCTTTAGGAAACCAGGGATAGTCAATTGAGCTGAGAGAGAAGCACTTAACAGCAGCCTGAGGAAAGGCTGGGCTTCTGCGTGTTGTGCTCCTGTTGGCTCAGCTTGCTATCTGAAGTCTGTGTATTAATCCTAGTCCCAGTTTCTCATTGAGGAAAGCTAAGGCACACAGGCAAGGTTCAGGACTTTATTTAAGGCCACAAAGTTAGCAAGTGGTGGGGACAGAATCCACATCTAGGAACACCTAGAAAATGAAATTACACCAAAAGTAAGAACAAATGCCAGTTGCCTATGCTAGATAACTTCTTGTTCAGAACGTTAAGTTTTAGTTCAAACAAAACATTAGTGCTTTGGAAGAAAAGAGACTTTAATTGGTAATCCTCTTGTGCCCAGATCTTGGTTGTGGGGACATTTTATAAATTCTAGTTTGCTTGTTTGCTTGTGTTTTTTTGTTTGGTTTGGTTTGGTTTGGAGACAAGGTCTCACTCTGTAACCAGGCTAGCCTGAAACTCATTCATAGCTGGCACTGCAGGTATGAGCCACTATGTTCATCATATTTGCACTGATTTTTTAAAAGTATTTTATTTTACACGTATGAGTTTTTGACTGCATTTATGTCTGTGCACTACATGCATGTTTGGTGCCTGTGGAGGTCAGGAGAGGGCTTCAGATCTCTGGTCTGCTGTGTGGTTGCTGGGAATCGAATCCTTTCAAAGAGAAGCCAGTGTTCTTAATGACTAAGCCATCTCTCCAGCACCTTGTTTGCTCCTTGTAAAAAACCGTTTACCTGGGTGCTGGAATAGTACTTTGGAAACCTTGACTTTCCACCTGTCCAGGGAAGAACTGGGAAATTTGTTATGTATGCCTTAGGTTTGAGGGGACAAGAACCTAAGCTTTTTGTTTTTAATTAAAATTTCCTTTATTATATTTATTTACTGTGTGTGTGTGCATGCATGCACAAGTGCACACATGCTACAATATGTGGAGGACAGAGGACAGCTTGGGAGAGTGAGTTCTCTCCTGTGTGGGACTTGGGAATCAACCTCAGATTGTCAGGCTTGGGAGCACCTTCACCCACTGAGCCATTTCACTGGTCATAAACTTACTATTTTTATTATCATTATGTGTTTCTTTCTTTCTTTCTTTCTTTTTTTTTGTAGACCAGGCTGGCCTTGAACTCAGATCTGACTGTTCAGCTTCCCAAGTGCTAGGATTAAAGATTTGCATCACTTTTCCCAGCCATAACTTAAGTTTTTGTCTACTCTAAACACATGAATGGCTGTTATTATTAAGCAAGGAACTGTAAGAAGTGAGGCTCTGGGTGAGTAACTTGTCTTATTTGAGCCCAGTTTGTTTGCTCTGAATTAGTGTGTGTACGTAGCTCAGTGCTCCCTGGATATGCTACTTTTCCTGTGCTGCTCACTCATTTCGCTCTCATCTCAACTGGCCTCAATCTCCTTTGTCATATCATTCCTCCTCCCCGCCAACTTAAAACTGAAGGCCCATCCCTTCCAGTCAATAGCTGTAACTACTGTTAGCTGCTTTATTCCTGAGCTTTTAAAGTGAAAGTTTAAATTATATATGTGCCTTTGAAATAGATAACTCTAAGTACATGGCTACCCATCAAGGGTTACTGCAGGGCCCAGAAAGCATGTCAGTATTTGTAGGAAACTTACTGAATATAACACCCAGTGAAAAGGCATTTTGGTTTGCATTCCGACCTGAGACAGTGTGCTAACGTGGGAACTGTCTACCCTTACTTGTCTACCAACTTTTCATTTTTCCAGGAAGCGGTAGTTCAGGAATTATTTCTGTAGCCAGAAATAACAAATACTAGATTTGTATGTGATTGAGTTGCTTTGGAAAATATTGTATAAATAAAGTGGGCAATCTGAAGATTTTGTGGAAGTTTCTGTAAATCAGTGACTTGGAATCAAAGGTTGTATTCATGCTTTAAGCCAGTGGCATGCAGTGGTCTTTAAGTTATGAGCAAATTGGTTAAAGTCATCATGGAGAAATTTTACCTTCTTCATCTTTCTGTACATGGTCAGAAATTTAGAAGTTCTTTTGACTACATTGTTTGCTAGTCGGATAGTTTAACAAATGAATTTAATATTAAAATAAACGTTGAGCAACATTGACAGTCTTTTCTTCAAAAATTCAAATAATCTTTATGCGTATTTGTTCAGTAAAAGGGCAGATGGAAGCTTGTCTCTTTACTAGCAGGCACTAGGAACTCCTCAGAGATTTCGCTCTCCTCTTCAACAAAGGGCTGCTGACTTCTAATAACACTTGGCAAGTTCTGGAGCCGTCTGTCTTTTTTAACTCCACAAAGATGGCTTCCTAAATAAATACTAAAGGTTTGTTATTAATTTCAAAGCTTATTTATATATGTCAAGTAAGTTTTTTTTTTTTTTAACTCATCCCCTAGTTAAAATGTTGCCTCAATTTAGCTTGGTTCATTTGCCTTTTTCAAACAGGCAAGTTTGTAGATAATGAGTTGTAAGTCATATGGCCATTACTAATTGCAATTTATAATACAGAAGTTAGGCAGACAGATTTCTTTCAGAATTCATATGCTAAATATGAATGTCTTTGCTGACCCAGGGGTAGGAGAGTCATAATACACGGTGGCAACATAAGAAAATAATGTACCGTGGTCTAGACAGTTTGCAAACAGATGAAGTTACAATCACAACTTTTTAAATTGCCTTAGTGTTTAGGAAACAGTTTAAGATGTATGTATATACAATAATGTTAATTGCTTTGATTTTAATTTCAAACTGACCAATTTAGAAGAAGCACATTTATAAATGTATATATGAGCTCATCTGCATTTTGTTCTAGATAACTGAACACAGATTTCATATCATTAGTGATTTTTTTCAGTTAAAGGGAGTCATTCAGTTGTTGGGAGGCTCATTTCCTTTTGCCTTAGTATCAGAACTGTGCATCTCAAATAAATTCTGGATTTATTAAGCACTGAAAAATATACTTTTAAAAATAAGTGACTTTCAGTTTTAAGTGAAATTAAGGAAATATATTTTAAAATGAAATATCCCTTCATGTTATATAAAAAAATTAAAAGCTAAAATCACTGAGGTTGCTACTTCTGAAAAAGAAAGTATTCCTGGTTTGAAATGTGCTCTGTGCCTTCTGTCTGGGGAGACCCTGCGTTTTGTATGCTTGATGACCTCTGCCCTCTATCTCTTCCCTCAACTTGTATGTCCCTTACTCAGTAAAGACAGGGCTTGCCTCGGCGTCTGTTCCCTAGGATTAAGCATCCTGTCTGAAATATAACGAACTTTCAGTAAACTATTTCTAATCAACTTAGAGTGAGTGGTCATTAATTGTTACTTTTATCATTTAGAGTTGATATCTAATAAGAAAATAGTGTATTACATTCCTGAGTTTTTCTTAAATGCTTCCCATATGTTATGTCCTTTGGGAACTATGTTACAGTAGGACAATCTAAGTTCCTTTTTGTGTTTTCTTTTGCCCAGTATGTAGTTTTTGCCAAGAACAGACTCAGCTCAAAATGATGACTAAACCAATCTAGATAGGGGTTCATGCCACTTTTCCCTGCCCTTGGAAGCCCGTGACTCCATGTTGGCAGCCTCCTCAAGGCACAGTGCTGTGCTTGTGCTTTACATAGCTTTTCTCTCCTTGAAAGAAATTGTATCTTTTATTCTTTGACAGTTTCATACATATTTAGTGTATATTGATCATATGTATGCACCCTAACTCGCCTTATTCCCCTCTTTTTAAAACTAAAAATGTTAACTGCTTTACAGGTTACATGCTGTTTTCACCAGTCAGACCCCTAATTACTGTTTTTGAAATGCTGTTTTAAAACTGTCTTACTGTTCATAGGTATTATATTTTATTACAGGTCAGAAAGTTCAACTCTTTTTGAAATTCTTCTTCGTTGAGGGACTACTCTTAATTTGTTGCTGTCATAATGATTTTATTGACATACAATTCATATGCCATAAAGTTTTCCTCTTAAAGTATCTGTGCACAGAGCTGTGTATACCATCACAACCACTTCAGAGTATTGTCATCACCTAAAAGAGAAACATCACATCTGTAGTACCCACTATCAGTTACTCACCCTACTTCCTCTCCAGCCACTAACCTGTTGTGTATGGCAATGGATTTGCCTCTTGTAGACATTTCATAGAAGCAGAGTTTTACAATATACGGACATACATCTCAGACATCTTTGATTTAGCATAGGGGGAATATTCCTCTGATGGTTATAACTTTGTGATGTTATATTAAATTATGAGTTTTGATGCACACTTGAAAAGTTCCCACCTTTTAATAACACTCCTGTGAACATTTGTGTTGTTTTTATATGAGTATGTTTCCATTTCCCTTAGATACATAACAAGGGGAGGAGTTATTATGTCTTTTGGTAATAACAATTGCTCTTTGAGATATTTCCAGATTATCTTGCAAAAGTGACTCTACCATTTTATAATATCACCAGCAACATATGATGGTTCCAGTTTTCTACTTCCTCACCAATACTGATTACTACCTATTTTTGGCTGTCCTAACCTAAGTCATGTGGTACAGTAATATTTTGTGGGTTTGATTTGTGTTTTTGTAATGACTAACAGTGGTGAATATCTTTTTGTGTATTTTCATTGATACTCTTTGGAGAAACAGCCACTTAATCCTTTGCCTTTTTTTTTTTTAATTGAGTAATGAGTTGTAAATTCTTTTGTATTACAGAATTAGGTACCTTTTCATATTTTCAAATACTTCTCCCATTCTGTGGATTTTCTTTTTATTACCCCTGCTAACAGGGTTTCTCTGTAGCCTGAGCTGCCCTAGAACTCCCTCATGTAGACTGGTCTGGCCTTGAGCTCCGAGTCCACCTGTCTCTGGATTAAAGGCATGTACCACCATGTAGGGCTTTCTTTTCACTTTCATAGCAGTGGCCTTATCCATGGAGTTAACCAAAAATTCTTGAAAAAGAATTTGTTTGTACGGAACATGTACAGGTTTATTTTCTGGTCACTCGTCTCTAAACCATACAAAACAGCAACTGTTTATATAGCATGAGCATTGTATAAGGTATTATAATAATCTGGAGATGATTTCAGGCTTATGGGAAGATATGTATAGATAGATTATATTATACAAGTAGAACATCATTTTCTGTAACAGTCTTGAGCATCCATGAGAGTGGGGTTTCTTGGTGTTGATTCCTGGTGATACTGAGGGACAGCTGTGTATTCCCATTTGAGTGAGGACTTGAACATGCACTTGCAGGGGAATACCATTCATCCTGCAATACTGAAGACATTAAAGATTGAGGATTTAAAAAAAAAATTTCCCCCATTATGTGATTTCACCTATGATTTGATATATTTATTACCTATGGTTCCTTTAAGAAAAAAACTTATTTCTTTACAGTACTTATGAATTGTGTATTTCTGAGGTGTTATACAACATGAATAGCATTTTCCCTATCTGCTCTCTCTCCCCCCTTCCTCTCCTCATCTCCAGTTCTGTCTTCTGTCTCTGGCTCTCTCTAAGACAGAGTCTCTCTTTGTCTCCCTGGCTATACTGGAGCTCCCTGTGTAGATCAGGATAACTGAACTGACAGAGATCCATGACCCTCTCTCCAAGTGTTGGGATTACAAGTGTGCACCATCATGCCCAACTTTTTTTTTTTAATTAATAATTCTTATCTTTTCCTTTTGAAGTTATAGTGTTACTGGTTTCATTATTTTGTCATGGGTGAACTATGGAGTGATTGAAACTGGTTTAAAAAAAAACTCAGCGTGTTTTAGACAGCTGGGGTTCTGATTGTTTTTTGTTTTTTGTTTTTTGGTTTTTTTTTTGGTTTTACGAGACAGGGTTTCTCTGTATTGTTTTGGAGGCTGTCGGTCCAGCCCGTCCTCGAACTCACAGAGATCCGCCTGCCTCTGCCTCCCTAGTGCTGGGATTAAAGGCGTGCGCCACCACCACTGCCCAGCCTGATTGTTTTCTTAAGGTTAGCGTGGTGGAAACTATCCCTCAGCCTGTTGCATCTTTGTTTGCATGAGCTAATTCCATTTGGCAGCATTTATTGTGGACCGGTTTGACTTAGGCACTAGTCTCTAGAGATAAAAGGTGATCAAAAGTAAGGACTGTGTCATCGTGGAACTTGGTCTTGTGGGAGGCAAACTTAAATCATTAATCAGCCTGGCAGTGGTGGTGCACACCTTTAGTTCCAGCACTTGGGAGACAGAGGCAGATGGATGGATGTCTTTGAGTTTAAGGACAGCCAGAGCTGCCTAGTGAGACTCTGTCTCAAAAAATCAAACAAAAAACCATAAATAAAATATCAAATTACATTGTGAGTAGTGCTATGAGGGAAGAGTAAATTTTGGGGTGGAATTTAGAACTTTGAGAGCCTTCTCTGAAAGAATTAAGTGTGAATAGGAGCCAAGTGGGTTTAGGGGGACAAAGAGGAATTAGGAGTAGCAGCATAAAACAGCATTGTGCACATTGGTTCTGCAGGAAATAGCTGAGACTACCACCCACAGTGGGAGTACCATGACAACCTGTCTTTAGGGGAATTCAGTGTCCTCTTCTGTCCTCCATGGGCACCCACATAGACATGCAGATAATCAACACACACACACACACACGTTTAAAACTTTATAAACCGAAAGAAGTTTATGAATTGTCTGCAGACCATAATTGAGATGCGGAGAGCAGAAAAATCACCGAGATTACCTGGGACAGAAAACAGAGCACAGCAAAGAAGGGGAGTTTGTACAGAAGGAGAGGCCCAATAGGAGGAACCAGACCCATGGGTAGGCATGGGTAAGGGAAGAAAATCTAGTGTTTTAAGAGGAGGGTTAGGCAGAAGATCAACCTGCTAAGTATTGGGAAAAGATTGAAACATGGTCATTGGTTTAAAGGTGTGTAAATGTAAAGTTCAGTCATGACCATAATAGCAGTCATTGTGGGGAGTAAAGACTCTGGGATCCTGATTGTGCTAGTATTAGTAATTTTTGTCAGGCAAGGAGATTAAAATAGATTGATGCCTCCTTCAAGCTTATCCTCAAAGTTAGAAAGAGAAGTTAGAGCAGTGTAGCTGATGATGATGGTCGTTTTATTATTTTATAATGAGAAAATGAGAATTCATTTTTGAAGAGATTGATAACCTTTGAGAGGGAGTAGAGATATCGGAATGATAAGTTGAGAATTTCTGCTGTTGGGTGAAGTTGTAGTTTTGAAAAAGATAAACTCACACTATTTGTATAGGTAATTACCATTAAGTATCTGTTCTGTGTTATGAATATTTGGAGGGGTCACTAATTGGAGTGTTTGCTTTTTATACTTGTCCCTTTTTTCTCAGAAGAATGATGAAAATGGAAATTGCTCAGGGGAAGGAATTGAATTCCCTACAACCAATTTGTATGAATTGGAAAGCCGTGTTTTGACTGACCATTGGTCTATCCCATACAAGCGGGAAGAATCATTAGGAAAATGTCTGTTGGCTTCTACCTACTTAGCAAGACTTGGTAAGCTTTCACTTTCGTACCTCAGATGTTTGTTAGAGAACACAAGTTCCATCTTTGTGTTTGTCATTGTCTGTGTGATTTTGGTCAGACCATTTATTTTCTCAGTCTCTGTCATTCCCAGTGGGATGAAAGCTTTAAACTAGCTGTTTGTTTTCAATTCTAGTAGAGTATAAGATTATCTGTAATAGAATTGAAAAGCTTTGTAGAGACTAAAATTAACTTTTCCCTAGAAGCTTGGAGCACTTTCAATTTGGGCTCAATTCAGGGCTCGCTCTTTCTTTCTTTTCTTCTTTCTCTCTTTCTTTCTTGTTTATTTTTTTTAGAATAGGAAGAATTCTGTCAATGTTTTCCCCTAGCGTATGTGAGGCCAGGTCCCCGAGAATGGGAAGAAAGTGGGGAAGGAGACTGGAAGAATGCATAGTTTACTAATCATGATTAAATGTAAGATGCCTCAAAGGAAATATTTTGACTAGTTCTAGATTTAATCCCAACAGACATCTATGGTCCATTTAGTATTGATTTCCCGATACTGGTATTTATTAAGAGTCTGTTAGAATGCTAGGCAGGAGTTCTGAAAAATAGAATTATTTATCAGTAGTCCCAATGATAAAATTCATTACTAAGTTTAAGAGATAAAGCATTTCAGACCCAGGGAGTTAGTAGTCTCAGTGAGTAGACACACTTGCCTCCAAGTCTAACAACCTGACGATTGAAAGGAGAGAACCTATTCTTGTCAGTTTTCCCCAACCTCCACATACATGCATCACCCCACCCCCACAGTAAATAAATGCAAATAAATATTGAAAATGCAATGCATTCTTTCTCCGAATAACTTTTACAGTAGGTTCTTTCATTCACTTAGCATTCATTACTTGCTGTATATGCTGTGTCAGACACAGTTCTTTGTTTTATTTACGTAGAGTTCATCTACATGTTTTAGAAAAGAAGAGTAATTGGGGCATTTGTTTCAAATATGCTTTTATAAATGGTTGTTTAGGCAATTAGTGGCTAGTAAGTAGCTGCTGCTGTTTTATCTCATCAGGTCACGTAAGTTATTGTGACATGGAGACACTAATTAAATGCTATGATTATTTATCAGCCTGCTACTATAGCAGAATGTCTGCATTTGCTTTTAGTAATTGCTTAAGAAACAAGGTTTTGTGATAAAGATCTATATGTAAGAATTTGGAACAAATTTACAGTGTCTACAAAAAGCACCTGAAATCTACTTAAGCTATATCTCTTATTTATCTAACCAAGGTCTTTCAGAGTCCGATGAGAACTGCAAAAGATTTATGGAGCGGTGTATGCCTGAAGCATTTAAGAAGGTAAGGAAATTTTTGCTGATTTGATGGCTGTAGGGGCAAAGGTAGTTGAAGTTTTGCTTTTAGTTTTAGATATTTATGCATAAAATCAATTCATGAATCTTGTTTAACTGAGGAATTCTGTAATATGAAATAAGCTTTGAGTTTGAAACTCACCAATAATTTACTTCAGTTATATTTAAGTATTTACATTTACCTTTGGCTACTCTTATGTCCGAATATTGCTAAAGAATAGACTACTTTAATTATAATAGGAGATTGTATAACTATGTAAAATAATTTCTTGTGGCACTTAGAAAATTTAGTATTCATTACCCAAATAGGAGCCACTTCGTGAGTTTTTTTAATCTTAATTTTTTGAGATTATAATATATCATTTCCCTTTCTCTTTTCTACCTCCAAATCTCCCTTATACTTATTCCAAACCCACTCATATACTGCTCCTTGATTTCTTTCAAATTCATGACCTCTTTGTGCAGGGTTGAGGCCTCATGAGTTTCTACCTTCTTCGTCTTTGCATGTCTGTTGGGATCAACCTTGTTCAACTCATGTTCAGGCAGCCATGTGAAATTTTGTGGGTGTAACTTCTGACAATTCTAGAAGACACAGTCTCAGCGAATCTTTCTGACTCCTAATTAGGAAAGTAGAGAAGAGAGATACAGAAGAAAGAGGGAAGAGAGTAAGAATGTCTGAAAAGTCCATAAGGAATCATACTATTAACTGTCAACCTAAAACAAACAAACAAACAAAAACTATAGTACACAGAAGTTGGTGTATAAATATTCATATATAGTTAAATGAAAATTTAACATCTGAGTTGACAGTGTTTCCCCCCAAAGCTCTAGACAACCTCACAGAAATCCTAACACCAAACAACCCAGGGTTGTTTAAAACATTATAGTCTGGCCGGGTGGTGGCGGCGCATGCTTTTAATCCCAGCACTCGGGAGGCAGAGACAGGCGGATCTCTGTGAGTTCGAGGCTAGGCTGGACCGACAGCCTCCAAAACAATACAGAGAAACCCTGTTTCGTAAAACCAAAAAAAAAAAAAAATTATAGTCTGTTGTTGTTACTCTTGGTAGCCCCACACAGGTGGAGTTAAGTCCCTGTTGAAGAAGATACTATGCACTTCAGATACAGGGCTCAGAGGCACCTTTGCTAGTTCTGACTTGAATGCCTCTTCCCTGAGGACCAGCTTTTATGGTAACAGAAGACTCCATGCAAACTTCCAAAAGAGGGAAGCAGTCAGCCATCCTACCCAGATATGACACCTATAAACCACAACAACGACCAGCACGGCATTATAGCCGTAAGGGTTGCAGTAATTGTTCGTGTACCTAGATGGTAACCAACAACTCTATTGGATTTAAGACACACTCAAGATGGAAATCATGCCTGGTACTGAAAACCTGGCCAGATACTCAGAGGTAGTGACTTCATGGATCTTGGAGGAGAACCTACTAAGTCAGCTGGTTGATGCTTTGTTAATGTAGAACTGAAGCCCCTCTCTGTAACTACTGAGATCTGGGTTTGTCCAGGCTGCTTCCTCCCTACTCCCATGGGTTTCAATGTGACCAAAGTGAGTTTTTATTGCAGCACAGCATTTTCCCTCTAAAGAGAAATCTTCCTGAAACATGGAACTAGGGAGAGCTTAGTGGCTGGCACACACCTGTAACACCAGTATTTGGGAAGCTAAGGTGGAGGCTGTCCTGATCTGAGACCCAGTCTGAAAAATCAAACACCAAAGCTCCAAAATCAACAACAATAAAAAAAGAAAACACCAACCAACTAGATAAATATGTGTGAAGCCATTGTAGACATTTAAGTGTAATCCTTTGTTTTCTCATTCCCTGATCTGACAGTTAGTAAATTAGACATCCTGAGGAATGAAAAGTTGAAGGGTCCAATTTCTCTTATTTTTAATAAATCTAAGAAATATTCTGATTATATTATACACCATTGTTTTATATTTAATATTTATGCTTAAAAACAGTAAATCGCAATGTTTTACTATTTTGAGCTGTTTTAGATTTGCTTAGCCATTTAAAAAGTTAACTATTACTTTTATACATACCAAAAGGGGAAATAAAGGCACAGTAAATTAGTTATTTATAAATTGGTTCACGTTGAAAGTTCTTGTTTAGCCTTCCAGTAGGAAGATGCAGTCCTTTTTCTGAGATGTGAAAAATTTGAATTGAATATATGTATGAATCCTTGAAACACATCATCGGTATCTTAGATTCCAGACTCACTGATTAATGTTGACAACTTATTGACATATATTAATAATGCCTTACATTTATAAATGCTTCCTTATATGTTGTGTCTTTTGATCTTTGTAACATCTGAAATGAACAGAAATCATCCCTCATTAGAGATATATTTATTATTTGTAATATGACAAAAACAATGTCTCAGAATTTAATAGCTTTGTTGAAGACCACAATAATCAGGAAACAGTAGTTTCCATAGTAGGTGTCAAGTTTCTGCTTGCTCAGTGTTCTTGGTCTTCTTGAAATAATAATGAAGAACAGAAGAGCAAATTAAAAATTGTGTTTTTAATGCTGGGTGTGGGCTAGGCATCTTTAGTCCCAGCACTCAGGAGGCAGAGGCAGGAGCAGGCCGATCTCTTTGACTTTAGACCAGTCTGGTCCACACAATGAGGTCCAGGACAGTCAGGACCACGTAGAGAGAGACCTTGAAAAACAATCGCTTTTAAACAAACTGCTTCGATATAAAGAAACTTAAAGAAGCTGGATTGCAGTTACTGATCTTAAAGCCACCTGCATTCAAAAGGGTATTTTGGTCATAAGTTTTCAGTTACTTGAAATTTACACTGTGTTTCTTGCCTGTTTTCCAAATTAGACTCTAGATTCCTCTTTGTTTTGTAGCTCCTGACATCAAGTGCTGTTCACAAGTGGGGTACTGAAATTCATGAAGGAATCTACAACATGTTGATGCTACTAATAGAATTGGTTGCAGAGAGAATAAAACAGGATCCAATTCCCATTGGTCTTCTGGGAGTACTTACAATGGTATAGTATCTTGAAAATGAAGTGCTACTCTCTTTGTTTTGATTTAATTGAAGATAATTTGCTATTCTTGCACTTGTAATTAATAACAAATAATAAACATTTTATCATGAAAAATAGGACCTTAGCCATCCAGAGTCTTTGCCTTTTAGTTTAAAAGCAGAGCAGCCATCATGTTTGGAAGAATTTACTTGTCTAGTTTTAATAGATGTTCAGAAGCTTTCCCTGATGACTGATTATTCCCAGCCTTAACACATTTACAGAGGATTCTGCCTTTTCTTGAGCTCTTGTTTTTCTCCTCAATTTCATGGTCTCCACTTCTGTTATCTGGCAGTACCTGAGGCCTGTGCGCCTGTGCGCCTGTACTAGCCAGAACCTGAGTTTTGCCAGTGTTCTACAAAGGTTCCTTTAGAGGAGGAAACAAAGGCTATATTTTTAATCTTCTTTTCTAATGCTAATATGTTACTATTAAAATAGGTAATGTGTCTCTGTTCTTTTTGAATCTAGGCTTTCAATCCTGATAATGAATACCACTTTAAAAACAGAATGAAAGTGTCTCAGAGGAATTGGGCAGAGGTGTTTGGAGAGGGAAATATGTTTGCTATTTCACCTGTATCTACTTTCCAAAAGGTAAATGCAGTTCATTTTCACTCTTTGTCCATAAATATATTGATTTTTTTCTGTGCTATAAAACTGTCAATTTATATAGAAGAGTTAAAATCAATTAGAAGTAAAGGATACATATTCTGTGTGGTTTATAGGACTTAAAATTCTTTAAAATGACTTCTTTTTTCCTGGAACTGTTAAGTAATGTTATGAGGAATTTTTTTTAATCTGAAATTTATATTTGGTGAAAGAAATTACTTCAGTGCCCTATATACTGAATTATCAGAACCATAGTTTAATTGATGTCCCAGTTTCCTAGAGGTATTTGAGAGGGTAGAACATTTGAAATTACTTGAAATAACTAATTCTACCTGAAAAACAATAAAACTAGTCATAGTGTTATCTAGAATTTTCTTGCAAACACCACAAGCATTGAAACTTTTGTTTTTACAGTTCCAGATCCAGCATGTATTTGATATAGAAAGGTCTACAGTGTGGCAGTGCATTATACCCACAAGAAGTGCATAATCTAAACAGGTCTCTAATTCAAACCCTGATTTTTAAGAAACAGTGGAAAGAAGTCAGTTTTAGTTTTTAGAAACAATATCTATTATTCTAATACAATAGAAGTTTGATTTTTAACAGTTATTAATTGACCACTTACTGTTTATCTGGGGTTAGTCTAGGTTTGGGAGATAATGTACCAGTATTCCTTGACTTTATCAAAAAGTATAATATTATGCAGTTCTTGGCTCATGATTGTTCTATACAGTATAAAAACTATCTTTGATAGATTTGCTTTCAGTTTTGAAGACTGAGGTTTTAAGTATATAGCAAACAAAAATAAAATAATACATAGGGAGTAGCAGATTGCAAAACATTATCAAATTGGGCATCAAGCAGTGATGGAGTAACCCGATTGAGAGAGCAAACAAAGGGTGATGTCAAACGAGAGCTTCTAGACATCTGGCGGAGATCCACCGGGGAAGCCCTCATTGAGTCAGCCAGCTGGAGCTCCCAGTGCAGTGTCCTAGGCAGAGCAGAGTGTCTGCTCAGGTGAGGCTTCCAAGTAAAAGAAGAAATAGGGAATCAGCCATTTACAATCAGTCACCCAGCAGAAACTGATTGGGAAAATCTTGAAACAGTTATGCTGGGGTTCCTGATCACAAATCTCAGGCTGGGCAGAGCTCATCTCCACAGGCGAGCTTTTCACCTTCTCTGTCCTACTATAGGTGTTTTTATGTGGTAGGATAAACATTAGTAACCTGGCTTGGAAATAGTTTACTTTCTCAAGGACACAATTATTTTTATACCGTTAGTTGCTTGCTGTTTGTCCATCTTACAAAATAAAGTGAAAGGACCAGTCTGCTCCTCTCTTTGGAAGAGATGAGAGAACCTCCTTGTTCCTAGAGTTAGCTTTTAGCAAGCTTAAGGCATAACAATTTACCAGTATAATGTATATTACAGTAGTATAGTGGAGGAAACATAAAACAAAGTTACAGTAAAATAAACATTTGGTGTAATTCTGTCCTATGTGTAGAACATAGAGGAGGGCTTGGTTAGTACAATGCTGCTTTGAACACAGTCCTAGCACTGAGTGGCAAGGATGGTGAATTTAATCTCACAGTAATCTTGTGAGTTAGGTACTATTTTATTCTCTTTTCATACATGAGAAATTAAAACCACCTAAGTACTTCTCCAGGGCCATGTACCTAGGTATAAGAGGAATTTATGTAGTCGAGAAATTTAAACTTACACTGTATGCTTTCTCTAAGTACTAAAATCTTTTCTTCACATTTGTTGTGTTACATGGCAAATGCGTATGAAAGCACTGCACTTAGTGGTTTACTGCAGGCAAGTACGCAGCAGACATTTATTCTCCTCCCTTCACTTTGTACTACTGACCAGAAAAGCTCAGTCTTGTTTTTCCTCTTTTTCCCATAGGGGAATTACATCTCCCATCAAGGCCCTGGCCTCCTGTCCTTCTCAAGCATTTGCCCTTTCCAGTTCCTATTCCTTCTTTGGTGTCTTTAGTCTTTCCTCACTGTTGGGTTATTATTATTCAGCATGCCCTGGTGTTTTCCATCTCTGAATGTTCTGCCCTTTTTATCACATCCTTTGTAGTTTCAGCATGGATTCCCTTCACACCCAAACCTCATGAAAGATTCCAGGTTCTCCCCTGTCATTCACAGTGGCGACCCTAAACTTTTAGCTTACTAGCTAAACAAAACCTGAATTTCATTACCTTTATTCTCCTTTGAGCTATACATATAAACTTTAGCTTGTTTCCCGTAGTTCCCACAACTTTTTATTCCTACCTTATTATCTTTAGTGTGCAATCTCTCAGTCCTTTACTGACATTTTTAAACCTATAAAAGAGGTAGCTCACTCGTAAAATATGCTTTAGCTAAGTGTCCATTAGTGATTGACTTTGTTTTTTAATGACCTGAACCATTACTTCACACTTCTTAATGTTTTCATTGGGCTTAATTCTGTGCTAATGGCTATTTTTTGTCAGAATAATAAATTATCGCAATGACTTTAATTGGGCTGGTTGAGAAGTTGGCTACTGGTCTGATTCTTTATGAGAAAGGCATCATTTTTAGACTCTTCTTCCTTGATGCTTATCTTTTTACCTCTCACTGGCTGATCAAGATATTCTTAGTTGGGCAGTAGTGGTATATGCCTTTAATACCAGAGGCAGGTGAATCTGTGTGAGTTTGAGGCCAGCCTGATCTGCAGATCGAGATCCAGTACAACCAGGGCTACATAGAGAAACCCTGTCTCAAAACAAACAAACAAAATGAACAGACAGAAAACAAGATATTCTTAATGTTTCCTTTGTTGCAGATTCATTGGACTTCTGAATCTAGTGGTTAATATCTTGTGTGCATGTACACACATAGGGGAGAGGCATGCATGGGTAGGGGTGGGGTATGTAGTACATATGTTCGTGAGTTTGCACACTAGCGGGTCTTTGTGCATGTATGTATATGTAGGCCAGAGGTTGATGTCATGGTCACTCTCCACATTGTTGAGATAGCAAGCATCTTACTGAGTCCTTGAATGTCTCTCATGGTTACTATTTTGTATCAGTTTTGGCACTTTTCAGCCATTGTCTTTTAGTGAATTTCTTTTTCCTGTGTCAGTCTTTTTCTTGTGGAACTTAGTTAGATTGTCTCAGTCTGTCTTCCATGTCTTTTTCCATCCTTTTGTCTCTTTGTGCTTTATTTGTGATACTCCCCTCCCCATGTCTAAAGTTCAGTTTCTTTTTTTTTCTATTTGTATTTAGTTTTCTATTTAACATGCTGATTTAAATCTTTAATTTCAGTATATGTGTGCATTTTGTTTGTTTTGTTTTTGAGACAGGGTCTCGTAGCCCAGGGTGACCTTATACTCTTGATCTTCCTGCCTCTGCTTCCCAACTGATGGGATTTCAGGGATTACTTACTGCATTGTTGGGTCCTTTACTGCTAGCCAGCTTTGGTCCAGACCTTCCTCTCTTGGTACTATACTTTCTGGGGAATGTCCTCTCTTCTCATTGCTGTAAATGTTACTTTAATGATGATGACTTCAGTTTATCTTTGTGGTTCAAACTGTTCTCTGAGCATACCTGAGTAAGAAGTCAGCCATCTCTTAGTTACCACACAGTTCTCAAGAGTCATGTGCCCATGGGAGCCTTGCTGTTGCCTGTCCAACCTCTCTTCTTTTCCTCTGAGTAAATAGCATCACTATCTATCTCATTGCTTAAGCTAAACCAGAGTTACCAGAATCATCCTGTTTTCTTAGTCCCTGTATTCAAACCATAAACAGATTCTTTGATTTAAAACCCAGCCATGCCTCCAGTGAGCATTCTGTCTTCTGCAGCCGCTCTGTTCCACGTGCCACCTGTCCTATCTTGTGCACTCTGATAGTCCTCTGTCTGGTCCAAATGCTTCCCAGGCTTTCATTCTTTCATGGGAAGAGACTTCTCATAGTGTTTCACACAGTGAACTCTGATGCTTTCTCCTAGTAGACTTGGCCTTTTCAGCCTCTGCACAGACTATCCTTAATTGTCTCATACAGGTCTTTCAGGAACATCACTCCACCCTTTGCCTTTTGTTTTATTAGATAATTTATCATAATTTGAATTGCTTATGTATGTAGTGATTTTCTGGTTTTTAAATGCTGAAATATGAGCTCTGTGGGGTGGGTGTGACATCTCTTCCTGTCTAAACCCAAGTGCCTAGAAACAGAAAAGAGAGAAGAGAAGGGAGAGCAAGGAACGAGCTTGTTGAAGGGTATTAATGATAAAGCTGGGACTGGACTTCAATCTCAGATTTCAAGTTGTCTGCTTTGTAGGTAGTAATTCTTAGTTTCTAAAATAAAATTTCAGCCATCTGTGGTGATGTCCTCTTTAAATCCATAGCACTTGGGAGGTAGAAGCAGGAGAGAAGGAATTAAAACAAATTCAGGGGCAATCTGAGCTACCTCAGACCCTGCTTTGGAAAACCACAATAAATAAATATAACTTTCTTAGAGAATTTAACTTGATTTATTCTGTTCCTGGAGAACTTAAACAACTAATCCCTGCTGCTCCCAAATGTGTGAGTGTTTCTCATGTGACGATCCCTTGAAGATCTAGATTTGTTGCTTCAAAAATTATGTCAGAGACTTTGAAAATCTAAACTTATATGCTTCAAATATTGTATACTATAATGTCAAAGACTTATATTAAGAATCATTTAGGAGAAAGACTTTGGAAGTATGTTCCATATTTGAATTTCTTTTTTTTTTTTCAGACTTCCCATTTAGGAAATTTTTTTAAATGCAAAGATTAATAATGAGGACACTTTTATATTACCTTACTAATTTTGACTATTTTCTCACAGGAGCCTCATGGATGGGTTGTGGACTTGGTAAATAAGGTATACACTTTTATTATTACTTTGGTTTTGAGATACTATTCCCATTTTCTAGTGTGATTTCTGGCAATTGGGTATTTTAAACAAATGGCAATTATGGAGAATAATCAAGTTATTTTTCTGTTGCTGTGATGAAATATCATGACCGAAAGCAGTGTATAGAAGAGTTAATTTCGGTTCACAGTTCAGGGGAAGAGTCCACAAGACTGGGGAAGGCATGGAAGTAGGAGGAAGAAGCAGGAAGCTGGCTGATCACATCTTAGGCACACACAGGAACCAGTGAGCAAGAACAAGAAGTAGAGTGAGGCTATAGACCCTCAAAGCCTGCTTCTAGGGATGAACTTTCTCTAGCAAGGCTGCTCCTCCTAAAGGTTCCATAGCCTCTTCAAACAGTGCCACCAGCTGGGGACCAAGTGTTCAATTACATTAGCTTATGGGGCATATTTCTCATTCAAACCGCCACAAATAGGAATGTTTCACTGAGGAGGACTATTGCATGGTTCCTTTCCGATTTCTGTATGTGATGTATACAACTGGACATCAACTTTTGGGTTAGCACATCTTCTACAGTACACTTTAGGAATATTAGAATTGTACTCCTAGTGTTCTAAGAAAAATCTCACAGAGTATAGTGGTAAAGTAAAATATTAGCCTTAATTCTTTGCTTAAATTATTACTGTGGAACATTTCTAAATTAATTCATACCTGTTCTCTTTTCAGTTTGGAGAATTAGGTGGATTTGCAGCAATCCAAGCCAAACTCCATTCAGAAGATATAGAACTTGGGGTGAGTTAAACCACTCACTGTGCGCAGTGTGCAGATACACTTTATTTGGGTTGGTATACAACTAGGAAACACAATCTAAATACAGTGAGTTAAATATTAAGGTTAATCAGGCTGGGGAGAAGCTGCTGTTACAGTTCGTGCACAAGCGTAAGAACCTGAGTGTGATCCCAGCATCCACATAAAAAGCCAGGATAGTGCACATGCTTGTATAATAGTACTCGGAGACAAACAGGCAGATCGCTGGGACAGGCTGCTCACCATCATTGGATCGATGCGGAAATATGTACTGAAATACCATCCCTAAGTGTTAAAAATTGACCAGTTCCTGTAGGACATGAACTAATCAACTTCACTGGTCCCTCTTTAGAAGGAGGCAGAATGTTAGTCAGGAAGAGAAACTGATGGTGTGATAATAGATCTTCTTGCTGCCATAATCTGGAAAGCCTTGTCTTTCTGCCTTGAGAATTACTTAGACTGATGGATTGTCATATGATCCCTGTTGAATTTATGCTGAAAATGGCTTTTTTGACGTGAAAGATAATAAGTGATTTGAAAAAGAAAAGGAACAAAAACCTCTTCAAAGACAGTTTTGTCTAATTTATTTGTTTCTCAAAACTGACTGTGTTAGGCATTGAGTGATATTAGAAATTAATCTTATTTCTCAAGCGTGTTGAAAATGTTCAATAATTTTCTAGTCTTTAAATAACAAAGAACACCCCCAGACTTCCACCCTGCCTGAATGAACATTAGCGAAAGGTACACACACGGGATTGAATGCTTATTCTCTACTGATATTAAATGTTGTGAAGTTAAGAACCCTTCTCAAATCTTCCCTTAGGTCAGACCATTTCCCAGAATAATTCTTACTGGCAACAATGATGGGGGTTGGGGGTTATACATTGAGGAGATAATGCACTCATTTTGACAAAGTTTCATGATAAGTGCCTGATTTCTGACCAATTAAAGTGGCTGTGTCCCAGAATAAATTTAGGCCATATGATAAGACTGTTTAAGTCATATTTTTTAACTTGAAAAATACTGAGAAAAATAATCACATTCCCACCAAATTAAAAAATACCTGCACTGTGTTCCCATCCTACTCCATCTGTGTCTGTCTCTTCTTCTACTTCTTCATTTCTATAAAATAAGTTGTTGTAAGGCTCTACACAGTAGTACACTTTCACTTATCATCTTATAGATCATTAATGTTGCTAGTGACTCCATGTTACTTTTACAAAGGCTGTGTAGAGATGTACTTGCTTGTTAATGTCGTTGGATCATTTGTTAGTTTTCACTGCTACAGAAAATGTTCTTTATATATGTGTCTTCATGTACATATGTTTGTAAAAGATCAATTCTCCGATAAAGACTATACATTTTAAAGTTACAGTTGACTGCCAAAAAGCTATACCACCAGCCAAACCCATTTTACAGTATGACTGATAATGATAAATATTTTCAATCTGGTATTTTGTTATTGAGTTTACAGTGAACTAGAGCACTTCTCCATGTGATTACTGTCTACTTGCATTTCATGTGAAAATTGACTTTTTAGATCTCAAGTAGTACATCATTAATTTTTAGGAATTCTTTTAATAGTAATTTTTATGTGAGTGGATGTGTATGTGTGTGAGGGTATGTGGCATGTGCATAGAGGACAGCTTGGCAACGGTTCTTTCCTTCCACCACGTGTGTCTCGAGGACTGAACTCAGGTTGTCAGGCCGACAGCAGGACCTTTACTTCTGTGCCACCTTACCAGCCCTGTTTGTATTTGTGATGTCAGAAATTACAAAGTTCTGCATAATCATACTTTTCCTTAATGGCTTAAAAGTTTTTCAGACTTGCTTAGGGAATATTTCTCTCACTTCAAAGTTATAATTTTGTTTCTTTTTATGCTTTTATAATTTTTAAAACTTGGCTCTTGATTTATTTGGTTTGTTTTTATTTATTGGATGACAAGGATCCAATACTTTCAAATAAATAAATAAACGGTTGATACAAGGTCCTCTTTGACTTAGTTCTTGTTTCCATTACCATTGGTAATGACTACTTTTGTCTTGTCTCAAAGTTCTGTGAGTGTGATTTGTTTCTGGACACCTGTTGCTTTCATTCAGTGCTAATGCACCCATTTTTAGTTATGGCCATGCTACTGTTGCCCACTGTCCTTGTTTCCTAAAGTCAGGTTTATTTTGATGTTTTTCACTCTTCTGCATATAATCAACATGTCAGGGGGGGAAAAGTTACTGAGGCTATGTTTGGAATAGCATTAAATATGTAGGTCAGTGAACAGAAAATGAACATTTTTGTAATTGCTATTTCCCACTCAGGAACACAGTGTCTCTCTCATTTATTTGGGCTTTCTTTCGTGTATTTTAGTAACTTTTTTTCCTTTAAATAGGCTTTAACACTTTTGGGGGGTGGGGGGGCCATAGGGTATTTAACCTCCTCCTTAAATATTCTCTCCCTTTCAAAAGAAAATATTTTAATATTTATCACTATAAACTTCAGAATTATTTCATTCAGTGCTTAAGGGGAGTTTTGTTGACATTATAATTTAAATGTCTCTATTAATTTAAGTGTGTCATCTTTCTATCCAGGAATTTGGTTTATCTAATCATTATTTCATGGCTTGAGCAAGTTTCCATTTATATTTTTCTCAGCTACGTGAAAAGGGTTTGCTTACTTTTCAAAGGTAGAAAGCTCCTTCACATTTCACGCTTCTCTTTACTGTCTTCTCACAGGCTGTCTCAGCGCTGGTGCAGCCGCTGGGGGTGTGTGCAGAGTACCTGAACTCCACCGTGGTGCAGGTAGGAGTAAGCCATTGTATATCACTGCCCAAGACATGGCAAACATTAGCGTTTGTTACTAGGTTGTTCAGAATGCTATTTAATTCGCAGGAACTTCTGTTTTACTGAATAGCTGCCCTTTTAGTGAAAATACTGTCAGAAAATAGTGGTTTTCTTAGTGTAGGGAGCCCTCTAACATTGGGACTTTTTTTTTAAAAGACTGATTTTTATCAAATATTATTTCTTAGTGTTGTTGTCTTTTCTATAAAGGAACATGTATGCCTGTCTTCTTCACAGGATTGTTTCAGGGTTTGTTTCCATATGGGTTCCACTAGACCAGTTCTAACCATCAGCTGGACATGCTTACTGCCTCGTCTCTTTCTCTTGTGAACGAACGATAGCTTAGTAGCGATAACTCATTGAGTGGTAAAGTAATCAAAACTGTGAGCATGGGTTTCTGTGTGTGTGCGTGCAGGTGCACAGCTGTTGCCCTAGAGGTCAAGGGTCAACATCAGCTCTCTTTTTTCTGTTGCTCCTTCCTTTTTTATTTATTTGTTTGTTTGTTTTAACTAGAGATTTGCTCAGGGAACCTGGCACTCACTGACTGGCTGTCTGGCCGGTGAGTTCCAGGGTCTTTCTGTCTCAGGGCACTGGGGTTGCAGGCGCACATTCCCACTTTAAAGAGGGGGACAGGGTCCCGAGGATCTGAACTCGGTTCCTTACAATTGTACAACAAGCCCATCGCTTGTTGACTCATCTTTTTTGTCCCTTGAGAAATCAGTTTTCTAATGTTGAAGGTCAATTATATTTTCTTGCTACTCTCAGTTTCAGTTAATAAGTTGTCAAACAAAATGTCTTATCAGAATACCTCCATCTTAATTTTCTTTATAAATAAATCTATGAAAGCTTATATAAAAGTTGAAGTCACAACTTGGGAACTCTGTTAATGTATGTACTGTTCCTTTTTGCAAGTACACCGTTTTGGGGGGACAGTTTAATTAGGGTGATACCATTTTCTTTAGTATGTGTGAGAAATTTCTGCCATTTCTAAATGTTACGTGTTCTTTAGACATCAAAGTAATTTGTAAAACATTATAAGGAAATAAATTAATGTGGAGATATTTTCTTAATTCTGTATATTAAGTTCTTTAGAAATGTCTAATGTTACTAGTTTATTAAGTATATCAATATAAAGTTTTTTGCTATGCTTTGATTTTTGAGATGAGGGGTTCTCATGTAGTTCAGACTAGCCTCAAACTTACAGTGTAGCCAAGGGTGACCTTGAACTACTCATCTTCCTGCTTCCATCTCCTAACCACAGGCATATACCACCACATCAAGTTTATACAGTGCTGGGCTCACACCTAGGGTTTCATACTTACTTGGCAAGCACTCTACCAACTGAGCTGCAGCTCTAATCAATAGTTTAGTAGCTGAAACACTAAGACATAAAAGACAAAGTAATTTGAGTTTTTGAAAAGATTGTTAATTATAATTCATAATAGTGAATAAAACTCGGGACTAGATTTTAAATACATGTATTCCATGGAAGAAAATTCAACATAAATACTCTAAATGCTAATTAGTTGCATTCTTTAGAAGTTGTAGGTTGTATTACACACACACATATATGAGCAGAGTACACTTAGAAAAATAAGGACTGGAAGAGCAGAAGATACAACTGCTTTCATCTTTAGTTCTGCTAATCTGTCTAGACCTAAATTCAGTTATTTGTACATACACTGTGGTACATGTTAACTGGCATAAAGTGTCTCCATTACTTGCTCTTGGTGTAACTGTAAAAGAATGGTGACGATAGGATTAAGTGGCCTGGCACGTGCCGACAATACCGACTCCTACAGCCCTTCCTGTGCTATTGGCATCTGTGTGAAGGAAGAAATTCTGTCTGGGTTCTTGTCTGATGTCATTTTCATTCATTGGCCATGTATTCTTGCCTCTGACAGCCAAACATTTTTTTCTTATATAATTTTTTTAAATTGTCTTATTTCACTGAACTATTGGTCTACTTCTAGTTAATATTTTACTATTTCTCATAAATGATTTTTAATATGTGATTTTGTTCCCATTCTGGAGCAGTGTGTCATGTATTTCATTCATAACAAAACTAGTCTATATGTAGCTTGTTTTATATAGTCTATGCTTACTTGTATCCATTTTTGAAAGTCAAACATAAAATATTTACTTTGTTATAAAAGTAGTCATATCAGACCTGGGAGTCAGAGACAGGCAGATTTCTAAGTTAGAGACCAGACTAATTCCAGGCTAGCCAGGTCTACATAGTGAGACCCTGTTTGTTTAAACAATAGGTAGCCAATCTTATTACTTTTTTAAAGGGCAGTCCACCTATGTTAGAAGATGTAATGAGAAGAACTGTGCTCATATTACATTGAAGAAACAGTTAAGGGCACTTAGGAGGGTCAGCTAGTTAGTGGTGGCACTGATGGCTAGAAGTCACACCTCTCACTCTGGCCCTCTCCTTTGTGAGTGGCAGGTAAGGAAGTAGCTACTCTAGCACAAATTCAGGAGTTCTTTTTAACTAGTGTTTTGTGTTTGCAGCCTATGCTAGACCCAGTCATCCTTACCACAATTCAGGATGTGCGGAGTGTTGAGGAGAAAGACCTCAAAGACAAGGTAATTACTCCCCAGCCAGGTAGCCGGTGGTGCTGGTTAGTCCATGATAGCAAAGCCAAGTCTTGGCAAGTTCCCCTGAGATTGCTTTCTGGATCCTGACGACATGCTGTTCATATCAAATTAACTTGAAGTTTCCTGACCCCACCCAGAAAAAAATACTTTCAAAACAAGTTATCTCAATAAATAGAACGAACACAGACAGTATTTCCATGAGTGATAACCAGAGTTTTTCTAGCCTTATTTTAATGGTATTAACAATCTGAATAGATTAAAATAATATTGAATTTTTAGGTGTATCTGAGTTGTTTATAACAGGTTAACATTGACGAAGACTTTCCTACCTTGAATCCCTCCTAGGACAATTGCCTCTTCTTTTCCTTGCTCCTCACCAATGAGCATAACTTTTGCTTAGAAGCAAATGTAGTTAATTGGTCATGTAAAATATAAGCAAGCTGTCTCTTGGCCACTGTCACCCTGTGCTACGTGTGTAATGAGAATTAATATCAGGATGTTTTACAGTTTTTTGTTTGTCTGTCTGTTTTTCTGTTTTTATTAAATGAAAGAGATTGGTTAGCATCCCTGAGCTCTTGTCTGCCATTAAATTACTCTGCATGCGCTTCCAACCGGATCTGGTGACGATTGTGGATGACCTTCGTCTTGACATCCTGCTGCGCATGCTGAAATCACCACACTTCAGTGCTAAAATGAATTCCCTCAAAGAAGTAAGTTTGCACCTGTTTCTACAAGACTCGACTCAGATGTGGTTAGTAATATAAAGGTGGTGGGAGAAAGAACAATTTCTCCTGACCATGTAAGATAGAGATGACAATGGTACTGTATGTGGATTGTCTGTTAGTAAGGTCATATTTGTATTTTCAAGATTGATTCTCTGAAAAGCTTTGTGAAATTCTCTACAGTATCATCCTTAGACATTTACTAAGGGACAATTCTTTTTATTCTAGCTGATGTTAGGACAAAAACAAAGTAACTAATAAAAGTGTAAACCTAAGGAAAATGCTAAAAATACTTTTCCTTAATTTCCTAAAGTTTATTTTAGATCTGCACAAACAATGTGGTTGAGTTCAGTTAATGTTAGGATAGGTTAATACCATTCAGCCATGATTCTAGCTATTTTTCCTTTAGTTTTGGAATTTGGGGCTCTAAGTCAAATTAGCTCATCATGAGCCATTTTAAATCGAAAGAAAATTTTGTTGAAAAGAGACTGAGCTATTTCATATGTGTGAAGAGTTGAATAATCAAACCATGAACTTGATCAAAGACTTGTGAGCAAATACAATTTGACCAGGTCACTGCTAGGACTCTGTCATGTCTTAATTTCACGTTCTGGCCACGTGTCCTGTGGTAGAGGTCATGGACAGTTCACAAGCTGAATAACATAAAGTTCCCATCTTCAGAGAGGGACTACTGTCTCTTTCTTTTCAGTTATAAAATGTGGAGGGCAGTTGTGCTTGCAGTCTGGGTTAAGAGCCTCATCATCAGGCCGGGCGATGGTGGCACACGCCTTTAATCCCAGTGTCGCCTCTGCTGTGCGGCCTGTGTCCGAGAACGTGCGGAGGGTGTCGGGGATTGACAACACAGAGACTTGTTCAACGATGTAAAGAAAACTTTAAGCAGGCCCCAAAAAGGTTCAAGAAAATTTCCTAAGAAAGGCTCCCACCAGAGAAGCTTCTGCTCTCTCCTCTCCCCTGGCTGGTTCTGCTCTGACACCAAAAACTGATCTGGGCATGGCAGAAGAGGCAGTTAGTCTTTGGACAAGGTCGAGGTCAGGGTGGTTTCTGTGGGCAGGCCTTTTCCAGGAACTTATTGCCCCGGGCATTGTATTGTTTTAGTAAACATGTTTTTAGTAAACATTGTCTTACAACTGCCTACTCCCAGGCAGAAGGGGAAGTGGGTCTCTGCTCAAGGTCTGGTGTTCCCACATCCCAGCACTCGGGAGGCAGAGGCAGGCGGATCTCTGTGAGTTCGAGGCCAGGCTGGACCGACAGCCTCCAAAACAATACAGAGAAACCCTGTCTCGTAAAAACCAAAAAAAAAAAAAAAAAAAAAAAAAGAGCCTCATCATCAAGCTAGTCATGGGTGGTCTAAGGAGTCAGAAGAGCTGAGAATGATTCCATGTTCTCTTTGAAGAGATGTTACTATCAATAGTCTGTTAACTTTGAAGAAGTTGGATTTGAAGTGTTTTGATAAATTATCAAACTGATCTATATATGTCTATAAAATGGCTGTACATATATGAGAGAAGATTTTGATTATGCATATTTGATTCAGTCATGCAAATGCTGTCATTTTAGGTAACCAAACTAATAGAAGATAGTACCTTATCCAAGTCTGTGAAGAATGCTATAGATACAGACAGATTACTGGATTGGCTAGTTGAAAACTCAGTTCTGTCAATTGCACTGGAAGGTAAGTTACTTTTGAAAAATAAAAATTACTTGACATATAAATTGTTTTTATTTTTAAAAGGTGCAAAAATCTTGTTTCTTTTTATTAGTCTTTAGATAATCTTAGGAAGTTATTGCTTTGAATTAATAAACACATAGTCATTATTCACTATATCTGGTTTCTACTCTGATGTTTCCTCCATTAGGCAACATAGACCAAGCACAATACTGTGATCGGATAAAGGGAATTATTGAACTCTTGGGCAGTAAATTGTCATTAGATGAACTCACTAAAATTTGGAAAATACAAGTAAGTTGAGCAGAATTATCTTTGCCTTTTTCTGATAAGTTTGTACCATAGGAAAGGGGTTAGGGTGGTGAGGAGTATGGGAAATGGTACCTCATCTGGTTTTAACTAAAAGAGCTATGCCTGATCTGTTTTACAGTTTATTAAGATTGCATATATAAGAAGTTGAAGACTTAGGGGATTTAGCTCAGTGGTAGGGTACTTGCCTAGCAAATACAGTACCCTGGGTTTCACTCCAGTTCTAGAAAGAAAATAAATTACATATATAAAATGAATGTCATATTCACAAGACATTTCAGACTTTAGACTAGTCTCACTTCTTCAGTTAAAAAAAGTCAAGAGTCTTCCCAGAAGCTGTGTATCAGCTAGTGCAGAGCTAGGAATGGGTGTACATCTTCTTTTTACCGACCAAGTTACTTTTCCCTCAATTGTTAATTTTCGTTAATATTTTTTCCTGTTTAGTCAGACAAATGAGGATGATAGTAACATCAAGTTTTTAGATTCCCACTTATTATCAGTATAACAGACTCCAATATTCCCATCCTTTTTTTGTTTGCTTTGTCTTGGTCACTGTCTTTTTCCATATTCTGGCTGCTTGTGTGTGTGTGTGTGTGTGTGTGTGTGTGTGTGTGTGTGTGTGTGTGTGTGTGTGTCTGCATCTCCCAAAACACTTTCATTGTTTTTTTTTTAATTTTTATTTTTAAATTTAAATTAGAAACAAGGTTGCTTCATATATCAATTCCAGGTCCCTCTGCCTTTCCCTACCCTCCTCCCTTGCCCTCCCACCAACCGCTCCAATATCTCCTCATTTCCCCAGGGAAGGTGAGGCCCTCCCTGGGGGTGTCCATAGTCTGTCACTTCATCCAGGGCAGGGCCTAGACCCTCCCCCTGGGAGTCCAGGTCAGAGTGCATCTCTCATTGTTGGATGGGCACCCAAAGTCCATTTGTATACCTGAGATAAATACTGATCTACTACCCAAGGCCCATTAGATTACCTAGGCCTCCTCACTGACACCCACGTTCAGGGGGTCTTGATCATGGAATCCCAGCCATCAATCTGGGATTCAAGAGCTAACCCTTGTCAGGTCAACTGTTTCTGGGGGTTAAACCAGCCCAGTCTTAACCCTTTTGCTCATCAGTCCTCCCTCTCTGTCACTGGATTCCTTGAGTTCAGCTCAGTGTTTAGCTGTGGGAGTCTACCTCTGCTTCCATCAGCCACTGAATGAAGGTTCTGTTTCCCAGACTCTCTGGTCATGGGACTGTAGGCTTGGCTGCCTTTTTTTTTAAGGCAAGGTTTTACTATATAGTCCGTGCTGGACTTAAAAATTACAATCCTCTGCCTTAGTTAAATTATTCTTTTCTACTTTCCTTTTTTTCCCCCGTCAAGCCTGAATCTTTTGCCCTTTTCTCGCCACAAAGGCTTTCACTCGTCAGTGTCATCTCCTGTGGCTTTCATTACATTGGTATGTCACTGACTATGAATCATTCCTCTAATTCAGACAAGCAGTTAAATGTGCCTCACCTAATTGCTAAAGCACAGTGAAATCTGGTGCTTTCCTTAACTGTGTCCACTTTCTGCATCTGTCAAAATCGGATCAGAGACAAGCTGCTAGGCAATTCAGACACACAGAATTTACCCCAGGGAGTTGTTTAAAAAGCAGGTGTGCACATGGTACACAGGCATGCGTACAGACAAAACAACATACGCATGACATAAACAGTTTTTAAAAATTTAAAACAAAAAAAACCAAAAATGGTGTTGCTAAGGTAGAAGAATGAGAGAAGCAGATAGGGAGCTGGGCATCACGTCCAAGGAGAGGAGAGGCACCTGCTTTAGGATGTGCCTTCATTACAGGTGCTGAGGCTGGAAATAGCCACTCCAGCCAGCACTGCCAGAACCCCTGCTGCCTGCCAGCCCAACATTCTTTCTCTGAGCCCTGAGCCTGACCCCAGAGTCCTGCCTCCCTCCCTCCCCCCCTCCCTCCCAGACTACAGTTAGGGACAGGATTAAAGAAAAGCAGTCCTAGGTCCACAGACTTTGCTTTCTGTATCTTGGCCTTCATTGAATACCCTCACATAATGTTGTTTTCTGAGCGTATGTTTTGAAAGTGTATGAAGTTGAAGATTGGGGGGGGGGGGGAGTGTGTGTGCACTTTCGTGCACGTGTGTGCACATGTGCGCACGCCTGCATTCCTACGGGTATGGCTGTCCCATGATTGAGTTTCTAAAGAGAGTGTCAGTCATCCACAGTAGGCTCTGCAGCTCTGTGCAGAGACTTACTGCCCATAGCATCAATAAATATTAGTTGAAGTCACAAATAATTTATAATAAACTTTAAAATGGGGCCATAATACTTTTAACCCTGATCACTATCTGTAACAACACTGAAAATGTATTTGCCTTGTAACTTAACAGTTCAAAATATATCAATATGAATTTTTTGTTGAGAATATTTTATTCTTTTCCTAAAATAAATGTCAGAGATCTTAATAAAGACAATGCTGCTGGGAGTTGAAACGCAGTCAGCTGATAACCATTAGTAATAGTTGCTTCACTAACCCTGCCAGTGTTATCATGGGAATGAATGCTGATTAGACTGGAGTCTAATTAATTTTTGTTATGTGTCGCTTGCATAGATTGTCAGGAAGAAGACTTAGGTTTTTATCAAGCCCCAGGGCTTAACTTGCTCCTGATGTCTGCTTTGTTTTAGTCAGGACAGTCCTCTACGGTGATTGAGAATATTCACACTATTATTGCTGCAGCAGCCGTGAAGTTTAATGCAGACCAGCTGAATCATTTGTTTGTTCTCATTCAGAAGGTAAGGGGTAGACTCCGAGCCCATCCCCCAACAGCTGGTTGTAAATGTACTTTTCTTACTGTTTGTAGCTAAAATTTAAAAGTTTCTGCCAATTTCACCACTTGATTATTCTCTCGTCTCTTCTCTTGTGTAGAGCTGGGAGACTGAGAGTGACAGAGTAAGACAGAAGCTGTTGAGTCTGATTGGACGGATTGGCCGGGAAGCTCGATTTGAGGCTACTTCTGGAAAGGCAGGAAAATCAAATGGATTTTTCTAGCTACAAATGCTTAAAACAGCCTTCTGTGCGTAGGAGATGACTCATCATAGCGGTACTATTGCAGGTGTTAGACGTACTCTGGGAACTGGCGCACCTTCCAACCTTGCCCAGTAGCCTTATTCAGCAAGCCCTGGAGGAGCACCTGACAATCCTTAGCGACGCCTATGCGGTGAAGGAAGCAATCAAGAGAAGCTACATCATTAAGTGCATAGAAGACATTAAAAGGGTTGGTTTTGGCTTTGTCTGATTTTGTTGTCAGCAATAATATTGTCTGAGTGATTAGAGCCAAGAACATTTCTTTCTGAATTACGTAAACTAAGATGAATATGCTGTTTGGAAGCTGTTACCTTAGAGTCCAAATTTGGGAGCTGTAGGTTTTATTTTTACCAAGTCACTTATATTTCTCTTAAAATGAATTTTCAGCCTGGAGAATGGTCAGGTTTGGAAAAAAACAAGAAAGATGGATTCAAGGTAAGTATTTGCATATGGAGTCAACTAAGGTATTCTAATTTTATAATCGCCTTTAATAAATTATATCATACTTTTAAAATAATTTAGGGTTTATTAGACCAATATTAATACACGGATGTGATTCTTATGAGCTGTGTTTTTCTTAGAAGTTGGTAGCTGTTTACTCTTAAAAGGAAAAATTAGAGTTGCAATGAAAAAGTAATTTTATAACGTTTATGAAATTGTGTAACTTTCAGGTTTATTTTCCTTTTAAGTTAGATGTAACGTATATACAATTTTTAAAGTGCATTGAATTCTAAATAAATTCTGTCCCCATTTTTCTCCCATAAGGGAAAGATGGATATTTGTGAATAAAAAAGAGAGCAGGGGCAGGTGCATGGGATGCTGGCATGTGACGATGCATGTGATGCTGGCATGCAGGAGTTTTAGGTATTTGATGTCCCCACCCATGCGCTTGCTTTTGTTCTCATAGCAGCCCCGATCTTAAAGCCCCGTCAGTGATAGGAACGATTTTGTTTTTGGAGTTTCATATTAATATCATAGACATGCTTCTGATAAAAATAGATGGAGGCTTAGTATTTCATCAGTCAGACCTTTCTGTGCTTTCTGTTGGTCTTTCCTCAAAGGAGCTGGGACACTGCTGGTTTTCATCTGTATATCCACAGACACATAGCTCTTGCTAACAAGCTTTGGTGATTTACTGAGCTTTTGTGCACGTCAGTTTATCTGGCTATAAAGTTTAGGTGGGGATATAAGAATGCGATATTTCACATTCTGACACTGAAATTTGATCAGTGGAATTTTTCTGCATAAGATCTAGCTTTAGTGATTTTTAAAAGCATTCACAAACTGGAGCTAATAATGCTGGGGTTAAAAGGAATGATGAACGTTTAATTCAACAATTTGCTTGCTTTCTACTCAGATGGCATTTAAATTTTCCAGTTCCCTCAGCTCAGTGACTCAGACAATTTAGCAGTCTCTCTTCTTATGATTGAATGGTTTTCATTGCGTTATTGAAATGCATATTCTTCAGTAGTGTCAGTAAAAGAAAGGGGCCTCTAGGAAAATGCTCTGTTCTTTTAGGCAACAGACATTTTTTCTTTAAAGATATGCAGGTCAGCTGATGGGACTTCTCCCTTCCTCCAGGGAAATAGCTTTTCAATCCAGAAACTCCTCTGGCCCTTTGTTCCTCCCTTGTCAGAGCTCAGCATCACTTAGCTCTCCCAGTTAGTTGCATCATTGTGTCTTTATTGCTTCTCTTTGCAGTCACTTCATTCATGTCTGTTGCTTTATAGCAAAACAACAACAAAGAGGAAACTTACCTGGTCATTTTGTGAGGGTCACAAGGAATGTTCTTCCTTTTTACCGACCCCGCCTTCCCCCACTGCTCCCAAAAAGGAAGTCCTAGGCACTGTTGCTCTTCCCAAGTTTGTGTTGCACTTGCCAGTTGGCTAAGTGCTTCATAGATACTCAGAAGTACATATTGCTGAAGGGGGGCAGTGGGAAGATCAAAGCCCCCTGGCAGGGGAGTGAAGTATTTACTGCCACTAAAGGTGTTTTTCTATGCTATGCCCTTTCCTGCCAGGCAGCAAGGTGGGCTGACTGGGGATTATGTCTCCCTGCCAGGCTACACAGAAACTAAGCGAAGGGTAAGACAAGCTCACCCACCTCTTACCCCCTCCTGCCCTCAGCTACCTCTTCTCCCCGACTGATCCCCCTTCCTGCTGCTTTTGACACTCCAAGTTCCCAAGTTCTACTGTCCTGTTGAGAAATTCTGACCTTTATTTCTATAGATTCTGCCCAGGTACCCTCAGCTTCTTGGTCCTCTTCCTTTCCTTTGCTTCTTTTATGCCTTCCACTGTCCACCCCAACCCTTTGCCTCTTATTTCACTTCTTACTTCCTTCAGTTAAAAACTTTAAATGTTCTCACCAAAAAATAATTACTAAACAACAAGAAATGTTTACTGCGGTAGTAGGTTTCATATCCCATAGGCTATCTTTAGGTTTCCCAATAGCACCTGGCAGGCTTCTGGTAAATATAGTTCTCTCCCTTTTCCTCCCCTGCACCCTATGAAGACACAGAAAGCTGCACTTAACCAGGTTGAATATCCTTTGTCTGAGATACTTGGGACCTATGATGTTTCAGTTTTGGAGCCTTTTGAATTTTAGAGCATTTACATATACTTTACTGTTTGAGCATCCCAAATTCAAAATAAAAGTTTTGATCATAATATTAGCACTCAAAAAAAGCTTTCAATTTTAGAATTCAAATTTTTTGAATTCAGGACAGTCAACCTGTATGTTAGTGAGTTGCCTCTGTTTGCCAAAATATAATTAAGCTAGCAAGATGTCCTCAGTACAAATAGTCTCATAGTAATGGAGTTAGTGGAGGAGAAAAGTCTTCTTAAATGCTTTCTTCCTCTACAAAAAATTTACTTTGTTTCTAGATAAAAGTCTAAAACTGAAAAAGCAAGACAGATAAGAAGTGGGGAAATGTTCAGCCCTAAGAAGAGAGAACTCAAAGAATATAAATGGGTTCTTTAGGTACTGAGAGGACAAAAACAGAGAAACTGAGTGGACTTTGTTTGTGTTATGTCTCCTAAGATATTGCATAGAGGAGACATGTTTAGGTGTAAGAAGTCAGTGGCCTTTCTACTGAGAAATGTCTGAACAGAGTGCCTACCTGCTGAGGCAGTTTATGTGTGCAGAGTTTCATAAAAAAAATGAAGGTTTGTGGGACATCCATGTTGAGATTTGCAGTTTCCTTTAATGTCACTCTAATTTGGACAACACACTAAATTCAGTGAAATTATCAAATACATTCAGTTTATTTTCAGCCATCTTTTTAGCAATCAGGGGAGACTAATTTTCAATTTTTCTTATAACTTCACAATATAACACCATAGATAAATGATTAACATGTTTTCCTGATTGCTAACCTTCAGAGAGACTATATCAGCAATGAGTCTTAAATTCCAATTTGTATGATTTTTCTTTTAATTTTATTATATACAGAGTAACATTCAAAGTATAATTTTCTTTATCCATTGTTTACTAATTAGTCATAATGATACTTTTTAATGTTTCTACTTATTGCTAAAGGGTTTAGGTGTAGGGGGCTGGAGAGATGGCTCAGAGGTTAAGCGCACTGGCTGCTCTTCCAGAGGTCCTGAGTTCAGTTCCCGGCAAACACATGGTGGCTCACAGCCAGCTACAGTGACATCTGGTGCCCTCTTCTGGCCTGCAGGCAGACAGCACACTGTATACATAATAAGTAAATAAATCTTTAAAAAGTGGCTATAGATAGATGGAGATGTCAGTTCAGAATCAAGCCTCATAGTTTTTATTATCTCTTAACAGTCTTGTTTTAGCAAAAAAAAATTCTGTCTAACTTCAGAAGTAATTGGCCTTTAATATATACCTTACTTCTATGATTTGAAAATACCAGAGACTGCAGCCTACATCACAGAGTTTCTAAATTTGTAGAGAAGAAAAACAGAAACTACCTTTTGGGGATGAAATTTAGCTCAGTTAGTACAATGCTTACTTAGCAAGAACAAGGTTCTTCAAGGTTGTATCCCCAATACCCCACAAGTCAATTGTGGCAACACAGCTGTAATCCTGGCACTCAAGAAATAGAGGCAGGAGAATCACACAATTCAAGATCATCTTCAACTATATAATTAGTTTGAGGCCAGACATGGTACCTGAGACTCTGCCCTTATCCCAAGAAAAGAAAAAAAAGGTCATTTTATGTTTACCAGCCATTGTTTAGACTTGTAGCCAGAGGTTAGATATAAGTGTGTTTTTGTTTTGTTTTTTTATCAATTATGTGTAATTTCACCTTAAAACACTGTTAATCATTATCTGTGGTAGTGTTTTGGACCACTCTAAAATCTTTGGTACTGGGGATACTAAGGATTACACACATAGGCAGGTATGTTACATCACAGCAGTCCTTGGGGCAAACTGAAGCATGTGGAGTTTTGTGTGTTCATATTTGTTAGATAGCGACTTTTTCTTTGAGTGATGAACAATACAGTTGAGCAGCTTGTGAATTGTGGTGTAGCTTAAGGCAGAAAGGCATCAGTGCTGAGTGATAGAACCCTGCCAAAGGGAAGGGTCTGCATGCCAGCTTCTGGCTTTGAAAATGACTTGAATTGTTTTGAGTCACAACAGGCTAATTAGTGCTGTGTCATGGTATAATATTTCTGATAACATTTAAACTATAAACTAGTAACCCAAATTGAGGTTTAAAGGCCATCCTTGTTTGGTACTACTATAATAAATAACAGCTCAATTCAGATAGCAGGTAGATGAACAAATGCTTTCTGTGTATAGGTAAGTTTGTTTATAAAAGATATGGACAGTTATATAAGCCTACACTTAATGGCTAGTGGTTGGTAAGTGTCGTCTGATATAATTGAAGTATCATAGAAATGTATCTTAGCATCCAGAAAATATGGTATTTGGTACATTGGCTTATTTGGCTCATGTATTTGAGATTAGGAAAAAGTATTGTTTAGCAGTAGCTTGCACACAGGCACCTATAGTAGTAGATGTGTTTCTTTAAAAGACTACAATACTATTCTTTCAACTAAGATCTTCATTTTGCAGAAAGATTTGAAAAAATTACTTGAAACAAAAAGTTCAGCCTTTTAAATAAATATTAAGGCTTTAGTTGATGTTTTTGTTAATAATTAATGATGATTAATAGCATTTAATCTGATACCAATTTTATTATAAAATTTTATAATACAAAAGATACTCTTGATTAAAGGCCAATTCTCTTTAAGGAGAATTGCATGCACATCAGGTTTCTTTGATCTGCAACACAGAGATCTGATTGTCATACTAGTTTCCGAAATAATATATTTGAAATGCTTTGGAACTAAAGTGTAGTCTAATACACAATATCCAATAAAAATAACAATGGGGTCGGGTGGAAGAAGGGAAGTACTAGGAATTGAACCCAGGACTTCACACATGCTAAATACATACTCTACCTCTGAGCTCTACCCAATAATAATTTAATTATTAAATTTAATTTAATAACAACTAAAACAGAATTACCTTTTATACAATTATCTTAAATAGAAATATAAACAGGTTATATTTTCTTTGCTACTTAACTGTTGTCAGTATCTTGATCAGATCATTGATAGTGTAATCATATCATTAAAGAAAGCCATATTCTTGTCTGTTTTCCTTGCTAGCCAGTTCAGTGTTAAGCTTTGCCGTCAATTTACTTTATTGAGTCAACATGTCTTAGGTGCTCTGTGCTACTTAATCTATCCTTTGAAGTTGCTAATTCCTTGTCGTCTGTATTTTGCTGATGTCCCCCTGTACATTTACTGTCATTTCACATTCACTCCTGTTTGAAGTTCTTGACCTTAGGAAATTGCATGCAGAATAAGAAGTTGAAGACTGAATTATGATTGCATGGAGATAAGCTAAAAATAAGTAACATGAAAAGGAAAATAGTGGAATGTGTAACAATGAAATCATTGACTTAGAAATTTTACATAGCTAATAAATGACTGCCATTTACTTCTAAACTTAATTAATGTAACTTCTTTTAACTCCAGTCATCTCAACTTAATAATCCGCAGTTTGTATGGGTGGTACCAGCTTTGCGTCAGCTCCATGAAATCACTCGCTCATTTATAAAACAGACCTATCAAAAGCAAGACAAGGTAGGAGCATATTTACTTTTGATTCTTAAGAGCATAGCCATTTGTAATAATTGTAACAAGCAAGGTTATTGCATTGATAGTATCTCACTGACTTATGTTTATTAATGTCACTGATCCTTATCATTTGGAACTCTTGAGTTTAAATCACTCTATTGTCTGAGGGGACATTTTCTTTTGTCATAACTCTTTTTTATTGTTTAATTTATTAAGATAATTACGCTAGCTTTAAAAAGAAAAAATAGTGGTAACTACAAAATTTGAAAAGATTGCTTTGTCTGTGAGCTAGGTAGAGCTTTCTCCATGTCAGGGATTTAGGGGTAAGATCCAGGAAAGCACATAACGTGCAATAGCTCTCTCCAAGGATTCATTTCTCTTTTAGATGCAAAATGACTTACAAGTTCCTAGGAGGAGGGTACTTATTAATAAGAATAATAAGAAATCAATACCAAATCAAATATCAGATTGATTGTGCTATCTGTAATAGGAAGTCTCATGTTTCCTCTTTCATCTGGGTCCACATTCTAAAATAAAAGCGATATTAAACCAAGCTACTGTAGAGTCTCATGCCACTTTCACTTTTGCTGTTTTTGTTAAGAGCATTATTCAAGACCTGAAGAAAAATTTTGAAATAGTCAAACTGGTAACGGGAAGTTTACTAGCTTGTCATCGACTTGCAGCAGCTGTAGCTGGGCCTGGAGGCTTAACTGGCTTGACACTGGTGGACGGCCGCTACACTTACCGGGAGGTATCAGGCACTGTGTTTTTGTTTTGTGTTTTTCAGCATTCATTTAACTTTTTCTATTTGAACTGTAAAATAAATGTTTGTTGGGTACAACTATAAAAGGGTACTGTGACCTAGCTTTGTTATGAGAAAATAGTTTTGAATCTTACTATAATTTCATTTTTTCATTAGATTTACCAATTTGTATTTTTGCTTATGTGTATATGTTTACCACATGTGGGCCTGAAGCTCACAGAGTTATCAAATTCCCTGGAGCTGGAGTAGCAGATGGTTGTAAACCACCATGTGGCTGTTGGGAATTGAACCCAGGTCCTCTGCAGGTGCTTTTGACTACTGTGCCATCTCTCCAATACTTTACTATAATTTCAAATTGAAGTTTTGAAAAATACTATTTGTTAGCAACTATTGCTAACTCTGTAGATCATGCATTTTGTTTTCAAATCAATTGATTGCTAATGTTTTAAAAATGGTATTTGGATATAGTGCCTCATACCTGTAATCCAGGACTCCACAAACCAGTGGTTCTCAACCTTCCTAATACTGCAATTCCTTAACACAGTTCCTCATGTTGTAGTGACCCCCAAGCATAAAATTATTTCGTTGCTGCTTTATAACTGTAATTTTGCTGCTTTTATGAACTATAATGTAAATAATCTGATATACAGCCTATCTGATATTTGACTTCTGTGAAAGGGTCATTCACACACACACACACTGTTGCCCCCAGAGGGGTTGTGACTCACAGGTTGAGAACATGGCATGGGCTGTAGATTGAATTCTAAGCTGTTCTGAAGTTTAAAGTAAGACTTTGTCTCATACAAAACAAAACAACAACAACAAAAAAACAGAAATAAAACTTAGCTTCACTTTTAAGCATGGTAGTTCCTTTTGAGATTGCTGACTTTGTAATTAATTTGAAATTCCTTCTGCTGCATTATATTATTGGCTGCTAAGTCCATTTCTCATATTTACTTTATCATAAATTACATGAGAAATGTTCTGTGTAAGCCTGCTTTGTAAAGTTTTGTTGTAATACGTCTTTTAGCTGTGAATGCCTCAAATGAGTTAACTGTTTGCATTATTGCTATTTTTCAGTATTTAGAGGCACATCTGAAATTTCTGGCATTTTTCTTACAAGAAGCTACACTGTATCTGGGGTGGAACCGAGCCAAAGAAATCTGGGAATGCCTTGTGACTGGCCAGGATGTCTGCGAGTTAGATCGAGAGGTTTGTAAGACAGGGTTGATATGCTGTACTCTGCTGTGTATCTCATCTTGTTTCTGTGTCCTGGATCCTCTGTTTGTGTTGTTTCTGTGAACACTAATGGTAGAGTAGGAACTGCAAGTACTAGAAAATAATAACCTACAAGAAATCCATGATATATGTAAACATGTGAGCTCTTTGATCATTTTGATTTAATTCTGGGTCAAATACTAAAGTTCACAAACCAAATATTGATGAAGAACTATGGGTATAATTTAGTTTTCTCCTTTCCTATGAAACTAATTTTGTTTATTTATTTATTTGTGATACTAATTTTAAATCACTACTAACCTTAGTTCCTAAAAATGATATTGTATCCCCAGAGAATGATGAGTCAAGAGCAACTAAAGCAGAAATAGAAACACTTGCTTTGACATTTGCAATTGCTAACAGTGAGTCTCGGTTTCCTCTCATTTTACAGAATAATAATAACTACTTCATAGGCATGTTGAAAGGACTAAGTTTGTGACGGTGCTTAGCACTGTGCCTGGCATGCAGCAAGGTTTAATTGCATGCCAGTGGGAAGACTTGAATATAAAATCCAGTGAAAAGTGTGAGTGCATAATCACCAGGAGAAAGACCTACTAACCGTTAGTTCTCATTCGCTCCAGAGTTCCAAATATTTCAGTTTTGAGTGTCATTTTAGCAACTATAGACATGTTAGAAGGATTGAAAGCATTCCAGATGCCCATGTGTTTTTGTCTACAGTGGTTTGTGATTGGTCTTAGGGCAGTTCTGTCTTAATCCACAGATGTGCTTTGAGTGGTTTACAAAAGGGCAGCACGATCTCGAGAGTGACGTTCAGCAGCAGCTCTTCAAGGAGAAAATTCTGAAATTGGAGTCATATGAGATCACTATGAATGGTAGGGAAAGCTTACAACTATTTCTTTTAGAGTAAGAGATTTCATTCTTAACTTTAATCCTACTTCTCAGAAGCAGCTGAACAGTTTGGAATATCCTGTGGAATTCTTCACATACATATCCACATGACACCTTACTGAGTTTTAAAATTATATAGCCTAATAGGTTACATTGCCAATTCTTTCTTGTATTCCTTAATAAATAGGATTCATTAAGTAAAAATATATCAAAGTACATAATGCTTCCTTTCAGTTATTTCTTTTGGCTAAGTTCTTTTAATGAGATTCAGTTTGTGTGCCATAAACAGTCATCAGCTTTTAGTCTGCAACTACTCGTGCAGCCTTGACTACTTTCTAACAGATAAACATTGTCACTCCAAAGAAGAGTCCCGTACTCATAGGCAGCCACTTTCCAACCTTCCTTTGCCTAGTCTCTAATCTTTTTCCTTTATGGATGACCCAATCATTTGATATATGTGAAATCATATGTACTATTTGGGATCTTTTGTATCTGTTTTCTCTGATTGTGGTTGAGGCTTAATGTTTTCAAGGCACACCAGATTGTTTTATGTATCACTTTAGGAATATTATACTTCACTGTGGTTGTCCCATATTTTGTTAATTCATCATTCAGTGAACATTTGTTGCTACCACTTTGAGCTATTAGCATTTATGCAGTAGTTTTTGTGTTTTCATTTCTTTTGGTTATGAATTTTAGAGTCACATTGCTATGAGATCTAACCTTTGAGAATCTATCAGACTGTTTTTGCAAAGGGGCTACACCATTTCATAATTCCACCAGCAATGTATGGGGTTCCAATTTTTTACATTGTTAGTACTTATTATTGTCTGCTTTTTACAAGATGTCCTGGTGGGTAGTGAGTTATGTCCTATACTTATGACTTACTTTTTCCTGATAGCTAATCATATTGAGTATCTATTCAGATTGGGTTTTGTCTATGTGTATAGATACTTTGATGAAAGGTCTAGTTGCGCTTTTGACCATATTTTGATTAGTGTGCTGTGATGTAAGGGCTCTTTATATACTCTGGGTATTAGCTCTTTAGTAGATATATAGTTTGTAAAAATTCCTATGTTGTATGTTGCGTTCTTTTCTTGATAGTGTCCTTTAAAGCATGAAGGTTTTAAATTTTGATTAAGTCTATGTATTTTCTTTTGTTGTTTGTGGATTTTTGTTACTGTTTTGTTTTTGTTTTTAAGGACAGGGTGTCATTATGTAGCCCTGCCTGTTCTGGAATTTGCTATGTAAACCAGTTTGGCCTTGAACACACAACGGTCTGCTAGGATTAGAGATGTATGGTTTGCTTTTACCTTTTTAAAGGTGTCTGGATATTCTAGGCTGGTCTGGAGCTTCTGGGTTCAAGAAGTCCTCACACCTCTGCACCTTGAGTAGATATGACCACAGGCCTGTACCACTACACAGCCTGCACCACACACAGACTATACCACACACAGACTATACCACATACAGTCTACACCACACACAGCCTACACCACACACAGACTACACCACACACAGCCTGCATCACACACAGACTACACCACACAGTCTACACCACACAGTCTACACCACACACAGCCTGCATCACACACAGACTACACCACACACAGACTACACCACACAGTCTACACCACACACAGACTACACCACACACGGACTACATCACACAGTCTACACCACACAGTCTACACCACACACAGACTACACCACACACAGACTACACCACACACAAACTACAACACACACAGCCTACAACACACACAGCCTACAACACACAGTCTACACCACACACAGACTACACCACACACAGTCTACACCACACACAGCCTACAACACACACAGACTACCCCACTCACAGACTGTACCACACACAGCCTACACCACACAGTCTACACCACACACAGCCTACAACACACACAGACTACACCACTCACAGACTGTACCACACACAGCCTACACCACAGTCTACACCATACACAGACTGCACTATACACAGTCTACACCACATACAACCTACACCACACACAGACTGCACCACTCACAGACTGTACCACACACAGCCTACAACACACACCGCCTGTACCACACACAGTCTACAACACAGTCTACACCATACACAGACTACACCACACACAGACTGCACCACACACAGCCTACAGTACACACAGACTGCACCACACACAGACTACACCACACACAGCCTGTACCACACTCAGACTACACCATACACAGACTACACCACATGCAGCCTGCACCACACACAGTCTACACCACACACAGACTACACCACACACAACCACTGCACTTTTGATACCTATTCAAGAAACCATTGCCAGGAGTATTGTAGCCTTTAGTCTTTTCATCAGTTATCTTGTGTTTGAGTGCGTGGGTTTGACTGGCATTCTATAATTTTAGGTTTCAACTTATTTAAGACTTTTTTTGAAAATGTGAATCTCTGTGATCATCGATTGAAAAGACAAGGAGCTCAATTGGTATGTACCATAATTATTTGATATAGCTTGATATTCAGAAGAAAAAAAAAGTTTGTCTTCTAATGAATAGAAAACATGAGCGTTTGTTTAAATCAGGTCTTTTCCCTTCCTGACTCAGGCATTAGTGGCAGAGGCTCCCTTTGAGGGCACTGGTAGCTGTATGCCCAGCACTATCTCCCCTCAGCAGTCACCTATGAAGTCTCTCCTCTAGGAGCAGCCTTGAACCTGTTGTCAAGTGGATTTACAGGGGAATGAATCTAGTAGGCTTCCATGTACCTGAGAATGACAAAATGTTCATCCTAGGATGCCAGTAGCAAGGATTGCAGGGGGAAATGTAGGAACAGACTATTAAGTAGGAAAACAAGTCCCATAGAATGTTTATATTCACATGTGTCCCTAAGACAGGAAAACTCTGATCTTTTTTAAGTCCTTGTTATTTAGGTCCTGCTACCTGAGGTGGTCAGAATATTTGCAAGATACTGTAAGTGCTGTATCCTGCTATTTCTAACCGAGCTTTGGGAAGCACTGGATCCGGTTCCCAGAATTAGTAGCCACATCTGTCTTGACTCGTTTCTTTTGAAGGGAAGTCCATAAAGAGGATATCTTTTTGATTTCTGATTGACTAGCTTTTCTGGGTAGATGCCTGCCTTGTGTCAAGAATATGTGGAGAAACATCGCTGTAGCTATTCTGATTGCCATGGAGGGTGCCTGCTGTCTCTGTGGCTAGTTGCTTTTCATGTTAAAACCCATAATCAGTACAGTAGTGATTTTTGATAAAGTGGTCTTCATTTGGTTAAACAGATTTGGACTCAATGATGTAACAGAAAAATAATTACCTGTGATGTTGTAATAATAGTGTGCTGTTTAATTTATATATATATTATTTTTATGCAGTACGTAGAAAAGCTGGAATTGATAGGAATGGATTTCATTTGGAAAATAGCAATGGAATCACCTGATGAAGAAATTGCTAATGAAGCTATTCAATTAATCATAAACTACAGTTACATTAATCTAAATCCTAGGTTAAAGAAGGTGAGTATCCAAGGAAAAATGCTACTCGGACACAAAAATGTGGTCCTTGTTGTATTACAGTTTGACTTATTTTGGTATTTTGTCTTGACTAATGTCAGAATTAAATGCCAAAGTTTAATTTTAATTTGTATATACTTCCTACTTTCAGGACTCAGTGTCTTTACATAAAAAATTTATTGCTGATTGCTATACAAGACTAGAAGTGAGTAGCAATTTCTTGTTTCAAATTAACTCTTTTCCCCTTTTATAAGTTTGTATTTTTGAATAATGTATAATGCTGGTATTTGTGGGTAGGTACTGTGCCGTGGTATGGGAATAGGCATTTGCATTGATGTTGGTCAGGGGTTAAGTCTTTGCTGCAAAGCATGAGGACCTTTGTTCTTGGTGTCTGTATCTCCAGTACTGGAGGCGAATCCCAGGAGCCCACTTGGTCAGCAAGTCTAACCCAAAACACCGAGCTTCAGGTTCAAAGAAGAATCCCTGTATCAAAAAAACAAGGTGGAGAGCAATAGAGGAAGACACTTAATACTAGCCTCTGGCCTTCACACACACATGCTTACACATGTACTCATGAGCATGAGTGATGAGTTCTAAATCCCCAATTACTGGAAACCCGCTGCAGCCATTCAAACCAAATTAATAAATCCAGGTTTAATAAAGCACTCCTGGGTGACCCTCAGGAGGATGGGAGAGGTATCACATGGCAAATATGACTTACCAGGTGTTAAGTAGCCTATAAGCTTGGTCTTGAGCAGCCCCCAGGGGAAGAGCTGACCCTTGGCAGACTTTTTGTGGAGGGGAGATGGGAGAGGGGACTTGGGGTGGAACTTCCACCAGAACAGTGAGCATGATCATATGAATGCATGCTTACACAGGATACTTCAGCACACACACCAAATACACTCAATAGAAAATCTTACCTTCTATACCATCCCTTCCCTCTCCTATCTATCTTTGTACTTATCTTCCACTTCTGGGACATAGGGAACCATCTGTTGTTCATATATTCCACATTGGGAGTACAGTATCTGTGTTTCACATCATTTGTATCATAAATACCATTTAAAACTAAATGCCAAGTAGGAGACGTGGAAGTAAATGATGTTGGCCTATTGTTTAATATTATTTCATATTTATTTTGACTGCCTTGGTTCCATCATGATGATTAAAGCACTGAAGATTAATGTTCAGTTGAAATCCAAGATTAAGTTTTATAGCTAATGGATTATTCCAAAAGTATAAAATGCCACTGTCCCCAAATGATAATAAATTAATCTTCCTCATGGCAAACATGTACTCTATATGTGACTTCCATACAAATATGTCATCATTAAAGAACATTCAAATAAGCCAGGTAGTGTAGTGCACAGTTTAATCCCAGCACTTGGGAAGCAGAGACAGGCAGATCTCTGTGAGTTTCAGACCAGCCTGTTCTACTGAGTGAGTTCCAAGATAGGCTCCAAAGCTACAGAGAAACCCTGTCTCAAAAAACCAAAGCAAACAAACAAGAAAACAAAAACAACCCACTCAAATATTCAAGTTCTTCTGTATGAAGTACAATATAAGTATTAACGATCTCAACTAGCTATTTTATTTGTATGTTGTGTGTGTGATAGTCTGAGGGAATATTTGTGTGCCCTGTTGGTTATGTGGAAGTCAGAAGACACACTTTTATGGAATCAGTTCTCCTCTCTTTACTTAGGTTCCAGGGATTCACCTCAGGTCACCAGTCTTTCTTGGCAAGTGCATTACCTGCTGAGCCATCTCACAATCGTCAGCTAGCTCTTATTTTGACTCCCAGTGGTTATTTGGTGGAGACTTTGATTGTCACTACTGGAAGAAGTCTTGTTGGCACCTAGTGGTTAGCGGCCAGGGATCCTGCTAGCCCTAGTGCCACGGAGGCCAGGTTGAGAAACCCAGATATGAGATGATTAATGATTATTTTGTACTTTACAGGCAGCCAGTTCAGCACTTGGTGGCCCCACTCTAACACATGCTGTAACCCGAGCAACAAAAATGCTCACTGCAACTGCCATGCCAACTGTAGCAACATCAGTTCAGTCTCCATATAGGTAGGTGGCTTCAAAACAGAACACAAACACACAACACAAATATGTATGTGTTTTTTCTTTTGTTGTTGCTTTGTTTTTTGGGGGGTACATATTTCTAAATTTTCTAAGAAAGTTTTAATTAACCAAAAGAATGTATAATGGTATGATACTTTTTTCAACCCAGGAAGAGAGTTAAAAATTAGTGTGTGTGTGTGTGTGTGTGTGTGTGTGTGTGTGTGTGTGTGTGTGTGTTTTGACTTCAAAAATGTATGTTTTAAAATGTTTATGCTGCTGGGCAGTGGTGGCACACACCTTTAATCTCAGCACTTGGGAGGCAGAGGCAGGCAGATCTCTGTGAGTTCGAGACCAGCCTGGTCTACAAGAGCTAGTTCCAGGACAGCCTCCAAAGCCACAGAGAAACCCTGTGTTGAAAAACAAAAACAAAACAACAACAAAAAAAATGTTTATGCTATGCCATCCCCAACATCTTTTCACTGGTGTCCTCATTTTATATAGTAGCTTCTGTAAGCTGTTGTAGCTTAGAATACTGTATGTGCTCTAATGTCTGTCTATCTTTGTCAGCGTCCTGAAGATATGTAGGTCCTCATCAGAGTCACCTAGTAGTGTTTGTTCCACCCATCTGCCCTATGAACACATTCTTTTGTTTATACTTTCCACTACTTTGTGTGTAACTGAATAGCCTAATCTTAAAGATTTAATAAAATATACTCATTAGGCAAGATTCTTTTCCAATTTTGAAATATTTATATAGATAAAGGTTTTCTCCTTGAGTAGTCCCAGGGCATGGGGGAAAGAAAAGAAAATGAAAAATGCTGATTAGAATTGTACACTATAATACAATCACAGCTCACTAAAATATTTACCTAAAATTACTTTTTTAAAAATGTGAGAGCTTTATCATCAAATAATATTTGTGTGACAACTTTGAATTGACATTCCCATTGCTGCTTAGGGTTTTAAAACTGTTACTAGGATTTGAGTTTAGTGCTTGCTGTGGTTCTAACCTTAAATTAGGGGTATAACAAGCATTTTACTACTCATAAGCAGCCACACATCCTTGGTGCTCAGGAAACACCTTGGTAGCACAGAAAAGATCTTGCTCTGAGCATCATTCTACATCCCTCTGCAGATATGTACTTGTACAGTCCTTTCCTACTGGGACAATTGTGTGTTTTCACTTGTTGAGATAATACTTTTCCCCCCCACAAACCTTCCTTAAGAAAGGTAATCAAGACAATATCCTTTTCCAAATTATTTTAAAATCTGGTTTTAGACAAGTGAGCTGAATATTAGATGTTATACTTTATTAATACAAAGGAATGAAACAAAACTGAACTCCCAGGACCTCATTTTTAAATAGTATAAGTGATTATAGAGTTAGTTCATGATAAGAATAAGTGCTTTTCCTGTCTGTCTGTCTGTCTGTCTGTCTCTTTGCGTGTTTCAAATAGAATTTATGTTAAGGATTCTTATTACAATATTTCTAAGATTTAGTTCAGGTCTATTGCTTGGTTCCTATCAAATACCCATCTGTCGACTAAGTCCATTTATGACTTATTGGATTTGGATTTCCAAACTGCTACTTTAAATGAATGTGCTTTTAAATTCCTCTTTACCAAGTGCTTTTTATTCTGAATCTTTTCATATGTAGCTAGCTAGAGAGACCACATAATTTTTTTAATGTTCTTATTTAAGTAGTACTAATAAACTGTATTTCAGAGTTGAGTTTGAACAAGAATATTGTTTGTCTGATTTCAAGAGTTTTAAAAAATTTTGGGGGGCATCTGTAATTGTTGTAATCTGAAGAGTTTGGATTTTTCTACCGTATTCTCACCATCCTGGTGCTGTCTGTAACTCATTTAATTATTGAGATAGAATTAGAGCAGGTTGCTCAGGTATCTTATTTATTAAGACCTTGGGTACTTTTCATCTGACTTTCTAATTCTAGTTCTTGCCCATAGACTGGAAAGATAGAGCATGCAATTGAGTGTATTTGATAGACTTGCTAAAATGTGCTTAACCACCTGTAACAAAAGTGAACCTTCCTATACTGCTAATAAGCATGCCAGATGAATCATCAGGACCTCTTAGCACTTTCTGGGGCGACAGCTGTGTGAAGCACAAGGATGCTTGAAGTTTTGGTCCTTAGCATGTGAAGCTCTTTGAATATAAGCTATTGAATATTGCAGTCCTATTATCTCAGATGATAGTATGGTTCCAAAATTCATTCATAATCATCTGATTTCATTTTCAATTAACAAATTGTGTTAATATTCTTGTTTGCATTTGTCTTCTGATTTTTCCAGTCAACTCAAAGTTTTGTCAGATTCCATGTGTTTGCAGCGTATTTTAGTTTTAAGATTATGAGAGTCAAATTCTCTTGAGTGTTAATTCTTGGTGAATTGATGAGCGTAAAGGCCTGGAGACCTAAGTCCTATTTCTATGGAATGATTGTTTAAAAAGTAAAGGAAACATGGAAAGGGACAGGCTTTTCCTCCCATGTTCTATCTGAGCATGGCTTTGCGTGGGTTTAACTAGTACTCACTGGGTGGAAGGGAAGCCTAATCTTTGTTTCAGTTTTGACCAATGAATGCTGATTGTGGTTATGGTCTTGGTGAAGCAGAGAAGAATTGAGCTGAAGTCAGTGATGCATTTCAATTATGTTTAAAGACTTTTTTTTTAACTCATAGATCAACAAAACTTGTGATAATTGAGAGATTGCTTCTTCTGGCAGAACGCTACGTGATCACAATAGAGGTGTGTTCTCTTCTCTTTAGAGCAGCTTTGTTCATGTTGCAGACAAGGTGGGTGAAGCATGTGTTTTGACATGCTAGATTGTGCCACAGTGTATCTGACTCTGTTGCTTTTCTCTTTGAAGGATTTTTACTCTGTTCCACGAACCATTCTACCTCATGGTGCCTCGTTTCATGGACATCTTTTAACTCTTAATGTTACCTATGAGTCTACCAAAGATACCTTCACTGTAGAGGTAGGTTTATACTAAGCTCAATAGCTTTTTCATGTCTTGTTTTCATGCAAATGATGTTGATGGAGATGAATGGTGGTTCTCAAAGGTATTTGTTAAACAAATTGGAAATGAAGACTGAGGTCTCTGGGGAGATGGTTCAGTTAGTGCTTACCATGCAAGCATGAGGACCTGTTTGGATTCCTAGCACCCAGGTAAAAAGCTGGCATGGTAGTATGTTCTTATGATCCTAGACCTGGAGGTGGGATCTAGGAAGAGCCCTAGAGATCGCTTAGCCTATCTGTGAGCTCTAGGTTCAGTGAATGTCTCAAAAACTAAGGTGGAGAGTAGTAGAAGACACTTGACATCAACTTCTGGTTTTCACACACATAAACACATACACTCATACACCACACACACATAAAGTAACCTTGAAATGGAGTATAAGCAGATATATAAGTAAATATAAAATATAATAATGCCAAGTGAAGTGTTACAAAGAGTAAATAATAGTAAAGGATATTAAGTTGGTAGAAGATGAAGGTATTCATGAAATACCTTGGATAAAGGTGGATCCCTGAGGTGCTTGCTCTTTGAGCAAGGATTTGAAAAGAACAGAGTAATTGCTTTTATTAGTACAGTTTTTAGATAGAAAAGCAGGTATAAAGGCTCACAAGGTGGCTGTTGAGAGGGGGGTATGATGAGAAAGGTTGGAATAGAAAACATTTCCAGGGTATGGCTTGAGATCTTATTCCATACAGAAAGAGGAAGAATGGAAGTATAGTATCAAGCATTTAACACCTGCATAAAGGGAGCCACCCAAGGGCAGAGGTTCTTGCCAAGACTCTACTGTATTCCTGGCTTTTAGAAAAGGGTCCAATACATAGCAGATAACCAGAACTGTTGTTTGAAGGACTAAGTAATGAAAGGCTGGAGAGATGGTTCAATAGTTAAGAGCACTTACTGCTCTTCCAGAGAAGAATGAAATGAAATGAAATGAATAAATGAATCCTCTCACCCTAGTGTTGTTTTTGATTTTCTAGGCTCACAGTAATGAAACCATAGGCAGTGTCCGGTGGAAGATAGCCAAGCAGCTGTGCTCTCCTGTGGACAACATACAGATATTTACGAACGATAGTCTGGTGGGTTTAAACAATTGTTGGCACATTAGCCCAATCTGAATAGTTTCCTCCTCTTTCACCTCAGTAACTAAGAAATCACCTTTTCAGCTGACAGTGAATAAAGATCAAAAGCTCCTCCACCAGCTGGGATTTTCTGATGAACAAGTTCTTACGGTGAAGACTTCTGGCAGTGGAACCCCTTCTGGGAGCTCTGCAGATTCCTCAACTAGCTCCAGCAGCAGCAGCAGCGGGGTTTTTAGTTCATCATATGCAATGGAGCAGGTACAGAGAGCAAATTTATAGCAGAAACAGGAATTTATCAACTACTGCCTTTCTACTTTTGGTTCATACAGATCTGGGTGATCACATCTCTTTAGTCTGGCAAGGTCTAAATAAAGAAAACTGTAATTGATAACTGATTCAGAGCAGAGAAGATCCATAACTTACCAGTTTTCTTGGTCATTCTGCCTGACTTATTGCTGTCCTCTCCTACATCTTTCTTCATTGATTCTTGATTTTTCTCTTCCTACTGGGTCATTCATTCTTCCGTACTCATACATGTTGTCCTATCTTAGTACTTTACAGGTGGGACACTAGATCATGGAGTAAAGTGTTTGCCATGCAAGCACAGGGAGCTGAATTCAATCCTAGCACCCACATAAAACGTAGCGAAGGTTTATAATTCTATCACTTGGGAAGCAGAGACAGACAGATGCCTGGGCCCCATCCAGCTGTCTAGCGTGGTCTGTGAGTTCCAGGCCAGAAAGACACCCTGTCTCAAATAACAAGGTAAATGGCTCCTGAAGTGGATGCCTGGCCTATATATGTATATTCCTGGCACACACTTGAACTTGCACACACACCTTTTATCCAAAAAAAAAACCACTTTCACTACCAATTACTGGCCATTTTCTCATCAGATCAATAAAGCTCTTGAAAGGGGTGGTTTACACTCACTTCTAACTTCTTTTCTTCTGTCACTCTCCTTGACTCTTTTTTTCAGGTTCATGTGTTTTCTGCCTCTCAATCCTCATCTTCTTGATCCTTCAGGGAAGCATTTTCTCTTTGGTCATTTTCTCTTAAATTTAAAAAAAAATTCCTTTATTGGGCTTTCAGTGCTCATCCCTGCCTCTGCACTATTTTTTTAAATCAGGCAGTTCTTGGACTTTCCTTTTTTCTGTATTCATTCCCAAATTGCATAAAGTCCAGAGACATGACCTGTCTACTATCAGTGTTCCTTCATCCTTCAGTCTCCCCCAGACTTTCAGTACAGTATTTTTATTGTTTGTAAATTTGGTTAGAAAAAGAAAATTCTATTGTTAGTATGTATTTATAGTTTGTTCTTGTTTTTCCCTCAGGAGAAATCTCTCCCTGGTGTGGTGATGGCACTTGTATGTAATGTGTTTGACATGCTGTATCAGCTTGCCAATCTAGAGGAGCCAAGGTAAATGCATGTATTTGTGAGGTTTGAGAGCAAGTTATTAAAAGTTGATGAGCCAAGTAAACTTTGCTTGAAATGTATTGTGTGTGTGTGTGTGTGTGTGTGTGTGTGTGTGTGTGTGTGTGTGTGTGTGTATCATATACTGAAAAACTTGTTACTGAAGCAATAGCTTATATGAAAGAAATTGTTTTGTTTTTGAAAATTCCTCAGGATAACTCTACGAGTACGGAAGCTCCTGCTTTTGATACCCACTGATCCAGCCATTCAGGAAGCCCTTGATCAGCTGGATTCTTTAGGCAGAAAGGTATTCATAGTATTGATAGTTATTTAACTAGCTTAAAATTTTGTGTCATGATTCATTGAAAATATTACCTGAGTCCTCTGAAGGTCATATGATAGATAGCATCTTTATATTATACTTTTCCCTTTTGAAAAATACCCTTGCCAGAAGTTAAAATCAAAACTTTCTGTTGCCTTTTAAAAGATCCAAACAAATCTGTTAATGAGGTAAAGTTTTTGTTGTTGTTGGTTTTTGGTTTGGTTTGGTGTTTTTGTTTTTTGCTTTTTTGTTTGTTTGGTTTGGCTTGGTTTGGTTTCTAGAGACACAGGGTATGTAGCTTTGGAGCCTGCTCTGGAACTCACTCTGTAAACCAGGTTGGCCTAGAATTCACAGACATCCACCTGCCTCCGCCTCCTGAGTGCTGATGAGATGCAGTTTTAGGAAGAGCCTATTCCTGGTATAAAAGAGGAAACTGATGCCCAATGAGATGTATTTACATTGGGGGTCAGGCAGTTCTGATGCTGTTGAGATGTTTTCCTTTTCAAGATGCTGAGGGGGGTCTCTGCAGGTGTCAATGCAGGCAGAATGAAAAGTTGGTTCAGGTTGACTTCATCAACCTGAATTAAACCCTGGGGAGTCTGATACCAGGTGCTTTATTGACAACAAATTTAAACACAGTATAATTTGGGGAAAAGTTTCCTGGTGTAATACAATCCCCAGTGCACAAGGAAGAATGACTACATCAAAACTCTACTCAGGGTACATGTCATTTCTTCCATGAAGATGGGTTCTGGAGATAGGCTACCTGTACTAGTTTGTGGGCCTAAGGAAGGATCTGGCCTGGTCTTGGTAATGCAGATAACATAGAGGTCATTTAGTCTATTAGCCACCTCTGATTCTGGTATGGGAGCTTGGGGGAGCCCGTGGCTATGCAGATATGTAAGGGCCATTTAGATTACCAGCCACCTAGTGTCCTGGTTGTAGGAGTGTTGATATGGCCTGGACCAACATATAACACAGTTCACCAGGGTATTTGTCACTCAGACTCCCAGCTTCCTGGTTGGAAGAACAGGCTATGTATCCATTCCTTTGAGAGGACAATCCTTGGTTTCCCTGTAGAGCTGTGAGTGCAGGGACCTTTGCATTCCCAACAAGATGCCTCCCTGGATCTGACTATTCTGTCTGATGTCTTTGTATAAATGAGTCATCATTACTTTTTCTCACAAGTAACACTTCAGTTCGTTTTGGCTGAGCATGTTGGTGCCTGCCTGTAATCACAGCACTGAGGAGACAGATGCAGAATGATCTGAGTTTAAGGTCAAGGTGAACTACACATCAAGACCCTGTCTCAAAAAGACAACAGCTGGGCATTGTGACACTTGCCCTCATACAAAGGCCTGGGTTCAGTCCCCATCACTGCAAAGAAAAAATAGAAATAATCAAGTTTATTTTCTTTAATTTTCAGAACTAAGAGATTTGCATATAAACTATCGTATGTCTATTTTTTGAATTACATTCTCAGAAGAAACTCATTTATAACTAAGTTGTTGAAGCTGAGTTTTGTATTTAGTAGTTTAGTAGTTGAAAATTGGATCTGTTCAGTCATGTCATCTGTGGCTTAGGTATTAATTTGAGAGAGAACTGATGTAACTGTGAAATATGTCAGCAGCATCAGTCAAAAATAATCCTCAAGACTACTCTATTAGCAATCTTACAGTTTATTAAAAGCTCAAAATTTAAACATGGAAACAAAATGGCTTTGCTGGTTCTGAGAATGCAGTCTCAAAGCATTCATTAAGTGTTTGGTTATCATTCATTAAACTCAGTTGTATGTTTTGTTAGTAGAGAATTAAATTAGGTGGTGTTATGAAGTGGGTTTGTTCATTGTTTTTTTTTTTCAACTTAATTACTGTGGCTAATATTAAGGAGGAAAAGAGCACAAAGCTCTGAGATCTGCTTCCCCATCAAGTGTGATTTGAAGACACGTTTTTCTTCTCCACCCTTTTAAACATAGAAAACCTTGCTCTCTGAAACAAGCTCCCAGTCTTCAAAGTCGCCATCCCTTTCATCAAAGCAACAGCATCAGCCCAGCGCCAGCTCCATCTTGGAGAGTTTGTTCCGCTCTTTTGCTCCTGGCATGTCAACCTTCAGGGTGCTCTACAATTTGGAAGTAAGAAACACCTTTTTCTTGGATTTCGTTTGACAGACCTATTTTGTCTGGGAGAGTCATGATTTCAGACACCAGAAACAAGTGAAAGATTTTATTATGGGATGATCTGATAGAAAAATTAATGTAGAAAAAAAAGAAATAAATTTAAATTCTTTTCTTTTTCCATTTATACCTCTATGCATTGTTTACTCACAAAATAGCATCTAAGTAAAGAATTGGGAAATCGAATGTCATGCGTCTCATTGCCTTCCTCTATAAGCTTTGAAAGTCTATAATATGAATTATCTTTAGCTTTCTTGATTAAATACTTGTACTATTCTTTAAGTTGTAGTTTGTTGACATTAATAGAGATTTATGAAGAATTCGTCAAACACACAATACTATTTCAAGTCCTCAGAAGGCTATTAGATGAATTAGATCAATTATTTTTATTATCTTTTATCTTATTTTATTATTTTTTATTTAGTCATTCAGGTTTTATAATAGATGCATACTGAAATAGCTAAAACCACAATTTATTATTTCTGCTTGTTGTGGAGACTGGACCACCCCAGGTCTAAACATCAGCTGATTTGGTGTCTGATGGGGGGCTACTTCCTGGGTCATAGACAGCTGTGCTCTCAGTGCGTAGACAGTGCACGAAAGGGCGCTCTGAAGTTGCTTTGAACTCTAACGCCCCTTGTGAAAGCATCACCTTCACGACTTAATCATTTCCCATAGCCTCCACCCCCTGATACACATTAGGGATCTAAATTCCAAAAAAGTGAATTTAGGGGGTGTCTTAGTTAAGGTTCTTATTGCTGTGAAGACACCGTGGCTACTCTTATAAGGAAAACATTTAATTGTGTTGGCTCACTTATAGTGTCGGAGGTTCAATCCATTATCATCATGATGGGGGAGTATGGTGGCATGCAGGCTAACATGGTGCTACAGTAGCTGAGAGTCCTATATCCTGCAGGCAGCATGAAGTCACTTGAGACACTGGGTGGTGTCCTGAACATAGGAATCCTCATGGTCCTCCCCAGCAGTGACACATTTCCTCCAACAGAGCCATACCCACTGCAATAAAGCCACACCTCCTAATTACATTCAAACTACCACAGGGGACATTGAGTCATTTCAACCCAATGCAATTACTTATCTCATTAAAAATAGCTTTAAATGAATATATTTAATTCACCAAACACTACTTGTTTCCTGTGAACAAATCATTATAGGGGTTTAAAAAGACAATTTATAAGAGACACATGGGATACTGGTTGTACTTAATCAGGAAAGCAAGTAGGAAGTGTCTCAGTACAAACATTTTCTTCCCAAGGTGTCCTAGGTCATACTCTCCAATCACTATATTTGTAGAAAATAAAACGGTAAATGAATTGGCTTTGTCCTAGAGATACGTATCCACATCAATAACTAAGCAGCCTTAGTGTATCATGAAAACTAAATAGACAAGTGTCTTGATTAGTATGTAGTTCAAGTAGATTTTGAGTCATAACAAATGTCCTAATTAGTCAGGAGAAACCTGTATTTTCCCTGAGGTTTATCCATCTAATCTAATTTGGAGTATATAATTATATGCTTTTTTGTTCCGCATGTTGCTTATATGTTCAAAGTATGATGATATTACATATTAGCCTTAAAGAGTTCATTTTTGTGAAGACAGATTAGTTTTAAAAGAAAATATTTAGTAAAACATTTTTAAAATGAAATAATGACCTTGTATAAAATGTACATTTAAAAACAAGTACAATATTCCAAGACAAAATTATCTGTAAGTTTTTGGCCTACTTAAACTTAAAAATCTTGTAATTCCTACTAGATTATCTGCTTTTGAGTGAATATTTCTAAAAAGTTAAAATGTAATTCTGTCATCTGTATTGAGTAGGAACAGCAAGCAAAGCAGTGGGGTGTAGCTCATCACCAACCACTTAAATTACATTGTCTTAGAACCAAAACACTGTGGTTATAGAATATCTCCAGTGTAATTTAAAATGTCTCTAGTGTAATTTTAGGGCTGCAAAATAAATGTAAATTCCTTTGATAGATCTGTTTTTGCTTCAGATGTACAAAATAAGGGAAAACCTAACTCTCCCCAAAGCATTAATTTTTGCTAGTACTTAATTATATTTTCCTTGAATTTCGCTCATTAACTTTACATTTGCCCACCAGGAAGCCTCAAACCTGCTATTATAAATACCTATTTCTTTCAAGAAAATTGACTTTCACTAAACTGTGGCTCACTAAGAATGGGGTGTGTGCACATGTCAGCAGATAGCTGCTTACAGGAAGGACTGCAGGGCAGAGGACTCCCTTCTCCCTTGTTGGACTTACTCTGAAACTGAGACATTCCCTTCCCAAAGAGAGCCTCGGGAGAACATGTCTCTAACCAGAAACCCACATTAAATATATAAGTTCATAATGCCTTTAGGTTTATAGAAGTAGAGTTTTTAGAATAGAAAGTATTTTGAGTTCAAAATATCTAATTTAAAATTGTAATCAGAAGAGATTTTAAATCATAACAAATAATGAGCTATTGTTTCCTGAACACTTGTTTGTACTGCTGCTCACTTAGCATCTTAAAATTATATTTTACTTAGTCTGACAGTCTACTGGTAGGTATAATCATTACCTTGCTTTAGCTGATGAGGAAAATGAGCCAATGGGAAAATCATGTGCATGATCTCTCAGCTCATAGCTGGTGAAATTGAAGCATGAACTAAACTGGTACTAGGTTGTGGTGATTTGTGTAATAGAATCCTCCACCCACCACAATAACCAGTATTGCAGTATCAGAGAAGAATGGAGATGTTAGAGTAAGTCCCACCTAGATTTGAGATCCCATCATGTGTCTTTCAGCCCCCTCCCTTATAAAGTGGCATGCATGTGCCTAGCGCAGAGCACATGTCCAGTGACTACAAGCTATGTTCTTTAGGGGCTTCACCTCATGTTTTTTTTGTTTTGTTTTGTTTTTCAGCTGTTTATGAAACTCTAGACTATATGTGTTTAAAGAACTATTTAACATATTACATAAATTTATTTGTTATCTAATCATGAAGGCATTTCATGAAAAGACTTGGTTCAAAACTGGGAAAAGAAATCCTAATTAAATGCAGTATGGAAAAATGTGATTGTCTTTATTGGAGGAATCCAGCCTTCATAATCTTCTGGGGTCAACCAAGATGTGTCTTTAAAGAAATTCTAGCTTGAGTTATTTCTACAGAAAATGTTAGGGTGATTAACTTTGCTTCTTTGCTCCCAGGTTCTAAGCTCCAAACTCATGCCAACAGCTGATGATGACATGGCAAGAAGCTGTGCAAAATCCTTCTGTGAGAACTTCCTCAAAGCAGGAGGGTTGAGGTTTGTGAGCTGCAAAACTGATTATGGTCACATTAGTGTATTTCTCTTAGAAGCCTTGCCTATTCTTCCAGTATATTTATTGTGTGAAGCATTGTGAGGGTTAAAACGAATAGAAGTGGTGCTTTGACCCTTCAAGATATTTTTATTTGTTTCTGACTGGATTATTTGAGAAAACTTAATGAAGTATGTCTTTCTCCCCTCTGGTAGAAGAGTACAGGCGAAGAGGCCACCTCTGTTTCTTAAGCATCCCATCAGTTTGGTTCCCACATTTCAGCATCATTGATGCTGGTGAAACAGGGTTAATTGGGCAGAACCCTGCTCATCAGAGGCTTGTGCTTAAAGCTAGGTAGCCTGGGAGTAGGTATGTGGTCTGTAAGAGGTGGCACTGGCCTGTGCTGAGGGGAAGAAAACAGTCAAGGCTAGGTAATGCTTCACAAAAAAGGGTGTGGATGCATAATAGGACTTGGTTAAGTATAGGTTAATTTTATTCAAGAAGAGCTCACTTACATAAGAAATCGATGACCCGCAAGTAAGAGAGCGAGCTGGGGTCTGGGACCCCAGACCTAGCCGTCCCCCATCATGTCTGCACCTGTGACCACGACTAAATGGGCATGGCTAGTGCAACAGGTACAGACGGGGTGGATATCTCACTACAAAAGGGATCTTTGAGCTGGGAGTTGAGAATGAGTAGAATTTTCCTTAGATCAATAAGCAGAGATGGAGTGTTTTAAACCAAGTAGAGGGCAGGATGAGTGAAAGAATAAAAATGTGTGGCTTGTCTCTTGTACTGCAGTTAGACCCGAGTAGAAGGTAAAAGGTGATGGAAAGTCCTCAAGCAGGAACGAGTGAAGGGCGGGTAATAGAAGTCCTGTACAGAACAGTAGCATGGAAGAGAAGTTGGGCATGGAGGGACCCTGAAGATAAAAGGGGGAAAGGAAAGTTAAAAGAACTCCCAAGCAGCAGCTAGGTGGATGGCTCAATGGTTAAAAGTGCTTACTGCTCTTACAAAGGACCTGGGTTTGGTCCCGAGTACCCACATGGCAGCTCACAACCTATCTGTAAATACAGTTTCAGGGCATCCAACTCTCTCTTCTGACCCCCACAATATACGCATACACATAAAATCAATATTAAAAAAGAATGTGGAAGGTCTGGTGTGCACAAGAAATTTTCTGTCTTCCTATCACCCACTTCCTCCCTACCCCCACCCACCCCCTCTTTTTTGAGACAGGGTCTTATTCTGTAGCCCAGGTTAGCTGGGATTAACTTTCTAACTCAGGCCTTCCTTGATTATGTCAATTCCACAGCCTTAGCTATAGCCACCATACCCAGTTTTCACTCTGCATTTTAGAAGTGTTCTTCTTTAAAAGCTCATTTCAAAAGAGCTTTAGTGGCACACACCTTTAATCTAGCACTTAGGGAAGGCAGAGATGGGCCGATCTCTGTGAGTTCAAGGCCATCCTGGTCTACAGAGTGAGTTCCAGGATAGCCAGGACTGTTACACTGTCTCAGAAAATCAAAACCAAAACTCATTTACCCGTTTGCATGTCCGTGGTGGTCAAAGCATTGTGCTTGAACTTCCATGTGTGTATTTGTTAGTTCATGTGTCATGTGTTGTTTTAAGCAATGGGAACAAAGCAGTGTGTGAAGTAGACAAAAATCCATGTCCCTGTAAAGTTTGCAGTCTACTAGAGAAGGTTCAAACAATAGACCAGTGAGCAAAGGGTCATGATAGAGGGTCATAAGTGCTATAGAGAGAAATAAAGTAGAAAAATGTCCACTTAGTTAAGTGACATTTTACAAAAACTTGGAAAATGTGAAGGAGCAGGGCTTGAAGATAGCTGGGGATCAGTCTCCAGAAGAGTAGCTAGTGTCTGCTCTTGTATGAAGAAGCTGCCTAGTAACCTGTGTAGGACACCAGAGACCAAATGAGTAAGGCAGGGCAGCTGGACGTGGCATTCTGGGGACACCCTCTGTTGTACAGTCTGTCTTTTCCTTCCACATAGGAAGCATTGAGCAACTTTGGGCAAGCAAATTGATCTGATTATATGTTAAAAGAATCACTCTGGCTGACCTTCTAAAAGTAGGTTTGGAGGGTGGATAGGTAAGAATGGAAGCAAGAAAAATTAGGAAGCTTTTGAATAATGAATTGTGTAGTGGAGATGGAAAACAAGCTTGACTGAATATACCAATTCTTGATATATTTTTGAAATGCTAGTTCCACTAATACCAAGATAGGAATTATTCACTGATTGCAAACCAATTAGCGAAAAAGGCTGCTACCTGGACACACTACCTTGGTTTTCTGTTAGGCTGAACCACAAGTCCAATTCTTATGGAAGTCCTTGTAGAAAAAATATGGACCAAAAAATGTACATAAATAGTTCATTTGTACATAGAAACTTGATTACTAAAAACATTTATGGACTATTGCATTATAGACTGTTTTCTGTTTTAAAAAATTGATGTCTTTACTATGCTTCCTGTGTTCTTTCTTTTGAAGTTTGGTTGTAAATGTCATGCAGAGAGATTCCATCCCATCAGAAGTAGACTATGAGACAAGGCAGGGTGTTTATTCTATCTGCCTACAACTTGCAAGGTATGGAAATGCATTGTTTTTCTCACAAAGCAATATTTTACTTTTCACAAATTTTGTCGTTTTGAAATAGTATGAAATAACTTTGAGTAAGCATTACTTTTTATTTGTAAGGTTTTTACTTGTCGGACAGACAATGCCAACATCATTAGATGAAGACCTCACCAAAGATGGAATAGAAGCACTTTCTTCACGTCCGTTCCGAAATGTCAGCCGGCAGACAAGCAGACAGATGTCCCTATGTGGGACCCCAGAAAAGTCATCCTACAGACAGTTATCAGTATCTGACAGGTCTTCCATTAGGGTTGAGGAAATCATCCCTGCTGCACGAGTAGCAATACAAGTAAGTGGATGGTGAATATAGAAGTATTATGTATCTCCTGCTTGGGAGAGGGAACTGTGAATATAGACGAACTCCAGTGTGAACACTGCTTTCAAGCAGCTTAGCATGAGTAGGAAGGAAAGTTACTCTAAGTGCTTAATCACGGAAAGTATCAAGTGTGGAGCTACAGAAGCAAAGCATTCTGGGAGCCTCAGCATTAAGGGTCTTTTACTTGCACTGCTATGTGTACTTTATTTGGAAGTAGCTCCTGAGCTAGGTCTTAAAGACCAAATGGTGAACAGAATAAGGGAGTTGGAGAGGGAGGCTTGTGCAAGTAAAAACAAAACCAGAGCTAACATGCTGAGTCACAAGAACATTCATGGAATGGCAAAAAAAAAACATATTGAGGAATGATTGGGTAAATTGGGTAGATTAGAGACTATAGTTAATAGATCTTAAAACTAAACAGTGTGTTGGTGTGAGAGGGAACCCTGGCTGATCTGAGAGGGAAGAGTTGTAACCTGAAGTCAGCAGATGTCTTCACAAGCACCTCTGTCTCTCTCATAACATCCTTTCCATACCTCCTCAGACTATGGAAGCAAGTGATTTCACTGCCACTGTTGCTTGTTTCATGAGACTGTCGTGGGCTGCAGCTGCAGGACGACTTGACCTTGTCGGAAGTAGCCAGCCGATTAAAGAAAGTAATTCTCTGTTTCCTGCTGGAATTAGAAACAGACTCAGCAGTTCAGGTACTGATTTAAAATGGGACAGTGCTTTTAAGGAAACACAGAACAGTATTTTCTCTGTGGCTTTTCAGTCCTCATTAATGGGTGTGTATACAGCTATATATACATATGTGTATATGTATTTGTAACACTAATTATTAAAGAGGAAGCATCCATAAATTTGAGAGGGAGTGAAGGTGTTCAATGGCAAGTAGAAATTATATGAATGCATTACTCATGTAGAAAAATCTCAAAAAAGGATGATAATAAAACATTAGGCAAGAAGTAGCTGTAAGAATAATCCATGTACAGATTTGTCAGATTATAAAAAGAAGTTTTTTTTCTCTTGCTTTTGAACATGAGTAAAAATTCATCACTCTTGACACATTATTTAACAGAAAGGGCATTTGTTAATAAGTAGAGATGCCAAGTCCAACCATCTTCAGCTTTGCTGAGCATAAAAGTGTGTTGCAAGACATATTATTTGTGACTAAAACACAAATTCCTCAGAAGTAAACAGTTCCTTTCTTGGTTTGGCACAGCTCCTTACCCACCCATGTCTGTCAGTCTGTGTGTGTGTGTGTGTGTGTGTGTGTGTGTGTGTGTTAGAGAGAGAGAGAGAGAGACAGACAGACAGAGACTCTCATGCATAATGTGTGTGAGCTAGAGATCAACCTAAGACTATTCCTCAGGTATTTCTCTTTTTTTTTTTTTTTTGTTTTGTTTGGCGGGGAGGGGACTGTTCTGAGGCAGGGTCCCACTGGCAGAAATCACCCATTTACTGGGCTGTCTCAAACCCTAGGGATGTGCCTGCCTGTCTCCACCTCCTCAGCACAGGTGTGTGCTACTATGCCCAGCTTTTACATGGGTTCTGCATATTGAGTTCCAAGTTCTCATCATATACATCTTACCAACTAAATTATCCTACTAGGCCCTGTCAACGTATTTCTATTAGGCCTTTTTATGTAGCTTTATTTCTTAGCTTTGTTTAGTTTTCCTATGCTGTTTGTAGGTTTTTCTAGTTTTTTTTTTTTTTTGTGGTCTTTTGCTTTGTTTTGTTTTGTTTTGAGACAGGGTCTCATTGAAACCTTGGTTGGCCAGATACTTGCTATATAGACTAGGCTGACCTCAAACTCATGGAGATCTGTCTACCTCTGCTTCTCTATTGCTGGCATTGAAGGTGTATGCCATTACACCCAGCTTAGTAATAAAAGTTGTTTTTTTTAAGTTATGATATATGCAGAAATGTTAGGTAAATGATATTTTAATGTCCATCAAGATTATCTTACAAGATACAAGACATTGTCCTACTTGCAAGTAGTTTTGTCTAGTGAAAACGTTTTGAATTCCAGCAAATGTGTAAGGACAAAGCAGTTAGTGTGTAGCAGATATGGAGATTACACTGCCTGTTCCCTAGCAATGCTTCTTGCGGTATTTACTGTTGAACAGGGACTCTGGGTCTTACATTCAAACATGGCATGATCCTAGGAGCCACACTAAACTGTGTTCTCTGCTTTCAGGAAGCAACTGCAGCTCTGGCAGTGAAGGAGAGCCAGCAGCCCTGCACGCTGGGATCTGTGTCCGGCAGCAGTCTGTGTCCACCAAAGATGCCCTGATTGCTGGAGAGGCTTTGTCTCTTCTTGTTACATGCCTGCAGCTTCGGAGTCAGCAACTAGGTAGATGGTGGTTTATTAGTAATTCGTTTCTTTGAGAGAAAAGCTTTATAAATAGCTTCTCTTAGTGAGAGAAGGAGTGGGGAGAGTAAGAATGTAGCACAGCTGAAAATGGTGCTAGAGAGGTTTATTCTGCAGGGATGTTTGTATACATACATATGCATTTGTGTCAACGCACATAATTCTACATCAGTTGTTATAGGACCCTGTGTATGCCCTGTTGGAGATAATTGTAGCTAAGGAATTGAAGCACCCAGATTACTAGTTCATAATAAATTATATGTTCTCTATAATGACTACATGATTAAAATTTATGAAGCCCAGGCCTAGCTCTATAAGCTTTCTTACTGACTTCAAGTAGATGGGGATGCTAGACCTCAGTCCCTCACTATCTCTGCTCTATGTCTCTGCTCTGTCCTCTCTTTCTTGGTGACCCCATCCAGTTTCACAGCCTTAAGTCCCCCTAGACACTGATATACAACATTTGAGTTTGAATCTGACCTAGGCCACTCTCCTCATAGCTTTGCTTGAGATATCTCACACCTAATGAGGATGGACTTTGATCCATAGCACTCAAAAATTCTCCCAATTTATGGGCAATACCAGCCTCCTGCATACTCTGGCTAAGAACCTTGGAATAACTATTACATTTTACTGTATCTCCATCTGTTCAGCCCAGCATCCTTAAGATTGTGTCCAAAGTCCATGCATTTATACTCTCAAACTTCTGTCATCTCTTAATCGGATTGTACCAATATTGACCTAATTTCTCTCCCTACCTACTTCTGCCTCTGCAGTTTATTCTTCATGCAGAACCAGAGAAGCAATTTTAATATATTGGTCATATTATGTCATTCCTTCTTCAGAACTTCCAAGCTTCTCTGTTCATCTACAGTAAAAATCAAGTCTTTACTAAGCCTCCCAAACCCAACACAGTCCTCTATACTGGTGATTCTGTTTTTCCCATCTTCTGCTTTGTCTCTCATTCATTGGCTTCTTTGCTATTTCCTCAATACACAAGCTATGGTCCTACCGCAGGCCCTTTGCACTGGCTGTTCCCTCTTTATCTTAATGTTCTTTCCTCACCTGCAAGTTTTTGCATATATAATACTCCAGTTAGACATTGCCAGACTATCTTTCCAAAAGTTAAAGCCTTCCCTGTGCCCTCACACAACCCAAGTGCCTCCCCTTATTCTTTCACCATCACTTGTTTTTATAGCCTTCGCTATAATACACTTCTTTATTATGCTATTGCCATCAGCCCCTCTTCCAACTACATAGTGCGTTCTACTAAGCCAGAGATTTGTTCATTTTGTTCTCTGCTGAATCTCGAGCACCCAAACGCTGCCTAAGGAGCCTAAGGAAACAGAGTTTTAGCAATTCAGTTTTAAATGTGTACCGATTATCTAATCTTAGCTGTAATTATTTATTTCAGATCACCAGAGATACAGAATTGAGTTGTGGTGTATTTTTAATAGTTTATTTTTATTTTGTGTACATTCATGTTTTGCCTACATCTATTTCTAGTTACAGACAGTTGTGAGCTGCCATGTGGGTGCTGGGGATTGAACCCTGGTCCTCTGGAAGAGCAGCCAGTGCTCTTGACCACTGAGCCATCTCTCCAGTTTCATTGGTTTATTTTTTTAATGTCCAAACTAATTGTATAAATCAGAAGTAAAAATTATCAAGATAAATGTAAAAATTAAACAGCTATATTTTTCTTAAGTAATAGCTGCAGAAATTTTCTCTGAGAAAAAATTCATTTGAAGATTTTTATATGGGAAGCATAAATCATTATGAAATGGTTTTTCAAACCTGCAGCATATTCATAATTTAATTTTTCTGTAATTGTTTGTTTTAGAGATTTTCAAGTTGAAAAAATACAACTCCACGTTTTTATCTTTATCATATATAAACTTAGTTTAGGGTGTATTTTGTAGTTTATCGAGATAAGACTTCCTCATTCTATAACTGGTACATACGACATAGTGGTGTTAAGATGTGTGGTGTTGCATGTCAGTTCCCTGGAATTGCTGGACAGACATAGAAGCCATTGTAGATGATCCTAGGGTCTAACTGTAATAGAAAGGAGAAATTTTTCTGCTTAAGTTTAAGCTTAGGAAATTACAAGTAACATTTTGCAAGTACACCGCCTAATTAATTCTTTCTCCCCCCTCATTCTCCTTGTTATCCTTAGCATCTTTCTATAACTTGCCATGTGTTGCTGATTTTATCATTGACATTTTGCTTGGATCACCAAGTGCTGAGGTAAGGATTTCTATTACTTAGAAAGCCTTTTGGTCTTGTTATGGCTTTCTTAAACGCCTGTAGCATTGTGAGGAGTACAAAAGGATGACTGTAGACCATCTTCCTCCACAGTCCAACAGAAGTGTCAGCACTCGTGTTGGAACTGATTGATGTTTGATTTTCGTTGTCGTGTTCTTGATAATGACCAAAGAGCAGCCTCCAGTGTTGAGCATCCGTGGCTTGTAAGGGCAGCAAGAATTAACCTTCAAGATGTTGGTCAGAGTCTGGAGAGATCACCTTCAAGCCATGAATTTTCTTATGTTTTACATTTTTCATATATGACCATGAACATTAACTTTTTAAATATTTGAAAATGGGGTTTTCTGACTTTTGTTTTCATCGAATTAAAAACCTGTTGACTCAAGTAAAATAATTAGTTTCCAAACCACTTTTTTTTTCTTTCTCCCTTGGTTTTTCAAGACAGGGTTTCTCTGTGTAGCCTTTGCTCCTAGTTCTGGCTCTATAGATGACCAGGCTAACCTTAGACTCAGAGACCCTCTGCCTCTGCCTCTGCCTCTGCCTCCCAAATTCTGGGATTTGCTGCCACCACCTGGCAACACATTTTTTTGTTTGTTTAAATTAATCCATTTACTCAGCAAAATCTTAATCATTCAAAATTATGACACATACCTTTCTAACATCTTTCAGTCACTTGAGTAAATGGTATGAGTTTTCAGGGTGTCGCTCTTTAAGTAGTCTGAAACATTAATGACGTCTGTCCTTTACCACTGATTACATTTCAGATCCGCCGGGTCGCCTGTGATCAGCTCTACACTCTTAGTCAAACAGACACTTCAGCCCATCCAGAAGTGCAGAAGCCAAATCAGTTCCTCTTAGGCGTCATTCTCACAGCTCAGCTGCCTCTATGGTCCCCAACCAGTATCATGAGAGGTGTCAATCAGAGGTATGTAATACAAGGAGAATGGAGAAGTGATTGATTGTACTGCTCCTGTGACATCTCTATGGGTTCTTGAGATGAGAGGACTACTTCTTTCCCCACCTAGCATCTGGGCTCTGCATGTTTTCTGCCATACAGGACAGGAGAGTTAAACACCACCAGGCTTCCTTCTCCATCATCCTCGCTCCCACCCTACTCTCCCTAACTGGTGAAATCCAGAGGTTATTTGAGCTAGTTCCCTGGGTCGCGGCCACACTTCGGTCCTCTTGCATGTCACTTCCTCGGCTCAGATATTTTATGGAGTCTGTAGGTGATTTCAGGTAGTTTGGACATCTTAGGACTTTGTTTTCTAATAGTAAACATGAGATGTCTCATTATATCATGTTTCATTTCTTCAGCAGTGCATACCACTTTACTGTATAAGACTTCTCTCCTTGATTAAGTTGAGTCTCAAGTACCTTATTATCTTGATACCATTGTAAATAGAATTGTCTTCTTTTCAGATTATACACTGTTGGTGGGAGAAGCACAACTTTTATATCCTGTAGCTTTGCTAAATTAACAGGGTTCATCTTTAGGGTTTTCCATATATTAATATAAGTTTGTCAGGTTAGTGGACATATAAGTCCATTTCTACTTCTCCAATTTGGTTGCCTTTTTTCTTGTCTACTTGCTCTGACTAGAAACTTCAGTGCTCTGTTGAATGGAGATAATGAAAGTGGCCATCATGGTCTTAGGAAAAAGCTTTCCATCTTAGACTGTTGAATGGGAGGTCTGCATGGAGTTCCCATGTGTTGCCTTTACTATGTAGAGGTAGAGCCCTTTGATTCCTGCTTGGATCAGTGCTTTGCTCATAGACCAGTGTTACAGTTGGTCAGATCCTTTTTGTTAGACTTGTTTATTTTTATTTAATGTGTGTGGACACTTTACCTTCATATGTGTCTGTGTACCATTTGTGTTCCTGTTGCCTGTAGAGACCAGAAGAGAGTGTTGGATTCTGGCACTTGAAGTGTTAGGAACCAAACCTAGGTCCTCTGCAAGAGCAGCAAGTGCTCTTAACCACTGACCATCTCTTTCAGCCTCCATGTTAAATGCTTTTGTCTGTATCACTAGAGCTGATTTGTATGGGCGTGAACAGTATTGTGGGCTCACCCCTACACTTCCTAGCATGGTACTTTTCCTAGTTAGAAGTTTTTTTAGTTCGATTTTGCTAACGTTTGAGTTTTAGAATTTTTTAATTTCATCCAGAATATTGATTTTTGTGTACAGTTGCTTATAGTACTCTCATAACCCTTTTTCTACAAAAATCAGCAACATCATTCTCACTTTCATTTCCAAGTTTAATACTTGAGTTTTTGTTGTTGTTGAACTTTGTCAATCTAACTAAAGATATCGAGGTATTTCTTAATTTTGTAATTTTTTGATCCATTCTGAGCTTTTTAAAATGCATACATTTCTAGACAAGGCATGCCCCTCAGTTGTGTTAAGATCTTACCTGTTGTTTGCCATCTCCATTACAAGAGTAACTGTGTGTGTCATCATTTGTTATGTTCTCTCATACTTTCTAGTGTATGAAAATCCCTGGTCCACATATCTAAGTATCAGCATGTCTCTTGGAAGCGTTTGATTTTTAGGTGTTAAAATCCTAATGTATAAATAAGAAGTCAATATTTTTGGTTTTGAAAATAAATCATTATGGGTGACTTGTTAAAATTTCAGCCCAAACTTCTATTTGCAGTTTACCATCAGAATTGAGCTGAAAGTGGACATTAGTTGTATATTTTTAGTGATGAAAAATAATTGTTTAATAGTTTAAAACTAATTTTCAGGAAATAGTTTTACCTAGTAGGCATCTGAACTAAAAGTAGGTATCTTCTTTTACCCTTGACTACTTTGACTTTAGAATTGGAACTTTTCCTAAGCATAAATGTATTTATTTGAAGGACAGTGATTCTCAAGTGGATGTTTTCAGTTCGTAAAGTTGAAGCTGTTCGGCTTGTCCTTGCTGTGGTAGTCACTTAATTCCTCTACATTTGAGGGAAAAAACCAAAATGGAGAAGGCTGCAGAGAAGACTCAGTGGTTAAGAGCACTTGCTGCTCTTGCAGAGGACCTGGCTTCATTTCCCAGCACACACATGATACCATCCATAACCAGTTTCATGGGATCCAGTGCCGTCTTCTGAGCTCTGTGGTCACCAAGCACACACATGGTACATATACATAAATGCAGATAATACATTCACATGTAAAATAAAATGAATAAATGTTTCTAAAAAAGGACAAACCATGAGATGAGATTTTTAGTAAAAGAAACTTTTGACAATGTGTTGGCTTGTGGAGCTGTTTGATTTCTAATACAATTGAATAATTATACTTTTTATAAATTTGAAATTTGTATCTCACAACATTTTTTAAATGTCTTAGTTTTGTATATAATTAACAATTACCAAATCTTACTGGGTCACATTGTTTACCAAGGTTTTTGTGTGTTTATTTTTTAACCCCAGAAAGACCTGAGTTTGGATATTTTGTTATTTGTATTTTTAAAGCTCTTGGTTAATTATACCTGCTTGAGCCATTTATGTCTATTTGAATATACATGAATGTTTATTTTATAATGACACTATAATAAGCGTTTAAAAATTAGAAGACTGAGAGAAAGGAGGAGTTCATGGACACTAGCTATAAATAGTAGAGCCAAGATTGAAATCAATCTGATTCTAGAACCCATGCTCCTATCTACTGTGCTACAGTCTGCTTCTTGAACCTGTACTCCTACCTGCTGTAATACAGTTTGATTCTAGAACCTGTGCTCCTATCCACTGTAGTACAGTCTGATTCTAGAACCTGTGTTTCTACTTATTATGATAGAGTTGTAGAAGTACCTTGATTAATCTACATAATTTATGTTTCTTTCTCCTCTTAATCTGTTTTATTCTGGTTCATGCTTGTTTGATACTTGTTAATTGTTATCAGTATTCCTTGTTCTTTTATTCAGTGTACATTTAACAGTTAATTGGTAGATAATGGTTCATATTTGAAAGTACAAATGCAATCAGTGCTTATGTTATTTTAAAACATGATATATTTAATAACTTTCCTTCTCTTTACACAACTATTCCTAGACAACAGTTTAGCAAAATTATTCATTTCTTTCATGCTAAACTAGAATGTAAGTAATTGTATGGTTGGAAAAATTACCTTGTTCAACTGCTTTGTGAACTTATTTTTAAGGAAAATGCTTTATCTTTTAAAATCAGCCTCTTTTTAGTAACTGGAATCTATCTGGTTTGTAGACTGCTGTCTCAGTGTATGGAGTATTTTGATTTGCGGTGCCAGTTATTAGATGATCTGACAAGTAAGTAAACACCTCACTGGGATGGGGGAGGGGCAGGCAGACTGTACCTGACCTACCTGTCACAAAGACAGTCATTTTTAATGTTGGGTTTTGTTTTCTTGGAAATAGCATATAAATCTATGTGCCACTGATCTCTGCTTTTCTTACATACCCAACCAATGTGCAGAGGTTTGGTAACTCTACAGTTTACCAGTCTCATTTGTAACTGACTGAGAGAGAATTAACATGAAGGGTCTTACTCTCTAGTATAATTTATTTCGCCATGTTTTACTTTTTAAGGTTTATTTTTACTTTATGTGTACACCTATGTGTGTTGTGTGAACGTGTGCATGAGTGCCTGTAGAGACCAGAGGAAGGCATTGGATCCCCTAAAACTGGAGTTAGCTGACTGTTGTGAGCTCCCTGACATGAACTGAACTTGGGTCCTGAGCACCTATCTAGACCCTGTTCTGACAGTAAGGTGATAGTTTAAGAATGGAGGCAATCAGCTGAAACATGTTGGTAGTGACACAGGTCAGTCAGTGCCTCAAGTGGCAGTGTTAGAACTTGCTTTTTAGAATATGGAGATTTTATTCATCTGTACTTTTCAGATAATGTAAATATAAATAATGCAAATGTCCTATGTAAATTTTAATTGTTCAGACCAACTGTTTAATATATTCCATACTCTTAACCCCCGAATTCATTTCAGATTACAAGAAGTAAAATTTAGGATCAACAAAAATATTAATTAGAGTAGAACATGAAAGCTAGATTAAATAAATACCCCCTTTGTATGTGCAAGTTGTACAGCTCCACTGAGATTTGGTGATGAGGTTCCTGGAGGGCTAAAGGACATAGCACATCGTTGTTCTCTGTGCCCTAGAAAAAGGAACAGAATGCTTCTCAGAAGAAGGAAATCTTTCCAGCACTTCTTTCTATAAGAAATTTCATGGAAAAATCTTTCTTCCTGCAAATGGTCACAAAGCTCTAGCTTCTGGTGACTGATAGACCTCAGCAACAGCTCTGTAAGCAGCTGCTGTCATGGCTTTCAGATCAGGCTCGGTCTCTAAGCAATTGATGAAACAGTTAGACTATTTGTCTTGACTTGAGGATAAGTTGTTTATGGGTAGAGAATGGGACCATGTTCATCTAACTACCTAACCTAATAGGTACTTTTCAGCAATACTTCCAGTACAGAATTTGGTTGTCAGTCCTTGTTTGGCAGGGTAAGAGAGAGATTTGCTACAAAAACAAAATTATTCTCTGGAGTTTGGTTCATGGTTTACAGATGTAGGAGTATAATGCTTAATCTTTCTCTTTTGTAAATCTGCCTTTTTGGTTTAGGAAGCACTGTGAAGAGCCTTAGTTCTCGTTACTGGCTGTTCTTCCCTTTTCTTAGGAGGTCTTGTTCCCTAAACCAGATCATCCCCATTGTCTCATACTTAGTGGGTAGCATGGTGGCCCGCACAGAGGGTGCAGTCAAATGTTTAGTGTCTGCAGGACATAGCCTTGATAGTATCTGCACCAGAAGGTTATTAATGACAAGGTTTGTGAGCTCTGTGAAGTGAAACATTAGGGCTTGACTTTGCTTCTTTATTTGGAACTTTGATTCCATGAATAAAAACCTTTTCTTTGTAATAGATTTCTACTTCCTCACTTTTACCCCCTTCTCAAGCTTCAGAAATGGAACAATTACGAATCAGCCCAGCTATCATGCTTGAAGATGAGATTACATGGCTGGATAACTTTGAACCTAATCGAACAGCTGAATGTGAGACCAGTGAAGCAGACAACATCTTATTGGCAGGACATTTGCGACTCATTAAGACCCTGCTTTCACTCTGTGGGGCAGAAAAGGAAATGCTTGGTAATTATTGCTTCATTTTATTGTGTGGGAGAGAGCACCTTGGTTCTCACTGCCAGTGTTGTGTGTAAATTGGGACAATATGATAATTACGAAATGTTCCATGAAAAATTGACCTTTTAGAAGTAGCAAACCACATATGTGTCATTAAACCACACAGAGAATTTTACATTGTTCAAAGTAGTCATATCACATAACTTTTAATATCAAGTAAAAGTTATAATTTAGAGTAGGTTTGTCTCTTGCTGTTACATATTTTATACTATGTCTTCATTTTTATAAGGGTAATTCATGTCTGAGGAGATAATCCCCAGCCATTATTTCCTCAGTGTTGGGGAAATATATATCCAAATGCTATAAATTATATTCAAAAAACAAACCAGAATACAACTCCCACGGTGATAGTACCAAGTAGATTATAGAATCTTCTTGGATACTGAGGGAACGTAGGAAAGACTAGTTCTTAACCAGGAAAAAGGAGCATCATTTTATCTGAAGGAGCTAGGCTTTAAAAAAGCATTCTTTAGCCCTTGTGTGGAGGACATCCTTGAGGCCCAGAGTAAGAATTATTCACTCAAACACTTGTAGTGTTCTTGGCACTTGTGTTTCTGGGGTGAAAGCTTGACTCCTTTCACTATCTAGACTCCTAGAAGAAGGCATGTCACCTGACTACTTTTTACTTTGTTCCTGCCCCCACCACTCCACACATCTGTGCCACATAGTAAGCACTCAAAAGTAAGCTTTACCTTAAACTGGGTGGATGCATTGCTGTTGGGTGGCCTCCATGCCTGTGTTGCTCTCGTAGGAAAGCACAATAGGATCTTTGGATATAATCTGTGTTCACCTTCAATGTGGTATTATGCTCTATTCCAGGTTCATCACTCATTAAACCATTGTTAGATGACTTCCTTTTCCGAGCTTCTAGAATTATTTTAAATAGTCATTCTCCAGCTGGCAGTGCCGCCATCAGTCAACAGGACTTTCATCCAAAGTATGGAAAATGCACGTTGTGTTCAGTTTTGGTAAAATCTCTTAATTCACAACTGTAGTCCAAAGATTTTCTTAATTTGGAGTTTGTCTTCCATTGTGTGAGTTTGTTTGTCCTGTGTTTTCTACCACTTAAATAAATGCATGCAAATGAGCTTTGTGTAAAGTATGCATGGCACATTGAGAGCACAGATAAAGTGTGCTGGTGAGTTGTCATCATCAAGGTGGGATAGTAAGTAACTATATGCTCATCTGGTCAGTAACAAATTCCAAGCAAAACAAAGGTGGTAAGAATTATGTATAGGCGTTGGAAGTATGGCTCAGTGGTAAGGCACATATTTAGTCATGTGAGAGTTCATGAGTTCAAGCCCCAGCACCAAAGGGAGAATAAAGAACTACCTCCAAGTAAACTGACTCCAAATATAGGCTTCAAGATTTTTTTTGGAGAAATGTCTAGAGCCTTGTCATTTGCCGGGTCATACTATGTTCTCAAATCTGCAACTGCTAGTAACTTATTACAGTTGTGATTTTTGGAATAAATGTCTTATGTTAGTCTTTGGGGATATAGATGTATATTGTTGACCCTGCTCAAGTGATATTTAGCACCAGAAATTATTAGTATTTTGATTTTTCAGTAACACAATATATATCTAGCAGTTTTAATGAAAAAATTTTTATTGGAGAATCCTTCCCTTTTTAAAAAAAAAATAATAAAAATAAAATAATGTACAATGCCTGGAATAGAAAAGCAGAAATTTTTCACCAGTGTACTAAACTTGTTCATTCATTACAGTGACCTTTCCACCAAAACCTTAAAGCAAAAAATACATGAAAACTCTTTCTGAAGTCACAGTAACAAAATAACTGCTTCTGCCTATATGCGCCTCCATATTCATTTCTTGTCCGTCCTTTTCAATCCATACATCTAGACAAGAATTAAAGGACAGTGCCACCCCTGTGGCCCTTGTCCTTGCTTTTAGGTACAATGCTAACTCAAGAGCCCCAGAATCCCAGAATCCTCCTCCTGCAGAAGTTGGATGTCCTCGTTTCTGGATGTCCTCATTTCTGTGTATCCATTCTAACCTGTGATCACTTCAGTAATGCAATGTCGGTGTTGATTATAGTTCAGAATTACTGCCTGGGTTGAAAGGCAGGCAATAGAGGAACTCTGCCTTGTTGCATGTCTTTTTTTCTGTCTCCATTTTCTGTAACAGAGTAGAAAGCTGATTAGTGTCATTGGAGAATTATTCACCATCGGACATATTTGAAATGTTTATGGGCATCTATTCTTATTTTCATAGCTTCCCTTTTCTTATTTGAGATAGTTTTGCTGATTATTATCAGGCTAAGAAGATAATAGCTCTGAAGCATCTTCCTGCCACCTGCATTTAGGACACATAGATGACTAGATCCAATATAGGCATAACTTAACGGTTTAAGGGATTGTGGTACTTGCATTTTGATTTTGGATGTTGATTTTGAAGCTGGCTTGTGCTTTTGTTCTCAGGTGTAGTACAGTAAATAGCCGATTGGCAGCCTATGAAGTTCTTGTGATGTTAGCTGACAGCTCACCTTCCAACCTTCAGATTATTACAAAAGAATTGCTTTCAATGCATCATCAGCCTGACCCTGCTCTCACTAAGGAGTTTGATGTAAGTTTTTAGACCTAATGATATATTTACCTGTGTGTATTCCTATATGTGGAGACTAGAAATTGTTAATAGTGTCTTCTGTCCTTGTCTGCTTTGTTTTGCTGAGGCAAAGCATCGCTTGCACAAAGCTGATTAGAGTAGTTAGCTAGCTTGCTCTGGGGAACCCACACTCTCGTCTTCACCACCCACTCAGTCATTGCCCCAGCCCTCATTTAGCTTTTTAGAGTGGTGTCCTAAATACATAATGTATACTTACTTTTTAGGCAGGTATGTGCATGACTCGAATAATGTATGGAGAGTAAGACAAACACAGGAGTTGGTTCCCACCTTCTACCACCATGTGGGACCTGAGATAAAACTCAAGATTTGCAGGCTTTATAGCAAGTGCCTTTACCCACTGAGACACTTCTCTAGCCCCTAAATTTATGTTAATGACTGAATTTGCATTATCCATCTACAACCAAGTCAATCTCTTTTTTTGTAGGGCATGTTTACATACTAAAATCAACTAAATTTTTATCATACTTCATCATTATATTGTTATGCAATATCCTTTCAGTTAGAGGTGAACCATTTTCAAACTGACCAATAGTTAACCTCAATGAAAAAGTAGCATTCCAACCATTTTTGTTGTTTGATTTTTGTGTTTTTGTTTTTTGAGTAAATTTATTTTGGCATAGTGCCAGGCACTTGAATTAAAAACCCAGATAAATTGAATAAAACTCATAGAGTTTGTCATATGTTAAAAAAGGTTTTAGGCTTTTGAAGCTGAAAAGTGAACATACTACCCCAGGTGTCAGGCAGGCATGGAACAGACAGACTGACCGTCACATCAACAGATTGGTTTAACACTGTAAGATACAGTGTAAATTGGAGGTGTGTCCTGTGTGCTATACTAACACAGAGTAGCACTTCATTGAGTATCATAAAATACTTCTAAAGGAGACAAAACTTGAACAGGCTTACAGACTGTGATGCTCATTGAAGCAAGATAAGCCATTCATTTCATTCCAACAGTGAGAAAAGAATATGAGGGCATGCTAGGGAGCCTCTTACTGTATGTTAGGATGTGCAGAAAGGAAACAAACTACAGGTGCACTGGACTCCTGGTTAGGGATAGGATCACTGTCAAAGTCCGTTTGCTTTCTCCTCTCATATAATGGAAAAACAGACTCACTCTTTGGATATGTGACTTGAATATCCCTGAATACACAAGTTAGAACAATGGGGACAGGAAATAACACCTGTGAAAAGTAAAAGTATGTGTGAGCACTTCTCATGGTTTAGTTTGTAATGCTTATTTTATGATCTGCTGTAGCCATGCTTCAAGTCAGGGATGATACCAATGTAAGGAATAAAGCAGTCTTAGATAAATAATTACTTTTTAGCATTTAAATTTTTTTCGTAACTTAAAAAACATGTGCTTTGTACTACAAATGTAAGTACATGGTAGCTCCTCGAAAGCACCCTGCTGTCAGTTACTTCTGATGTTAATGAAAAGTATGCTTTGAGGTCCAAAAGACCTATGTGTTTTTGTCAGCTATTTGCTTATTACATGGATGCAGACACTTGCATGTGGTTATGTAAGAGAGCCAAGTTCCTGATGTACTCGCATTTCCATGTGTAATCATATGTCCTTTTTCACTTGGAGAGGTGCCATGTTGAGCATTAGCCAAGATGCCTTATCTGAATTATTTCTACCCAGAAAAGCACTGTGTTAGGGTCTGCATTATTTGATAACATTTGTAAGTAAAACAATAGGGTATTTTTCTGTCATTTTAGTTGTATGCTTACTAGAAAAAGTTTAATAGAAGAATATTACCTTGCATAAAAAGGAATATGAACCTTCCTTGACTACAGGGTTCCTCGTGATAAATACTTCCTAGGACATTGTTCCTTTATTCAGAAAACCACATCGGCTGTTTGTATCTGCTTGATTAATGCCATATAGCTTACACAACTAGATTGTAAGCTCTTGGAGATCAGGGACCATGAGAACATTTCTGTTATGGTACATACTAGATCCTTAATAAACTCTTGTTGAATGATAATGAATGCATGTCTATATAGATGAGCTAATACCTGCCTTGTGCCCCATATTTTATGAACAAAAGAGGAACATTAAGACCATTGCATTTTTTCATTGTGCCAGCTGCTAACACAGGTACTTGAGGAACATAGGTTCTGTTGGTTCAGCTTCATACCACACTGTGTGGATAAGTCTGCATCTACTTTTTCTTCTCGGTCATTCTAAATGGCTTGTTGTGGAAGTGTGCTGTGGTAGAATACTCATTCTCCTCCCCACTGTCTGTTTCTTTCTTCATAGTACCTTCCCCCAGTGGACAGCAGATCCAGTTCAGGGTTTGTGGGGCTGAGGAACGGTGGTGCTACTTGTTACATGAATGCAGTCTTCCAGCAGCTGTACATGCAGCCCGGACTCCCTGAGGTGATTTCCCTCCCTTCATGTGTATCAGGAGTGAATGTGTGGATTGCCTGCAGATTGTTCCATGCTTAATTATTGTTTCTGGGGTTTGTAACTGTGTTTAAAAATTCCATAGTAGCTTCTGGAATTGGTAAAGATGTACAGTCACACATTTTTGTAAATCTGTTATTTTAATTGGTAATTTGACCAAATGTAATTTTTGTACATACAAAATTCTCAACCATCCTATAAAGACAGACTTAATATTTTAGAATATGTGACTATTTTCAGTGCTTTTTATTAGCATAGTCACAATTTGTGGGGTAACAGGTAGTATTCTGATAATAGTCCATAATTAACATGTAACATTTATGTCTAAAGCTCCTCATCAGCTCCAGTGTTTCCTAATAAAATGGAACTTAAAGAGATATTTTATCCTTGTTCACACCAACTAGGACATGACAAACCTATATATCTACAGGGCTGTCTCCACATCAGATAGTCCTTATCATACTTAAAACTGGAGTGGGTGCTCACGTGTGCATGTTGGAGCTCATGTGAAACAGTTGAAAGTTTCTCATTTCCTAATGCTTTTCTTCACAGTCACTTCTTTCAGTGGATGATGACACAGACAATCCAGATGACAGTGTGTTTTACCAAGTGCAGTCCCTCTTTGGACATTTGATGGAAAGCAAGCTGCAGTATTATGTGCCTGAGAACTTCTGGAAGGTATTGATAGTAACTGTAGAATTTGATGTTAGATGATATTTAGAGTTTGGCTCTACTGCCTTCTCTAGTAATAATAGTTTTCTGAGCCGGGCAGTGGTGGCGCACGCCTTTAATCCCAGCACTTGGGAGGCAGAGGCAGGAGGATCGCTGTGAGTTCGAGGCCAGGCTAGACCAACAGCCTCCAAAACAATACAGAGAAACCCTGTCTCGTAAAACCAAAAAAAAAAAAAATGGTTTTCTGTCATTACTTACAACCTATCAAAGATTTGAATGTTCAACAAACTGGCACTTTTGAATGATTAGAACTTTAAGAACAGTCATTCATAATTCCTGGGGATCTGTTTCTTGTTTTTTTTTTTTTTTTTTTTTTTTGTTGGTTTTTCGAGACAGGGTTTCTCTGTGGCTTTGGAGGTTGTCCTGGAACTCGCTCTGTAGACCAGGCTGGCCTCAAACTCACAGAGATCCGCCTGCCTCTGCCTCCCGAGTGCTGGGATTAAAGGCGTGCGCCACCAACGCCCGGCTCCTGTTTCTTGTTCTTAATTTAGCTCTTTAAAAATTGTTTGAAGGGGCTAAAGAGGTAGCTCAGCAGTTGCACTGATTTGCCGAAACACAGGTTTGGTTCCCAGCATCCACACCAGGCAGCTTCCAACCACCTGTATCTCTGTCTGCAGGGGGATCTGATACCCCTGATCTCTGTACTCACATGCATGCACCCACACAGAGACATTGATATGTACACATAATTTAAAATGATAATGAAAATGCAGCTTAAAATAGTGATTCATATCATCTCTCTGAACCTATGCCAGCATCCCTAGTACCTCCAAATAAAGGGCGCTGCAGCACTTTGCCTCATAGAGCAGAGAGACACTTGCTGTTGTGTAGTCTAAGGTTTCAGAAAGATGCTGTGATATGAAGGACCAAGAATATGCTCAGATGGTGGAATACAAGCATGTCTCACACCAATAAAAGCATCCTCATCCTAATATCAAGCTCGTTTTTCAGAAGCACTAATATGACCCCATGTGTTATGCTGAGTATGCTCTTTTCCCTCTAAAGACCTATTTAATTCTTGCTACACAGATCTTCAAGATGTGGAACAAGGAGCTCTATGTGAGAGAGCAACAGGATGCTTATGAGTTCTTCACTAGTCTCATTGATCAGATGGATGAGTATCTCAAGGTACCCAAGGTCTCCCTTGCCCTCTAGTTCCTTCAGTAGTTACAATATAAGAATGGTGCCTTAAGGTTCACAGTAACTGAAATTCACCAACCAAGAAGTAGTCATCTTGAGCATCACAGCTGCTGTTCATTCTTTCAGCATTTAAAATGAATGCATACATGTTAGTGGAGTAGTGTTCTTTATTCATCTAAGCTGATAAAACAATGTGGTTCCCAATCTGTACTACAGAATAAATGATCATTCATGCATGAGTGTTTTTGCAATGTCCCTAAGGTAGTCTGGCTGTAGAGTGCTCAGTGAAGTGATGGTCCCCTGGAGGCAGTTCTGGGGACTGGGAGACGAGGTAGAATATTATTTGTGGTGATGCTTACATTCAAAGATTTCTGCCATTCCCAATAAAACATGTGTTAGACTTACTCTGAGGTGCCACTGTACATCTTATTACTAAGCACAATTATTATGCTTCCTCTGTTTAAAATAACTTAGAGCTATATGGTCTCTGTCCTTAAGAAAAAAAGCAAAGATTGTCAGAGTTTCTGCTACCTTGCACTTAGAGCACAGAAAGAGGGCTTGTCGTGATCAGTTCTCATGGACCCTTCTCTCTTCCTTCTCCTCTTATTGTTTGCATGCTGACACCGGCACTAATGATGGGTTATTAGCCTTCCTTTAGTTTCTAACTGAAACTACTAGTATTACTCTTTATATTTTGATGGCTAAGTTAAAAGTTTTAAATGAAATGTTATGTGAACCATCCTGTGCATTCTAGGGTTATCAATTAAAACTTTAAATTTTTATTTCAACAGAAAATGGGACGTGAACAGATTTTTAAGAATACTTTTCAGGGTATCTATTCTGATCAGAAAATCTGTAAAGATTGTCCTCACAGGTTAGTGAAGATGTCACTCCTGTCACTGCTGCATTCAACAATGACTATTAGGGATGGTGGTGTAGCTCAGTGGTACAGCATTTGTCTAGCAGGTACAAGACACTGATTTTGATGTCAGCACCATGGGGGAAAATATCTTTAAATGATTTTTAAGAAGTTATAAATGTTAATTTGTTGACTGACTTTTAGATTTATTTCTTAGTGGATCTGTAAATGTTCAATGAATTATATTCCTTCGATTTCCATAATTTCTTTGTAGCCTCAAAGTATTTGTTGAAAATCATGTTTTGGTTAGTGTTCTTTTGAAATCCTGAGACCTGTCTTATTCTCCTGGCTGTTGGGAAGTATGTTGAAGTTCAGGTATTATGACAGTTGTGTTGGTTTTCCATTCATGGGTTTCTGTCTTTTCCCAATCAGATACGAGCGTGAGGAAGCTTTCATGGCTCTCAATCTAGGAGTTACTTCTTGCCAAAGTTTGGAAATCTCTTTGGACCAGTTTGTTAGAGGTGAAGTTTTAGAAGGAAGTAATGCATACTACTGTGAAAAGTGTAAAGAAAAGGTATTACATTTGCCCTTTAGAAGAAACAATATTAGTGTTGCTTGTTCCTGCATGCAGGTCATTGTTAAGCTCTAGTCGCTGCTCCCAGTAGATTGTGCTGTTATTTCTTTTACATTCCTTACTTTGATTTCCTCTAGGAGTTAATTGGTTTTTGCTTTTTCTTAGAGAATAACAGTGAAAAGAACATGCATTAAGTCTTTACCTAGTGTGCTGGTAATCCACCTGATGAGATTTGGCTTTGACTGGGAGAGCGGACGATCCATTAAATACGATGAACAAATACGGGTAACTTCTTTTCCTTCCTAAAATGTTTCTCAGCCACGACCCCCAGCTTCCATCTTTCCTTTCCTTCTTTTCCTACATCCTGTCAGTCCCTGAAAAGCAGCATGAGGAGTCTGCAGCCCTTGTTTGAGAAAGGCACCCTAACGGTGGCTTTGAAATGAAATGCTTCTGTAATGCTCAGGCCTGTCAGAGACACTATGTGTGAATAGGGCAGGAGCCAGCCCTTGTTTCAGGAAGTGTGACTCTTACTTTGTCTGACTTTACTAGGTACTGCCAAGTACACTAACATTAATGTGTTGTTCTTACTTTTACATAGTTTCCCTGGATGCTAAATATGGAGCCTTACACAGTCTCAGGGATGGCTCGCCAGGATTCATCTTCTGAAGTTGGTGAAAATGGGAGAAATATGGATCAAGGAGGTGGAGGATCCCCACGGAAAAAAGTTGCCCTCACAGAAAACTATGAGCTTGTTGGTGTGATTGTACACAGTGGGCAGGCACATGCGGGCCATTACTATTCCTTCATTAAGGACAGGCGGTAAGGCCTCTTCCCACATGTACCCTCTACTTTCCATGCTCGCCACTGCAGAAGCTTTTGGAGAGGGGTAGTGGGTAAGGCAGGGTTTTATAGCCCAGGTGGCCTCAAATTCCCAAACCTGCTTCTGCCTCCCAAGTGCTGGGATTACAGGCATGTATCATAATATACCCAGCTATAAAGAAATTCACATTATCCTTTGTTCTGCATTTGTATTTTTTAAACTTAGGATAACTATTTTTACTCCTTTGATTTGAAAAGTTTTAGAAATTGAAGTCACTACATGTCTATTGCTACATTTTTCAAATCTTATAGTGTTTATCTGACCTCTGGTCCTAGGGGATGTGGAAAAGGAAAGTGGTATAAATTTAATGACACCGTTATAGAAGAATTTGATCTAAATGATGAGACCCTGGAGTATGAATGCTTTGGAGGAGAATATAGACCGAAAGTTTATGATCAAAGTAAGTATTTATAAGTAGATATTTTCTTTTTTTTTTTTTTTTTTTTTGAGACAGGGTTTTCTGTGTAGCTTTGAAGACTGTCCTGGCACTCGCTCTGTAGACTAGGTGGACCTCCAACTCACAGAGATCCACCTGCCTCTTCTTCCCCCCCCCCCAGTACTGGTATTAAAGTACTGTTTTTATCAAATTCTAAGCAATATTCTTTATATAAAAAAACAATAGATTTTGTTCTTTTGTTTGTATTCTTCTAGGTATAGAACCACAACTATTTTTTTACCTTTCATTTTTTAATAGTTTTTTCCTAAATAGAATTGCGTTATATTTCCTTCTCCTTTTCCTTCTTCCCATGCCCCTTCACACTCAAATTGGTAACTTTTCCCTAATGATTGTGTGTGTGTGTGTGTGTGTGTGTGTGTGTGTGTGTGTGTGTGTGTGTGTGTGTTTGGGTATAAGTATATATCAGTACAACCTGCAGAGTCTGTTTTCGTTCATGTGTATTTGTTTCCAAAGCTAACCACTCTGCATTGGACAACTCTTGATAGCCAACATGATATAATCAAGCTGCTTAGGGGGGAAATGTCTAAAAATACTGGGAATTAACATAAATCAAGAGGGTGAAATAACATTAGAGAAAGCTAGTGAATAAAGAATTTCGACTTTAAAAATGGTTCCAGAACTTGCTGGACACTAAAATTGTGATTTCCATTTGACTTACACAGAGGTATAATTACTTACAGAAGACAGTTCAAGGACCTGTGCTTTCCAAATATTTATCATCCAGTGTGATAAAGATAGCTTTCCTCAAGGGGAAGTACCGTAACTTGCTTTCTAGGCAACTCTCCAAGAGACCCACATTTTACTTACACTTTGCTCTCTGCAAATTTTGTAAATGAATCGATGAGTGTTTAGGTCCTTTATTATAGAAAATCATGCTAAGAAGCATCTTATTTACCAAAACTTCTCTCCTAATGCCTTGCAAAATAGCAAACCCATACACTGATGTACGTCGAAGATACTGGAATGCCTACATGCTCTTCTACCAAAGGGTGTCTGATCAGAACTCCCCTGTATTGCCAAAGAAAAGTCGAGTCAGCGTTGTAAGACAGGAAGCTGAGGATCTCTCTCTGTAAGTTCTCTCCCATTTAACTTGCTGTGTGATTTCAGTAGATACTGATTAGATCTTTATATGCTCAATGTTTAAAAATAATGAGCTAAGCTTAAGAGAAGTCTCTTGTTTTTTGCTCTAAGACTTTATTGCCCTGGCAAGAAGTTACTTTGTATTTAGAAACATGTATATAAATTATTCGTGACAGAATTAAGATTTTTATTTTCAATCTAGAATTGAAGTATTTATACATATACTAAATGCACTTTCTGTCCAGATCATAATACTATAACCTTCAGAAACATGGGTTGGTTGTTTTTTTATGGTTTTATTCTTAGTGAATTTTCCTTTTCTATGTTGGATCAGAAAAGTATGCTGTTTATGTTTAAGTATAGTACCCCAGTATATAAATGTGGCAAGTTTTAAAGACTGCTGAAACAAAAACCCCTTTATGCTCAATAATGGTTTGATTCTGTCTCTCAGGTCAGCTCCGTCTTCACCTGAGATTTCACCTCAGTCCTCTCCTCGGCCCCATAGACCTAATAATGACAGGCTCTCTATTCTAACCAAGCTGGTTAAAAAAGGTGAGAAGAAAGGACTGTTTGTGGAGAAAATGCCTGCCCGGATATACCAGGTAAGAACCATATAAACAGGAATGGCGAGGTGGCTCAGCTGTTAAGAACATTTAACTGCTCTCACAGAGGACCTGGGTTCAATTCCAGACACTTACATGGTGGCTCACAGCAACCTGTAACTCCAGTTCCAGGGGATTCAGTACGCTCTTTTGACCTCCCAGAACCAGGCACATACATAAATGGAAGCAAAATACTGATACATAAAGTGAAAATAAATAAATCTTTGGAGGGGGCAGATAGATAATTCCTCAGGGAGAATACTGTCAGAGTATCAGTGTGTCAGAACACATTGCAAGTGCAGAGAACTTCTGGCTGCCATTTCTATGTATCCTCCTCATGTGCCACTTCATCACCCTCCCTTGTCCTTGTGTCTTCTAGAACAGTCTTAGAGGTTGTAGAGATAGTGCCACAGTGTGAGAACAAAAACGAACATACACTCAAGATTGCCAGCGCCATCCCTGAGCAGAGAAACACATTGTTGAAATTATTTTATCTGAGAGAACAAGTCAAGACTCAGGACCTTCAGTTAAGACTAAGCTAACAGTGATGGCCATTGGTTACTGAATACTTGCTCTGTGCTCCAGACCATAAACAAATTTTTGTTTGGTTTGAGGTTTTTTTATTTTTATTATTATTAATTACATTTTTTTAAATTAAAGAGAAGCTTGCTTCACATGTCAATCCCAGCTCCCTCCCCTCCTCCCGAGCCCCCCCCCCTTCCACCCTATCCCCACTCCTTCCCCATAGGGGATCTCCAAAGTCTGTCATTTCATTCAGGGCAGGGCCTAGGCTGTCCCCCAAGAGTCCAGGCTGAGAGAGCATCCCTCTTTGTGGTATGGACACACAAAGTCCATTTGTATGCCAGGGATAAATACTCATCTACTGCCCAGGGCCCCATAGATTGTCCAGGCCTCTTCACTGACACCCACATTGGGGGTGGGGGTGTCTGGATCAGTCCTATGCCGGCCTACCAGCTGTCGGTCTGGGGTCCAAGAGCTCACCTTTGTTCAGGTCATCTGTTTCTGTTGGCTTCACCAGCCCAGTTTTTACCCTTTTGAGACAGGTGCCAACTATGTAACCCTGGCTGATCTAGAATTCACTGTGTAGATGAAGCTAGCCGTATACTCACAGAGATTCATCCACCTCTGCCTCCCAAGGTCTGAGATTAAAGGCTAAACAGGTTTTTACAAATTAATTAAACTTTCTAAATCTCTTGTAGAATAGGAGGTCTTACTCCTGTTTTTCAGATGAAACAAAACAAGGCTGATTAAACAAGGAAATGGCCCACAATCTCACAAGGCAAGGGTTTGAAATCCAGTTGCCAGATCCAGACCTTACACACTAGACAGCCGGAGCTAGACAGGCAGAGCCAGCCAATATAAGGAAAATGTGCAGTCTTCTTCAGAAGAAAGAGCTGAGCTGCCTGATCCAGGGAGGTGTGGAGGTGCTTATGGATAGGGAATTCTGTTTGGCCCTTTACACAGCTTGCTAGGTTTCCCCAAAGGATATCAGAAAGGGTGATACATACCTTTCTACAGTGCCGTAGATTTAAAGGAAGATTTCTCTCTCTCATTTTTCAAAATTCAAAACTTGCAAAAAGGTAATTATAAATTATAACTTGCTTTTTACAAGCCCTTATTACCTAAACATTTTGGTAGAAATAACCCTCCACATACTATTTTATCTGTTTATTAAAAATAACCACTGATGTTGTTTTGTAGATGGTGAGAGATGAAAACCTCAAGTTTATGAAGAATAGAGATGTGTACAGTAGTGACTATTTCAGTTTTGTTTTGTCTTTAGCATCATTGAACGCTGTAAGTAACTAGTTATAACTAAAGAGCTAAAAAAAGTGATGCCTTTATTTCGGATGTTGGCATTTGACTAGACAGAAAACCCCATTTCCTATAAATGTGTTACTTATGGATGACACTAACATGCAGGCAGCTTTGGGGCTGTACAGTGTGTGTTGAGTGGTATGGGTCACACAGACTGATTATTTTTTTTAGATTTTTGTCACAGATTTGGGGTACTGTGTGGTCAAGTGCTATGGGTCTTATCAGTTGTTCCTCTGCTTTATGGATTGACTTTTCCTAATCTGTAGTCATATACTTACTGTCAGACTCAAAATTAACTTCCCAGTATTTCCTTGTCTAGAGTACAGTTGCCATACAGGGCAAAGACTCTATTCTGAGAGGGCTTCATTTAAAATGTAAATGAGTGTTTACATTCTATATAAATATGTAATGATCTGTAAGACTTGTGAAAAGTATCTTTTTTTTCCCTCCTCTCATAGACCAAATTAAAGCACCCATATTATCCTTGTATGGCAAAGGTGAGCTTGCAGCTTGCCATTCAGTTCCTTTTCCAAACTTACCTACGAACAAAGAAAAAACTCAGGTAAGAGTGATACGTTTTACTAGTCTGCTGCAGAGAACAGTGGGTAGTTAAGGATGTGTTCAGCGATGTTACAAGCTCCAGATAATATTAGCATCTTATTTATCACCAACTTTATCTCCATCACGTGATAGATTGCCTAGATCATTCTAAATTCTGGGCTAGTGATTGTTGGTCTTTGTCTATGACTGAAGGAGACAGAGAGCTGAAGGGTGGTTTGTAGAAAAATACCTGGAGAGAGAGGAGACTTGGATTGCAAGTTGGGTTAAAGTTGGAAGACTATGGAGCTCTGGCTAGCAGAGCACACTTCTCAAGTGTGGGTTTGGGGAAAGATTTTTTAGCCAGACTCTTAAAGAAAAATAATTAATAGTGGCAGCCTCAATTTATATGTAACAACCAAAAGTACATTAAGCAATAACAGTATTAGATGATGTTAGAAAGGAGAACATGTTTCTGTCCTTTAAGGTCTGCATAGGTTTAAGTAGAGAAATTCAGTTGCTGCTCCCATTTGTGAAATTTACTCATGATATCTACATGCTATATGTACAATTTCCATTTTGTCTGTATTTGCTGTTTGGTGTGCACTGGGGTCTTGGGTATGATGTGAGATTATGGGCAATATAGTCAGGCCACTTTTTCTCTGTCCAAATCTTGAAACATGATTATGTTTTCAAGCTTATTAATGATTTTAACAATATGATATAAAATGTAAGCTATTCTAAAGGTAAGCCCTTGATGACACAGGCTTAGTTGTTCCAGACAAAATGTTACAGATCTGGTCTTCATCAGTTGAAGTTGACTGATAAAGATATAAAAGGCAAAAGTAAAATCCAAGATGTAGGCACCTACACATGTTTTTTTCCTGTGAGGGGAATTTTCCATAAATAACCTAAACATGGAAAACTGGGTAAGCAGTGAGAGTGAGTAGTCACTGGATAGCTAATCTACCCTTTGTTCCTGGCCACAGTGGAATAGGTAGGTAGACAGGTGTGACACGCTGTGAAACAACTCTCTGGGCTTACTTGCTGGAGCCTGACATTGCTGCTTGCTCTTTTAAAGGGTTGATACTGAAGAATGGATTGCTACTATTGAAGCATTACTTTCAAAGAGTTTGGATGCTTGTCAGTGGCTTGTTGAGTATTTTATTAGCTCTGAAGGACGAGAACTGGTAAAGTAAGTGTCGAGATCTCTTAATTAAAAGAATGTGTGTCCTTTCCTATCATTTAGAAGTAAAGCTTATAACCATTTACATTTAAGCTTGAAATCATTTTTCAGATTAGAGTACATTTTAAGCTTTTCACTAAAGTAGTAAAGAAATTATGTCACTCAAATCACTTGTTGGACTAGATACTAGCAGGTTCCATGACTTCAGGAAGAGAGTGTAAGGTGTTCACAGCATACAGACCCTTAATCCTTACTCTGGCTCAGGAGAAGCACGAAAGTGCCTGTCCTCGGGTACTCTGTCTAGTAACAAGTAAATAGGGACTGTTGCAGCCCTATTACTATTATGTAGTCTATCTATGCTTAGATTCTGGTCCCCAAAAAGTTAGCTATGATAGTACATTACCTATGTATCTGTGAGGAGAAGAATAATTTGCCTTTTCAGATAAAAATTCTAGAGTCTCCAATCACTGTTATTGTTTACATCTTACTCCCAATTGAGCTTATTGAGTCAATTTCCCTTATCCTTGGTGAGTTCATCATTATAGAAGAGCTCAGCAAGACCCCTCCAATGTTTGCAAGAACTTGGCCTGTCTCCTTGGCCCCAGTAGGCTCTTCCTTCCCTCTGATTCGGCTCTAAACCTCTCATTTGAGATCACCCTACTTCTGAGTAGTAGCCTAGTTTTGGGTGTCACTGAGAAAGTGATTAAGAGGTGGTCACTCATAACACATACCACACATCTGCCATAGTCTTTTTCCATTTCCAGATTACAAAGTGCCATCTCCTCTCAGAATGAATCTATCTGCCAGCCTTTCCAAGGAACTTGGCCTTTCAGATAACTGCTCCTTGTCTTTACCTTGTAGACTTCTCCCATTGGATCATTCTGTTAGCATAAAATGTTCTGATATTTCTCGTGTTAAAACAGGCACACAGCAGGACAGTGAGGCATGCAGGTCCCTTCCTACTGAGGGACCAGAGTCTGGTGATAAGAGAAATTTTACTGGATTTTAATTTATATGTTACTGGGATAAAACCAAAGGCTTCACACATGAGTTGAGCACTGCCACTGAGCTGCATACCAGTCCTACTTCTTTTCTGAAAGGTCTTATCTACCTGTTCCTTTAAAGTGTGCAGTGAATATAACCTTTTACCCGGTTTTCTAATTCAGTTTGAAAATATTTTCCCAATAGATCTCTCAAGCACTGTGCCAAAGAATGATTATACATTTGGAAGGTGCATAGAAAATATTTCATTTAGCGTCTTATTTATACAAAGGCATACTTGATTTTGAGTGTCTCCTGAGAAATTGTCTTCCTTTGGTAGGAGTTCTTAGTATTCCTGATGTCCAGCATCCCATTACCTGATTTTTTTCTATAAGGTTTAATTACTTTGAGTTGCTATGAGTTTTAAGAAACTAGTAACAGGTGCTATACAGATGGTTCAGTAGTTAAGAGCACTGACTCCTCTTACAGAGGACTTATTCAGTTACCAGCACCCACATGGCAGCTCACAGCCATCTTTAACCCCAGTTCTAGGGATCCATTGCCTTCCTCTGGCCTCCTAAGGCACCAGACATATGTGTAGTACACATATGTGCAAGCAAAACATCCATATACATAAAACAATAAATCTTTTTAAAATCTAAAAAAAGTAAATAAAAGGAGTGGTTTTAATCTAGTTCTTTATTCAGAACCTCCAGTATATTATTTTGCATATGTGCATGCATATATATGTGAGGGGGATGTACCTAGCTGCCCTTCTGTATGGAGGCAGAGAACATACTCAGGTCCACCGGTCTCCACATTGCAATCCTAGCACTGGAATTAAGTGTTTTTTAAAAACCAATCTGGGAATTCTGGGGTTTGAACTCATGTTTCAGGGCAAGCACTTTACTAAGCTATCTCCCCCACCCATAGAGCCTTAAAAAAGTTTATCATTGCTATATTTAAAATATGTCCTCACTAGTGCACATAGGACACACAGAGAGAACATGCATAAGGTGAATATCCCTTTTTCTAAAATGCTTGGGACCAGACTATTTTGGAGATTCTTTAAATTGAGGGATATTTGCATTTATAGTGATGTGTCTTAGAATGGAACACAAATATAAACATTTATTCACTTTATTTTATGTAAACATATGCATAATCTGGAGATAATTCTGTGCAAAATTGTTCATCTTTTTGTATGCTAACGGTTTGATGGTATAGAATTTTCTAAAAGTGTCATCATATAGCCACTAGAATTTCAAATTTTACTGCATTTTGGAGTGAGGATGGATAAATAGCCTCTACAGATACTTATCTGACTGAAATGTGAACATGGTGGCGGCCTCTTTTATATCCACCCCCCATGCTACTTCTTTCTTTACACAAGTTTTTAATGTAGGTTTTTGTGGGGTTTGTAATAGTGAATGTTTGCAAATTGATCTAAAGAAATGTAAACCACTAATGTAAAGGATATGTTACATCCTTTAAGAACTTTTTATTGTAGACATTTATAGGCAGACATCAAGGTAGGCAGAAGTATCTCACAAAGCTTTCTCTTACCTGTCCCAGTCTCCATGCATGGGGTTGTTTTTTCTTCTGTTTTAAAGTTAATTTCAAGCACATAATGTTTGTACAGATCTATGTCCTACAAAGTTCAAGCATTGGCCTTGATGTATGTGTCTCTTGTGACTGTTAACTTTTAATACTTACATCCCCTAGTCTCCTGCTCTTGTCTTAATTTTTATTTGGAGGCCACTGGCCACTTGCCCACTAGACCAACCCCACTCTAGACCTACTTTCACCCTTTTGTGTGACACCAGGAAATATACAGTATCCCTCAAGAGTTTATGCACCTGGCTAGCAGATGTCATGGGTCTGTTGTCTTTTCAGCATTTGAGTTACTCCTTAGAATCTTGGTGGACTTTCAGCAGAACCATCTGTCTGGTTCCCATGTCTCATTTACAGCATATGGAGTGACCTGAGGAAGTCACACTTGCCTGGAAACTCTCAGGATTCTTGAACTAGTACTTCTGAGTCATTTTATTTTGTGGCTGTTAGATTGGAAGTAGGTAGCACAGGTTAGGGTTACATACTTGTGTCCTTCTTTATACTGTGTTTCTCTTTATTTTAGGGTTTTCTTGTTGGAGTGCAGTGTGAGAGAAGTACGCGTTGCCGTGGCCACCATTCTGGAGAAGACCTTAGACAGTGCCTTGTTTTATCAAGATAAGGTCAGTCTCACTGTAAACTTTATGTATTCTGATTTTATCAGATATTCTCAGTTGTACATAATAAGAAAGAAGACCTGAAATTGGTGGTTGGGCTTGTTTATGCGTGCGTGCATGCATGTGCACGCACATACACAGTGACTTTCTGATACAGGCCAAGATAGAAGGCATTCTATCCATCCCTCTTTATGTTCCAGATACCAAGATAGAGACTGAAAAGTATTCAGATGTGCTTTTGTCTGCTTTAGGATTTTCCTCTAGAACACTTCTGGCTAGTCTTCTCTCAAGAATCTGTGTTAGACTCTGAAGTGAGACTAATCATGTCTAGACACACTAATCTAGACATTCTGAGTGATGCTTGGCTGTTTCCTCAAAAGCTGTTTTCCTGATCTGACTGCTTTTGGCAGCCAAACCCTTGCCATCCATCCCAGGACAGCGTAGTCTTCACAGCCTTCATTTCCTGAGTGTTGTTTCTATCCTTCAGGATACGTTCTTCTTCCTTACCCTGTTCTCTGCAGTTAAATCTTCAGAGTCTTAATCTAACATACACATGATAAAACAAACCATGGTGTTTATTCCCATCTTCAGTTCCCAAAGGTTTTAACCCTATGGGGAAGTCTGTGGTGTATATTATCAGTCTGGTTGTTCAGTCTGTTATTGAGTACTCCCCAAGTTTGCTGTTTCAAACAGCTGATACTACATGGAAAACTTTGAAAAATAATAGTTTCAGAATAAATTGGCTCCTTACAAACATTGACTTCAGACATTTTGTGCATCCATGAATTACTGGTTATAGGAAAGACTGCTTCAAATTCAGATATTGACTTCACTGTGTAACCTTGAGCATGTCCTTGGAAGAGGATGTTCAGGATCCAGTGTCTGGGCACCCAAGCCCTTAGTTCCCAGTACCACCTGCTCCAGCAAGCACTATTAGACCAGACAAGCCAAGGAACAGGACGCCAAACGTGCCCTTTAAAAAGGTCTTGAAAGTCCTCTCATTTCCAGGAGTCACTAGACTTATATATCCTATAAAGGAATAGTTGTCCATCCACTTAAACAGTAGAACCTCTCATCAAGCAAAACCATACTGGGTGCAGACAGACTGAAGTAGGTCACTGGGAGCTGCTTGGAGAGCTTGAATACCATTGCTCCAGGACACACCCGTGGGAGTGGTCTAAGATGTCTCAAGAATGCTTACCCTAAGAACTCTCTTGCTCTCCTTCCACTGTATACTCCAGAGGAAAGGGGCAGATTTAGTACAGTCTCCTTACAGATAGGGTTAGGCCATAGAACATCACCAACCTTTTAAAGGCAAAAGAGTGGGTAGTAGGAGAGAAAGGAGTAGAGGGTAGAAGCATGGAAGCCACTCCTGAAGTCAATTCTATTTGGTAGCCAACTAATAATGTATTTTTGTGTTTGTTTTCCTCACAATGGAAATTATACCTCTTGCCACCCACTGTATCTGTACTGTAGAGTACTTTGAAAATGAAGTGCTATGTAAGTGCTAACTTGTATTGTATTTATCTTGGGTGTGACAGGATGGCTGGGGTATTCCAGAAGTCTATGAATACCATCTTCAGAAGAATATAAGAGTAGTGACCCTGGTCTTAATGCTTGGATAATAGATGAATTTCTAGGGAGTTGTCCAGAAACATTTGGGGTGGGAGGGAAAGCAGAAGCAATGTCATACCAAAATGGTTTCTAAACAAATAAAATGTTTTTCAAAGCTTTCCATGAGGCGTCAGCGGGCTTTCAAGTAAGTTCCTAGTTGAGTCGGTATTGCCGTGTCATCTGTCAGGCTGTTGCTCTCCATTTGCTCCATCGGCTTGGTTCTAGCCCTTCTGCCTGTGTCTGTGTTTATTCTCTGCATCTGTGACTGTGAAGAAGCAGCCTAGTGGAGGGAGGGATTCAAAAATCCATCTCCCCTTGGTACCCCACCTCTCTGTAAAACAGAGAGATTCACTCTGAAGAACACGTGACAACTGGGACAGTAGGATTGTGACCTGGACACTGGTGCCTAGGAAATAAAATAGCCTCTCCCTTAATTCTCCTATAATACTGACAGTCCTCCGGAAGGTAAAAGGATAATTCTGATTTGCTCTCCAAAGCATAAATCCATCTAAATCTGAGACTGGATTGTATTAATTTCCCTTTGTTCTTATGGTGGTTTACTTTCAAATTAATCCTATGACAAGAGTCTGTCTTGTCTTCCTTTTTTTTTAATATATAATATCCTCTTTCCTCTTGCCAGTTAAAAAGCCTTCATCAGTTATTGGAAGTCCTGCTTGCTCTTTTGGATAAAGATGTCCCAGAAAATTGCAAAAATTGTGCTCAGTACTTTTCCCTATTCAACACTTTTGTGCAAAAGGTAAATTATTGTTTCCTAATGTATTTTCCTAATGCAATAGATTTATAATCTAAAAATACTTGATACGTGGAGAAATACTAGATTCCATTCTGTGTAGTGGTTTTATAAATGTTTCTAATTAAATCTAAGTTAGTGGATTATTTTACTTGCAAGAATTATGACACTAGTGGGTATAGTTACTGACCACAGTGCAAGACAGCATCAGTGGTTTTACATAGTAGCCATCAGGAGGCAATATAAAGCTCAAGAGGTGTTCAATTAGATGTTAACAAGTGTTCGCTACACAGAAGTTACAGCACTTAATATAGTGACTGTATTTTTAAAACAACTTTTATCTGGCTGAAAGTATAACTTGTCATTCTCCTGCCTTGTGACAGCAAGGTATTAGGGCTGGAGATCTTCTTCTGCGACACTCAGCATTGCGACACATGATCAGCTTCCTCCTGGGAGTCAGTCGACAGAACAGTCAGGTAAGGACTGTTTGCCTCTTCTCAGTGAGATGCCACTGAGTTTAATTTTGTTTCTTTTTGTGAATGATAAATGTTGTAACTTCATTTAGTTCTGGGTAATAATACTGTGAAGATCTTAAAAGTCTTTGGAGATTAGGGGAAGAGGAGGTTCAGTAGGAAAAGGAATCAGTAACCTTGGAGCAATCTCCTTCCTTCCTAGGGCTGTGAATGTTTTGAGGGTGGTTGAAATCCACCTGTGAAGCCAGACTGCAGAAAAACTGAATTATACTGCAGTGTGATTCTCTCAGTCAAACGCTAGGAACGTGTTAGCTCCCAGAACATTACTATATATGTGGTTGGATGTCCATAAATGACCTGTTAGAAATTCCTATATAGCTGTTTTTCCCATCCATCTATTTCTTTTGTTTGATAAGGTTTTTAAATACATAAAATTCTGGAATCCAGTAGCAATAGAGTGCTTCATGTGGACCAGGTACACCTGGTCTTTCTCTCATGGTAGTTTGGATACATACAGCTCAGTAAACTGGGCAGTGTTACTCCTATTCTGTGACAAGAATTTAGACACAAGGTCACAAAGCACGGTGAAATAGCAATCTGTGCCCAGCTCAGAGAGTTTCAGAGTCTGAGCCTCTTTATTGTGTGCTGTGCTGTTCTGTGCTGCGCTGTGCTCCTAAGCTTCCCTCAGCTCCCTGTCACATCACCGAGCTGCCATTACACTTAAGTAGTAAAAACCAAGGGCTGACACCATAATGTGCCATTCTTGTTGACTGCCGAGGTCTGCAGTACTTCTCTTTCATTTCAGACTCATCACAGAGACTGGTGATTGACGAGTTCACTGTATTAGCACTACTATGCTGTTAATATTGTCTGGCATTTGTAGAATACACTAGTTTTGAAGTGTTTTCACCTGGTCCTCAGAACCACAAAGTGGGCAGAGCAGGTAACATTATGTCTGCCATTACATGAAGCATTGTTACAGAGAATGTGCCTATTTACATAACACACAAGAGGCTACCACAGGGCCAGACCTCCTAGCCTCCAGCTTCATGGGTTTTCCTATTACATTGAGTCTCTGAAAAATACCTGGCATGTCATGAGCATACCCAACCTAAACTGAATACTTTAGTGAGTTGATTTTAGAATCTGAGTTAATGTTTTTCAGGGGAGCAAAGCCTTTGAGATAACCTTGGACCATATGTTGACCTCCCTACCATGGTTCAGTAAATTAGCAGTTAGAAGATCCTTTCCCTACACAGAATAGTGGCATGTTTTAATATTCTCTGATGATAGATACGCCGATGGAGTTCCGCACAAGCACGGGAATTTGGGAATCTCCACAACACTGTCGCATTGCTGGTGTTGCATACAGATGTCTCTTCCCAGAGGAATGTTGGTAAGTTTGACTCGGCATCAGAAGCTTGAAGAGAAATACTGATCTGAGGAACTGAATGAATAGTGTTTGTTTCTCAGGTATTTGAGGAGCACTTAGAGTTTTTGTTTTAATTGACTAGTTTATCGATAACAAGAAAAGACACGTTAATCATTGATTTGATGCAGAAAAGACAAGGTTTATTTTAAAAGTGCTCTAGGATTATAAAGACTGATTTAGAGTTCATTTATCGCCATAGTGTGAACAACGGTGTAGTAGGAAAAAGAGCCAAGACTGTTGTCTCCGAGCTCTGTGCACCTAACCAAACCATCTGACTCTATGATCCCTCATGCAAAATGAAACTATTAAAGATAATTCTCTAAGTATAGTAAGGGTTAGTTAGATAAAATACCAAAGTGCTTTGTGAAAGCAAAGGGGATGCAGATGTAAATTAGTAAAATATTTCTTAATGTAACTTAAAAACAGTAGCATTTCCAATTTCTCACCCACCAATAGCAGTCACAACTACACTTTAGTGCTATGATTATCCAGTATCCTAGTCACACACATGTGTATTATGCCTGTATAGTTCATGGGCTTTGTCTTGATAGTCACACAATAGAAGTTCTACAAAGCAGCTAACGGTATGAGTGTTTTCTGTGTCCTCTACTTTTCTATGGTACTTGTATTTACTGTGTTTATTCCCCACAGCAAACTGGAGAGGTACCCTCCGTAGATGAGAAAACATAAAGACACAGGTTCACAGCTAGTAAATGGTAGAGCTCCAAGTGTGGTGGTAATGTGTATAGTAAAATCTAAAGACAGGAAATAAGGAAAATCCCAGAGTACATCATTCTAGCTGAAGACTCCTTAAAAACCATTTAAAGGGATGTTGAAGGACACATATATGGAGTTCTAGTTTGCTTTCTGTTGCTATGGTAAGCACAACTTAAAACAACTTAGTGGGGAGAGTTTATTTGGCTTACAGGTTATAGTCCATCATCAAGGGAAGCCAAAGCAGACACTCAAGGCAGGAACTTGGAGCATAAACAACACAAGGATGCTGCTTACTGGTTTGCTCTCTTCAACCTGCTCAGCCACCTTTCTCATACACCAGGTCCATCCACCTCCCTCGGGATAGATAGCATTACTCACAGTGAGATGGACCCTCCCACGTAAATTAGCAATTAAGAAAACGCCCCACAGGCCAATCTAATCTGGACAATAGTTGAGGTTCCTTCTTTCAGGTGACCCTTGGTTTGTGTCAAGCTGACAGCTAAAGCTAACTGTGACACATGGTTGTGAGTACAGTTTGCTTCCTACATCTGACTCGTTCATCTCAAAATACAAAAGGCTGCTAACTGTGTGAGTTCAAACAGTTTTACAAAAGAAAATAAGAGTGTGTATTCTTATTTTTCTAGAATCAGCCCTTTTGTGTGGGATGAGTCTACTTTAGCATAGTTGGTCTTTTGCAAACAATTACTTAAAGAATAATGACTTGTCCAGTGTCTCTTTGGTAGCAGCTTTGGGTACATTTCATAGCTATAGCCGAGGCAAACTTTGAAAAAAAATAATAGGAAATTGTCTGCATAGCTTATTGGTCCAGTAGAATAAAGGACCGACTGGAAAGAACTCAGCAATTGTGTGTACAACCTGAGGGTTTCACTCTGGTGGACATATGTTTCATGGAACATTTCCAAGTGAAACAAATTGTTGTGCTTTGTGTTTTGTTCTTGGGTCTCCTAAAGCTCCTGGCATATTTAAACAACGACCACCTATTAGTGTTGCACCCTCAAGTCCTCTGCTGCCCCTCCACGAGGAAGTAGAAGCCTTATTGTTCTTGTCTGAAGGGAAACCTTACCTGTTAGAGGTATGTAAGTTCTGTACTGAAGACATTTTCTTGTTAATTTTATTTTCCTATCATCAGTCATTATTTTAACCTCATGAGAATTCTTGCATTTGAAAAATGATGATGGTTACTCCTCGGGATATAAAAGGTACATGTTTGTACAAATCTGTATAAAATGACAGACTCAGATATGCTGAAATCTGTCCTTAGAGCTCAAACAAGAAACCCTGTTATGGGACAATGTTGTTGTTCTTAATCTCTGGAGATTCTGATGAAAGCGAGAACAGACCGCTGACTGTGGCTGCAGCTCACTTCCTGTATCTTCTCACCAGGTCATGTTTGCTTTAAGAGAGCTGACTGGCTCCCTCCTGGCCCTCATGGAGATGGTGGTATACTGCTGTTTCTGTAATGAGCACTTTTCCTTCACGATGCTGCATTTCATTAAGGTACAACTTCAGTTACCCTAGCCTATCTGGGAGCATTCTGTGAAGACCCTAGGAGAGCATTCTCTTGCTCCCAGCAATATGGCTAACGTTTTTCCTAATTGTAAAAAAAATAATATTGTGTTTATTTTTAGAGATTTAAGAAAAAATTAATAACTCCACTGTTTAGTGATGACCACCAGAAACATTCTTTTAATTTATCCTCTTTCATATCTTTTTATTTTCTGTCTTTGAATTTTAATATAATTGAGAGTTTATCAACTTTATAATCCTGTCTTCTTTCACTTGGTCATGTACTTTCCCATATTTCATCCTTTCATGTACCATAACACTTAACCCTTTTTCTAATGGTAAGCATTTGAATATAGTTCAATTTTTAACTAGTTAAGAATAATGCTCTAATGATCATTACTTGGTGAAATTGTTTCACAGCTGTAACGTTTTTACCTGCAGTGTCTTAAAAATCGAAAATAGGGTTTCATGTCTTCTAGAACAGTGATATAATGAATTATAAAGCACTGATCAATACAATAATCACTACCTCACCCATTGCACCTACTAAACACAAAAACTATGCCAAGTGAACTACATTTAACTCACTTAATTCTCAAGTATCCTATGAAGTCAGTGTGGTTTCCAATATGTGAAACTGGAGCAGAGTAAGGAGGGTCGTACAACTAGCCAGTGACAGAGTAGGACTTTAGTACTAAGAAGGTGGGGTGAACCTGTGTCTTTACCAATTACTCTGCCTTTCTAGATGTTATTAGAAAAGTGTTTTAAGTATGTATGTCATTTTACTAGTTTTAAGTCTTTACATAATTATACATTTTGTATTCTCTTGGAAAAAGTATAATTACACAAATAAGGTCAAAGTCTACTTTGACATGCACTGCTGGTCATCCGTAGCCCACTTCCCACTCTGCCCCAAGGAAAAATCTTGTCACATAGATATGTTTCCTTTCAGGTTCTTTATATGAAATTCACACTTGTGTACTAGTTCTTTATGTAGAAGTTCTTTTGTGTAGTAGAATTCCACACTCCTATTTGTAATAGTGATACATGTAGTGTTAACAAATAGCAGTTACTTAGTGAAGTGCATTTGGAGCTCTTAGTAAAGGGTGTTCTGTCCTCATCAAAGACGAAGAAGTTCCTCTCTTGTCTGCTTACCATCCCTGCCACCTTGGAAGTATGTTGATAAAATGCAGTATTCTTTCCCAACTTACTTATGCACAGGCCGGGTAGGACGAGAGTTGAGTCTCCAGCCCCTGCCTGTACTCCATCTCCATGGAATTGTCAATGCCTCTTCTCTCCTCTGGACACATATGTGCATACATACACATAAGTAAAAAATAAACTTTAAAATGCAAAAAGAGGTTCTATAAACCTTTTTCTTCTGTGTCCTAAACTGCCTTTTTAATGCACTTCACTCAAACCTTACCTCAGAGTTTCCCTTTGCATTCTCTTTGCTGCCAGCACCCTTTAGAAAGCAGAGTGGAGTGTGGATGTAACTGTGTAAGGTCAGGGTTGTTGGTGACTGGAATTCTCCCTTTCCCTTTCTTCCTCACTTTCCTAACATAACAGAGTGTCATAGCATACTGAACTGGAGAGCCTTAGAGGCTTATTTGCTCCCAGCTAAGGATCTGGGGGAATTGAGGCCCTGAGAGGAGTTTGCTTAACTAATGACAGACAAACTTGGTAGAACTAGAGCTTGATTCCAGAATTGTGCTTTGCACTGAAAAGTTACCAGATTTTTATTCTTTCACAAATTTCTTTTTAAGAACCAGCTAGAAACTGCTCCACCCCATGAGTTAAAGAATACATTCCAGCTACTGCATGAGATATTGGTAAGTCTCACATTCTCTGCTGACTCAGTAATTATGGGGTTACAAGTTAGCATGTGTTTATAAACCACTAGTTCCTTACTGGATTTTGTTCAGTTTGCCTGCATTTACTGATTCTTCTCCATGTCTGCCATGTGTCATATGCCTTACTGACTTACAGAGGAGCAACAATGAAAGTCTTAGAGCTTTCAGTATCTTGAAAAAGCTGGGCAAAACCACAGGTAATTATACTACAGAGATCAGAGAAGTAATGGATGACAGTTAACCTTTATTGAGGTCTTAGTTGTGTGATTCACTGTGCTTAACCCTGAGGTCAGTTGCTGGGTTTGCAGGTATGACATTGTTGGTCATACCCTTTCTGTTGTGAGGGAACCTCTACGGATTTGACTCGTGTGACTCAAGGATGGAATAGAACTGTGTAGTAGAGCTTGGTGGGGTGGAAAATAACAAGGGCAGGTTACAAAACGCTTCTGCTACCAATGCCAGGATACAGCAACTTCTCCCTGTAGAACACAGGTTGTGTTTAGCCAATAAATTCGAATGTGAAGTGATCGAGCCTATTAGTTGCATTTCATGCAAACAGCAGTCATCAAGAGAAGTAACCATATACCTCCTTGGATGCGCATGTAGCCTCCAGTGTCCCATCACTTCTACTTCCTGAAACATCCCTTTCTGCTCATCTCCACATCTTCCAGCCTGTGCCATCAGTGATGGTGTACCATGAAAATGTTTTAAGCAGGAAAGTGAAATGACTCATCCGCCTAGCAAGACGCCTTTGGCAATTGTTATGAAGGAAGAACAAGCAGGGCTGGATATTGGGAGAACATGCAGGAGCCTAGCAAGAAAGAGAGGCAAAGGGTAGAAGGCCAGCAAGGAGCAGATCAGTTGGAAAGAACTAATAGAATTTAATGATTTGGATTGAGCTGATGAGAGAGACTAGTCCAGGGCCTCCCAGAAAAGAGACTGTCCCTGTAAAACACTAGTGCAAAGGCATTGAAATGGCTTAAACTATAAAAATACATCATGGAAAATACATGATGGGTGTCATCCACTAAAAACCTGTCTTTCTGATCTTTTTCTCTCTTTGATCCCAGTCAGTCCTGTGTTATAAACTTTGGGAAATGGTATAGAGCTGTGTGTCATTGTACTGGGCAGCCACAGGCCCAAGCAGTAGGCTATAGTGCGCAGCATTCAGCATAACTACAGATGCAGCAAGAGTCTGTCCAACAGCAAAACATAAACACGTTTTTGCTTAAGTAAACTAAAAAGGATACAGTGTCCTTAGGATCACAAAACATCTGTCCTCAGCCCTCAGAAAATTATGGATAGAGTTATTAGAAACACATATATAGGAAATGAATGGATCTTTTTTGTTTGTTTTGTTTTGTTTTGAGACAGGGTTTCTCTGTATTGTTTTGGAGGCTGTCCTGGAACTCTCTTTGAAGACCAGGCTGGCCTCGAACTCACAGAGATCCACCTGCCTCTGCCGCCTGAGTGCTGGAATTAAAGGCATGCGCCACCACCGCCCGGTGGATCTTTAATAATTTTATATTTTGGTTTTGAATTAGAGATGTGTTTGGGATACATGGTAATGGCATAACATCCCTTAGTATTGGGCTTTGTTGTAGACACTAACTTCTTGAGTAGAACTGTTGGGAAACACCAGTAACTTCTACACAGGCTACAGCTGTCAGCTGCTAATTTATCTTCTTCTTATGACAGGTCATTGAAGATCCCATACAAGTAGAGCGAGTCAAATTTGTATTTGAGACAGAGAATGGATTACTGGGTAAGTACACCAGCTCCATCCCAGCAGGCATGGCCCCTTTGTCCTCTCTGACTTAGATGACTGCTCCATTAGAAGTCTTGTTCTTGTCACTATGGTTCCTCATCCTGACCAGGAGACTGTTCTACTCAGTTAGGTACAGTCTGGGGTTCTTTCCCAGGTCAGGGAAGGTTCAGGAATGCTATAAAGTTTTCTAAAAGTTAAAAGGGTCTTTCTGGTGACAGAAATCTTTTCCTCCCTCAGCAGCCATGGGGAGAAAACTAACACCTTAGACTCACAGTACTGTCAGATCCATGAAGTTTGATTATCTTTTGACCCACATGTCCATTGTCTACCATGTTCTATGTCTGGACTTCCCTTTGTAGAAACCTGACTTAGCTTTAATACACTATGTCCACCTCCCACCACCCACTAAAATCTCCTTCATCACCGACACTTTGGATTTTGTTGTAAAATGGGGTCACTAGTTATATCACTAGTGATATAACTGTCCTCCTTTGTATAATTTCCCCCTGATCTTTTACAACAATGCCCTCCCTCATCTACCAAACATTTCTCAGAAAATGTCCCATCCTTAAGCAGCACATGGCAGCATTAAGAGGAGCCTAAGAGCTACCATTTAATTGAGGCAGAAAAGAGCTACAAGCTCAAAGATTTCTAAGTCCCAGTTTGGAGCAGTGTGCTATAATCATAGCATCAGCCATACCGAGGCCTCTGGAACCTAAAAGCATAAACACATGGCAAATATGAGTAGGTATTTTTTTTTTTGCTAAAATAGAAAAGAGACAATATTTGTTAAATAGAACCAATATCATAACCTTCCATTATCAAGTGACCAATTGTTGTAACTGCTCTTGCAGTGTGGGGGAGGTTTGGATACCATCCAGTTGAAATTGTAGTTCTTCCAGTTCTAGAAGTCAAGTTACTACATAAGCCTGTGCTTTTAAACTCAGTAAAATGCTAGAGTCTGGTGGGCCTGTGTAATTGGGTAACTGTTCCCTACCCACACATTAAACTTATTTCCAGAGCAAGAACGGTCCCTATCACCTAAACCTCTCCAGGGCCTTCTTGTAAAGTGTCTTGTCTTCCTCCAGCGTTGATGCACCACAGTAACCATGTGGACAGCAGTCGTTGCTACCAGTGTGTCAAATTTCTTGTCACTCTTGCTCAAAAGTAAGTACAAACTTAAAATACAGAGGAAGGGGGTTTAACTGTGGGGTGGAAACTGCCTTGTTTAGGGACCTGAGAGAATCTGACAGACTTGGGGGCATGCTTGCCTGAAAACTACAGGAACCTAATCAGATTGTCTCTCCAAAGAGACCGATGGGGGAATATTAGGAAAGTAATAGATGCTTCAAGGTTTCAAAAAGGAGAAAAAGTAGATAACCTGCCTTATTTCAGAAGGGCAGAAATCAGGTGGGTCTGGAGACCTCAGGAGCAACAGTTGGTGAACTTTCCTGAAGTCCCTTTCATTAACCATCATCTCCTTTGAGCCCAAAGTCCCCAGTTTGAAAGTCTCTCAAGAGACAAAATGTTGTCACCTATATCTGTAGAACACTTAGGAACCAACATATAGTGCCAGGTACTTTGTTTTCATTGCCTCATTTAATCCTTACAAAAGCCTGTGGTTGGGAGATGTCGGGTCACAGATGGTTTGAGTGGCGTCCCCAACATGTAGACTTACACTTTGAGGTTGACCTCAGAGTGAAGGTACTTTTTAACTGTGACACAATATACAGTACAGATCACCTTAACCTTGTTGAGTATACAGTCCATGCAGTTCAGTAATGTAAGCTCATCTGTGTTGGTGGAAGGAGAGAACCAATGCCCACGAGTTGTTTTCAGGACTGCACATGTGTTCCATGATACATAAATAGTAAATTAATAATTGTAAAATTTTTGAAGAAAACTTGTACTTATCACCATCTACTCTAGATCCTTTCATCTTCCAAAACCAAAACCCTGAACCCCCACTGTTTCTTCCTTCCTTGACACTGACGATCATTCTAATTTCTACCTCCATGGATTCCACCACTCTGGGTACCTCATCACTCCCTTGCTTGACTTAGTGCAATATCTTCAAAGTTTGCACATGCTCTAGTTAGAACTTCCTTCCTTTTGAAGGCAATTGCTGCATTGATGCGCCTCGTTGTGTGTGTCATTCTTTAGTTGGTGTTGGGAACTTACGGTGGTGGTGTTAGTCTAACTGTGTGCAGTCCATAATCAAACAAGGTCAGTACTATAGTGACTATATTGTATCTGCACTGAGTCAACTTTTTTTGTCCCAATTTGTAGGCATAGAAGTTACCATTCTTGGACTTGTATCAGAATAAGAATGAGAAGTTTGTTGGACTTAATCTGTCCTAAAAAGAGAATTAGGGTTTATTTGAAATAATGTTTTTTTTTTTCTAGAGGACATAATACTTTGGAAACAGGTGTCATCCAACCACAATCAAGTCCCTTGATTAGACTTGATGTGGGCATCATGTGAAGATGGGAACGTCCAAGTAGTGCTGGGACCAATGGCATGTCCCCTTCCACAGCTGCCCAGTTGCCTGTCAGCGTCCACACATGTCCTGTCTACACACACCAATGGCAGCATCACCTTCAGTGCTGTCTTCAACTATGAGGGACAGTTATTAGGACAGGCAAAGTAAAATAGAAAGGGAAAGAGGTGCTTTCCAAGGATGCTTTAAGATAATTCCCCCAGAATCTCATTCTCCCTTCTTCTGACACAAGATTAAAAATAGTTCAATTATAGAAAAAGATCATTTGTTAAGTATACAGTTTATTGATAGTTGGGTTTGTTTAATTTTCCAGCTTTGAATTTTAGCAGGACTGTGGATTAGAGTTAGAGATAGTGAGACTAGGCACTATTTGCCTTTGCTGCCTTTTGGAGCTCAAGCCACTAATGGTCTTACCTGTCCAAACATAAAGAGAAAAATTAGGTTTAGTAAAAGTAGTGTTCGTGTTTGAAGGTCAGCTGCAGCTGAATGAAAATGGTTTTGTTTTTTTTTTTTTTGAAGTATGTGATTAGTAATAATCTCCTTGATCACCAGGTGTCCTGCTGCTAAAGAATACTTCAAGGAGAATTCCCATCACTGGAGTTGGGCTGTACAGTGGTTACAAAAGAAGGTAATAGAATTCTGAGCTCTTCTATCTCTGTGACATAGGGGTCTAAAACAACACATCTCACCCAGAAAAAGATTTTTCTTCTAAACTTAACTGTAGAATGACCTCAAACTGCTTTCAGATGTCAAATATTTGTTAGATCTATTTGTTGTGGTGGTGTGCATGCGTGTATTAGTGCCTGTGGGAGCCAAAAATCCCCTGGAGCTAAAGTTGTAGGCATTTGTAAACTGCTTTACATGTTTGCTAGGAATCTAAATTGGTCTTCTGTGAGTGGAATACATGTTCTTAATCACAGAGCCATCTCTCTACCCATCAAACATTTCTTTAGTCAGCTCATACGTACATGGGTTAAAGTTATGTCTTAATATGGTAATACCCCCTCCCCCACATCTCACAGGACTGTTTTTATTTATATATGTGGGTGTGTTTTGTGTGTGTGTGTGTGTGTGCGCGTGCACGCACGTGTGTGCATGCGTGCACATGCTTGTGAGTGCCCACAGAGACCAGAAGAGGGCATCGCATTCTCTAGACTTGGAAGTACTAGGATCCAAACTCAAGATTCTTGCAAGAGCAGCAGGTGCTCTTAACTATTGAGCCATCTCTCCAACTCCAAAGGGTTATTATTTAAGACACGTCCCCCAAGTGGATGACAGCCTACACATGCTATGTTTTTCTTTTAGATACATATATCTGTGATAAAGTTTAGTTGGGTATTAGGCACAGTAAGAGATTAACAATAATAATGATAAAATGGGGACAGAATACACTAGAAAAATGATAACAATATATTGTGATAAAAGGATCTTCTGGCTGGACCGACAGCCTCCAAAACAATACAGAGAAACCCTGTCTCATAAAAACCAAAAAAAAAAAAAAGGATCTTGTACTATACTGATGCTTCTTGCGGTGATGGGACAGGGTGGGATGTGTGGGTGAAGAGGTGACTGACATAAACAGTCTGACATAAGCCACATGACTGTTGTAATTCTGATGTGTTACCACTGGAGAGATCCGTACACCAGTAGATACATCGATGGGCAAATGGTTTATTTCTGGAGTGGAGCAGCGTGGGATAGTGCAGGGTTTCATCACAATACACAACTTAAAACTTAAGAATGACTTATTTTTAATATGTTTGGACCATGGTTGTTAACAAGCAGCAAAGTATGGAAAACACAGCCATGCATAAGGGGGGTACTGCTTACCTGTGTCTTAACTCCAGAGATTAAAAAAAGTTGGAGGCTGGCACTCTGATTAGGAAGCAGTGTCTTCCTGTTGGAAAGTAGGGAATGACCCCATGATCATTGAGGTGGTGGAAGTCTAGGCAGGCTTACTCCTCCGGCTCTTCGACTCTGGTGTGTAAGGTAAGAGCTGTGTGGTTGTTGGGACTTACTTGTCACCTCTGCTTGGTCTTTTATCCCAGATGTCAGAGCATTATTGGACTCCGCAGAGCAATGTCTCTAACGAAACCTCAACTGGAAAAACCTTTCAGCGAACCATCTCAGCTCAGGTGAGGGCTGTCTGCTCCAGCATGCTTTGAAACCCTTATACCAGGTTCTAGAAAGCACAACTCAAAGAAGGGGGGAGAGGGAGAAGTGGCCATTGGGTTTTTATATAAAAACAGTGAGCTCGTGTCCTCAGACTCAGTGGAAACAGGTTGTTTGCTGAGAAAAGCGCCGCTGGGGTTGGTCAGCAGGTCCCACAGGACGGGGGGTTGTGGGTGCTTCAGCAGCTATGGGAACGTATGCCAGATGTAACTGCAGTGTGGTTGCTACTCACGACCAGGCCCTAATTTGTCGTCTTATGTTTGAATCTCCACAGGACACATTAGCATATGCCACCGCTTTGTTGAATGAAAAAGAGCAATCAGGAAGCAGCAATGGGTCAGAGAGCAGTCCTGCCAATGAGAATGGAGAGAGACACTTGCAACAGGTATCTCTGGAGCCTGTCTTGACTGAAAGGGCAACATTTGCTCTTAAGCATTCCAAAGATCAAGAAAGAAGAGACCCTGCTTCAGAGTGGGGATAAACATAGGCCAGCTCAGCCCTAGTTCAGTCCCCAGGCATGGGATAGGTCTTCCAAAGTAATTATTAAAAATATAAACCAAGCGCTATCCATTTGATTACAGAACCTGATTGTAGACCCAGGAATGACCTAGCACAGGTAGTGCCTGACATAAAGTAAAGTGTCACTGGTGTCCAGCCCCTCTCTGCTTTTTCCCATTGCTCAGTTGGTCCTAATGTGAGTCTGGCTTTGTGGATGTAGAGAAGAAAGTGTAGCCTGAGGCCAGTCCAGTGGTTCTTTTAGGACTGAGTAAAACCATACAAATGCAAATGCTTTACTTAATCTTGAGTTGCCAGAAGTACTAGTTAGCATTGTGTTTTATTACCTTATAATAAACAGAACTAAGTTGTTCAGTAAGGATATACTTAAGTTACAGAACACAAGTTAGGAAGTCAGTGTGGAAAACTCTTGCCTAACTTTAATTGTAGGAACCTTAACTTGCTTTCTTTGCACAGGGTTCAGAATCTCCCATGATGATTGGTGAATTAAGAAGTGACCTTGATGATGTTGACCCTTAGAGCAGTGTGTCCAGATGGGATGCTCAGCACCTTTTAGAAACCAGAATCTCATCCTTGAAGCCCTTACAAGAGCCTGGAGTCCGAGCCTGGAGTCTGAGCCAGGAGTGTGATAGAGGACCATGTGTTCTGAAAGGAAGCCTTCTCTAGCCACTAGAAGGTTGGGAGCTGGTTGGCAGTGGAAGAATCGTGGCGTGTGGACCAGCTGTCCGAGGGTGTACGTGTGTACTGACACATCATTTTAGGAAACAGCTGGTGGCAAACTTGTGATACATGAGCATAGGAGTGAGGATGAAGTTTGGTAAAGCTATGGCTTTCTCTGACATGGGGGGTGGGGGAACCCTTTGGTTTTTATATTTTTAGGTATGTGAGGGAAAATTTTTAATCTGCAGTAACATTGAATAGGAATATCCAATTTAGAATAATGTAAAGATATGTGGTAAAAATCCCTTCCATTGTAAAATAGTAATTGAATCCAGTTTACACAGACCTTTGTATTTAATATGTCTCCCTCTTTGTACAGAATTTCTGGTTTTGTCTGTTTAAGAGCCCTTGGCATAATCTTAGATCTTGACGACATGTTAGTAGTATCAGAAATTGTGGCATTATTAAGCTCTTTAAGGTATTTTCTGATTCAAGATTGAAAAGAGCAATAATAAATTTAAAACAAAACAAAAAGCTGTGTTCTCTAGAAGTATAGGGTGCATTCTCTGACATCAATCACTGAAAAGTGATTGATTGTTCCCAAAATAAAATTTTAAAACAGCAAAATTAAAAGCACTTTATAATTTTATTGAGTTTGGACTTCATGAAATTATCTTTTTAATGTTCGGAGACATATTGAATAAACTAGTCTTAAGTCATGTGATCTGCAATCATTTGTTGTAAACATAATTCCTGTGGCCCTTGTATTGATTGTATGTTGAGTTAAGTACCTAGGCTGGGAGCTGCTGCTTTGTAAGATTAATCCTAATTTTACTGCAGAGAAAGAATTCAAGACTTTGTTTCTCCTTGATGTGACTGATACTGAAAAGGCAAGATTTAAAACTTACTTTCTCTGAAATAACTAAAAGAATAATTAGACACCATCCATTTAGTTGTGTTTGCCAACATGGCATCAGTCACTCATTCCAGACTGGGATTACACAGCCCTTTCCTGTGTTCTTTTCATTTTGTATTTTGAGTTGCTCAGTTTCAGCCCTGTTTCGCTTCAGTTACATGTTCTGCCTTATTTTCCACTTGCCTCGGGAAGTGCCAGGCTGCCACTGTCAGCTAGATTTGCCAAGTCAGAGAGGCACGGCCAGCCCCTAAGTGCCTTTTGGTTGCTTTTGCATTGTGGGGACACGTGGCAGGCAGGTGGCATTCCCTGCTGTGCTTCAGGGGCCCTTCACTGTTGAGCTGTAGCTGGCTTCAGTTGTAGGTTCTGTGGCCTTGCCACAGGCCAGTGCCAACTTTGGTCAGACTCACAAAGATGAAGGGCCAGCACGTAAGAGCAGAGCTGTGTCCTCGGGGAAACAGAGGCAAGTGGCAGATCTGGTCTGGTTCTGGTGTTCTTACAGTTTTTTGAATGTGAGGGTCTAAAATTGATTTTGAATACCTGAACACCCATGTCCCATTGTTTCCCTTCCCGATTCATCATCTCTTCACACCCATGCTTGCAGAAAGATTGTGTGGGACATGCATTGAAATGCTGGCGATGATACCTAGTGGGATATCATTGCCAGCAACTGCACTCAGGAGCCCGAATTCAGGAGTGAAATTGCCACTTCTAGTCAGTTCCCTTATTTCCTATGGAAACAACGCCTTCCTTCCTCCCTGCGCCTGCTGTCCTCACATACAGCTGCATCAGGATCGTCAGCACTGCTCACTTTGGTCCATCTTCTTCTCCTGTTGCTGCCTGCATTGAGCATCTTTTCCATGTTACCGTAACCACTTGATTCCAACAGCTGCAGTCCACTAACCTACTGAGGACTTTTTTAAACGTAGTACCACAAAGTGACAATTATGGCAGGCTTGCCTTGGAAGAGTTGTCATTTTTACTGCCAATTTTTGGATGAAGATGTTTTTATAATCTTTTACAGTGGTCTGCAATCAAGCAGGAATTGCACAATTGACTCAACGCTGTGTGTTCTCAAGAAGCTCCTGCAGTCCAGGCTGACCTCAGGACTGATATCCTGCTCCTAAGGCATCCTGGGACAGACAGATGAGCCTCCCACAGGCAGCGTGCCTGTAGCTCCCCAGGTGGACTCTAATGGTTGCCAACAGCTAGTAGCCGTAAAACCCAGAGCTTGAGCCACCAGACTCACCTGGCTTGCCCCACCCTCCCTGCTAACACCGAGGCGTGTGCAGCGTCTTTTGAGCTTGGAACAAGCAGACTGGAATTTTCCTCTGCTACCTCTTGTGTACAAAATCTTGTTTATAAAATTTCAAAAGGAAGTAGATTAACTAGGGAAGACTCTGGATTCTAAATTGGTTCATGTGTGGTGGAGTTCTTAGCTTCTAAGAGTAGGAAATAAATTTTTCAAAAATGTAGTTGGGGTCTCGCAGACATTTTTTCTGAATGTCAGGCTGGGGCTGTGGGAAGGACACTGGGGAGCAGAGTAGGTGTACTTGCTTCTTTCCTAGTGCCTTGCACTGACTCAGGGTGAGGGCCGCACTGCAGTCGGGGGCCGTGTCCTCCCTGCCTTCTCTGGCCTTTGGTTCCAGGATCTCTGTGCACAGTTTGGACAGGGAGAGCAATCTCGGGCTCAGGGCCCGTAGCCTCAGCTTTGAGTTGTATAAGCTAAGTTTCTTGCTCTGGTCAGCCATTACTGGTGGCCTACATTGTTCACACAGGTCCCGTCCCTTTTACTACATCTACCTCTTCCTGCAGGATAAGCTTTCCTCCAAATTCTTGGTGACTACCTGACAACTGTCTGAGGAGCCAGCTGTCCAGTTGTGGCTGTCTAACCAGCATATGGCCCTTTGCTCTGTAGGGACAGGCAGAGATCTCAACTGTGCTGAAAGCACACGTGCCTGTGCAGTGGCTCTGTGGGCAAACACCATTCTGACATTTGAGCATTAGCATCTGTCAGCTAATGTGCTTTCCACACACGACACTATGTTCAGAGAGCAATCAGGAGATCTTTGGTAGATCCATTTGTTATATGAACTATATAGAGGTAGGCTTTACTTAAGACAGTGCCACCAAGAGGTCCTACAATGCATGAGTGGGATATTTGCACACTGCGCACTGGAAAGAGACCTGAGAGCATGCTTCATTTCAAATCAGAAGCAACCATGGTCTGCAGAAACTCATGAGCAAGCGAGTCCACAAAGACTGCACCTGCCGCTGGGTGGGGAAGGATGACAGGAGTTGGGAGCTGGATGTAGGCACGAGCCACAAAGAATCGAGAGTGCGGAAGGGAATGAGGTTTTCCGAAGTACGGGGACTCAGAGGAGTCAGGAAACTACAGGAGAGCATTCCCCGTCCCAGGCCTGTGCACCCCACCACCCAGCAGATAGTCACGCTTCTTAAGCAGGCAGCCTCTTAGACAGTCAAGTGCAGGCAGTCACAGCTGCTTTTATTTTAAAAACTCACTACATAATAAAAACGCTACAAAACCCAGAATAAATATCGAGTTACAAAAGCAATACAGGTTGGGAAAGCTTACTATTAGACAGCAGAAGAGGCCAAAGGATAGAGGTGTTCTTGTCAGCCTGTGTAGTCTTAATACAGTCAGCCCTCTGTTACTCCTCCATTCTCCACACAGTCCATGTGAGTGGGGCTCAGGCAACCATGGGAAGTGCCTGTGCCTTAAGGAGTGGTCCAGAAACAAGCTGTGAGCCATAGACTGCCCTCTGCCTCGTTTGTTTCAGAGATAGGGTGCCTGGCCTGGTACTGCCAAGAGGCATGGGTTCAGAGCCAGCCACTCTGGATTTATGTCCTGATACCACTGGCTGTGTGACACTCACTTCTGGTCCTGTCTCCTTCCTCCATAAAGTGAGGCTTCCAGTCTTTACTGTGCAGGGTAGTAGAGGGGATGGGGTGAGGTGGGTTAAGCACTGTGTGGCTCTCAATGAAAAGTCAGCTGGGAGCTGACAGCCAGTTACCCTGAGCAAGGCCAAAGCCTGGGGTGCAACAGATGAGGACATCTGAAAGATGCAGACATGACCGCACAGCTGGATCCACCCCTGGCTAGATCATCACCACCCCTAGAGGTGTGCAGAACTGATCTGAATTTAATCAGGGAGCCCAAAATAGTGTCTCCGGGGTGAGCAGGCTGTAAGGGGTCCCAGCAGCTCTCACACTCCATTACCCAGTCTGGCACTTGGTCTGTGAACCTCCAAGGGTCTCCCTTATCACCTTCCTACAGGACAAATATACCCTGGAGGCCTGAGGCCCGAATGCTACCTTTGCAACAAGTGCCCACAGGAGCAGCTGGCCTGAGGCGACCACCTCATAACCTTTGATGGCAGAGTGCCAAAGCACAGGCCCCACCATGAGGGAGGGGCTCCCTACACATAAACCAGGAGGGGGTATCCAGGATGAGACATCAAGTTCTCCCAGGCAGATTCTCTCCACCATGGCCAGCTACAGGAGAGCCAGGCAGGTATATCTGAACCCAGCGCAGGCACCATCCCTGCCAGAGACTGTCACTGGTGAACCCAGGAGGCCTTTGCTGAAGGCCGGTTCCGGCAGCAGATGGCAGCAGCTACTGTGGCTTCCTCACCGGTCCTGCCTGCTGTGTCAGTGACTCGGCTTCTTGCCACACAGGTGTTGTCCACGGCGTAGGCCCCCAGAGTAATGAATGCCCCAGGGAGGACATTGCATCCAGTCAGGGTCCAGCCTGCCTCACAGGCCACGGTGACCTGCCAGAGTCCAGACGAAGAAAGCTTGTGACTGGAACTTGTGGGCTGTCCAAGCTCCACTGCCTCTCAGACCCAGGCCACACTGTACCCAATACTAACCAACACACATTCCCTCTGGGGCAGACATCTAACTTGGCCTCCCTCATCCTCAGAGCCTTCCATCCCATTTAATGGCAACTCCAGCTGTTCAGATGCTTAACAGAAACCTCAAACCCATCCTTCCTCCTCACCCACACCCATCTCCACATCTGCAGCACCTCCCCCACAGCCACCCCAACCTAGTCCCTCACCTCCTAGGCCTGGACGGGTGCATGTTCCCTGCCACCTCTCCACAGCTGAGCAACTGTGTGCCTGGTCAACCCCCATTCAGAGCACACTCAACCTTACGTGGCTGCATCTCTCAGCAATCCCTAAGGCCTGGCTGGCCCTGTAGCCCACCATCCTTTCTATACACTTCTGAGACGCACCCTGCCCTACTGGCCCAGATGATGCTGTCACTCAAGGCATTGCTGTCACCCCTCTTGGCCTCGGCTGTTTCCTCTGCCAGAAGCATTGTCCCTGGAGAAGGCCCCATCCCAAGGGGGTCTCAACCCACCACTCTTCCTGTCCCATTTTCCTCCTTCTTAAGCCCTTGTACTCTGTAACTCTGTTGACTGTCTTCTCCCACCAGATGGATCCTCCTGGTGGGCTAAGCAGGAACCCCTGCCCAGGTTATTTCTCAAGGACCGGGAGTGGGGAGCCAGCCTGTCTGGGTACCTGTGCTCACTGGTAAAGTGGAACTGAGGCTCCCCTCACTGAGGCAGCTTCTAACCTCACTCTGCCCCCCACCCCGGAGCTATGTAACGGAGGGGCACTCCTGCCTCGGGCTCCGAAAGGCCAGCTGTCAGGCCTCGAGCCCTCTTCCCAGGACTCCTTCCCTCCCTCAACCTTCACTTACTCAGCTGTCCCTCTGTCACATCTGCACTGCTCGGTGTCCAAACGCTGCACAGCCCCTGCCCCAGCTGCCTCCCAGCAGCCTTAATAATGACAAGATGAGAAAGCACTCAGACACTGTACGTTTCTCTCCCACTTGCCATGGCCAGGCATGCTTCCAAAGAGAAGCAGAGTAGGCAATGAGCCTTGCTTCTCTGGACAAGCAAAACCAGCCCTGCCTGCCATGCACAAACACACATGCTGTACATACAACAGCAAAAGCTGCCTGGCTCAGACACCCCCTACCCTAACACGTAATAGCATGGAGCAAAACCAGCCCTGCCTGCCATGCACAAACACGCATGCTGTTCATACAACAGCAAAAGCTGCCTGGCTCAGACACCCCCTACCCTAACACGTAATAGCATGGGGCAAAACCAGCCCTGCCTGCCATGCACAAACACACGCATGCTGTACATACAATAGCAAGAGCTGCCTGGCTCAGCCACCCCCTACCCTGACATAATAGCATGGGGCACCACCAACAGGACAGATGGCAGTCACCCCACAAGACCCAGGTACCCAGCCACCTCCAAGCCCTTTCACCTGCTCTGCAGGACCTGAGATCCCATGTTCCTTGATTTTGCACTCCAGTCCTGGGGCATGGCAGCAGGAAGCATGGACACTGGCCTCACGGTGGCCAGTGCACTGGCCAGGCTGATGTCTGGACCTTAGCACAGCCAGCGGTTGGACACCAATGCCTTCCACCTCCCAGTGAAGGCTGCAGCCTAGAACAGAGGACATCCAGGTCAGCCACTCGAATTTTGTAGACCTCCTGTCTTTCTGTAGACCCCAACTGAATGCTACTTCAGCTCAGAATAGAGTAGATGCTGGCTTGAGCAACAGGATTCCTGGATCCTCACTTCTGCCACTGGCCATCTGAGTGGCCTTGGCAGAACCATTCAACCTCTTGGATCCCTACTTTCTTAAGAAAAAATGTGGTCTTTCCATCCAGAGGAGGGAACTGGGGATGGGACAGGGCTCCACAGTCTGAGGTGCTCCCTCAGAGCCTCAGTCCCTTCCATCAAAAATTAAGGTGTGAGCCCAGGTCTGCCAGGGACACCTAGGGACTCCTGCTGGTCTCGGGAGTAAGGGATACCACCAGCTACAAAACCATGGATAGTGGTCACTCAGCCATATCAAGCTTAAGAAAAATGTGGTCTCAGCATATAACCTACACATGACAAAGACTGCACGTTGCGGTGTTAGGGACTAAGAGTACTGTGTCCAGCCGGGCGGTGGTGGCACACGCCTTTAATCCCAGCACTCAGGAGGCAGAGGCAGGTGGATCTCTGTGAGTTCGAGGCCGGTCTGGACCGACAGCCTCCAAAACATTACAGAGAAACCCTGTCTCGTAAAACCAAAAAAAAAAAAAAAAAAAAAAAAAAAAAAAGAGTACTGTGTCCTAGCTACAGGACCTCAGTAGAGACACTCCTCCTGGAGGGACAGTTCCCTTAGCTGGTGAGCGGAGTTCTGCTAGGCTGCAGATAGAGAAGGCCACAGACTTCCGCTGCTCCAAACATAACCTGGACTTAGCTGTTGACACTCCCAAATCCAAGACAGAGCCCAATACAGAAGCGCGACCAACAGGGCTGGGACCCTTGCCCTCGTCCAGTCTGCAGCCACACGCTAGGCTCGTCTGCCCTCTGCAGATCCGTTCCTTGCTAGAGCTCTGCCCACCCCACCCTTCACTCTGGAACCTTCAGTGGCTCCCCAGCCTGTAGTCCACTGGAACCTGCCCCTGAGGGAGCAGTGACTTCCCACGCCTTCATGCTTTCTCTAAAGTCCTCCATCCATACAGGACTGCTCAGCCTCCTGCCCTGAGAGCCACCTTCCCCTAATGGCATTCAAGGTCTTCACTGGGGTTTCTACTACTTGCCTGAGAATGTTTCTGACAGTGGCCATTAATGCTCCCTAGCCCAGAGGCAGGGCAGTGATGACAAGTATAGCTAAGGTACCTTATCCCAGCACCAGGCTGCATGCCTGACATAGACTCTTGCACTTGATCATGAGGAGAGCCAAGCACAGGGCTGATCAAGAGCTTGATCCCACTGCTGAGTGCCAGGATTCAAGCGGAAGTTACCCCTTTGGAGACAGGCCTCAGAGCATTCCCTTCGATGGCACTAGGCACCTGCCATCTACCTCACCCTGCCATTATCACCCCTGAGGAGGCAATGCCTCCATCCCTCTCTTGTAGAAGAAAGCTAAGGAGAAATATCATCTCCCTACACAGAGGCCAGCTTAAAAAGGGCCCTGGGTCCCAGGATCTAGAGGACCAGGCTCCAGCACTTAACAAACATGGGCCTTTCTCCTGGCTTGGACTGGACTCCTACCTGTGAGGACATGGTCCTTCTGGTGGCAGTGGGCGTGGGTCTCCAGGCTAGTTCTGGCTGCAGGAGTGGTGTGGATGCTACAGTTTGCACGAGGAAGCAGGCAGCACCTAGCAACAGCGTAGACTCCTTCACCCCCAAATGCATTGAGGGCCTTGCAGACCTGCTGGGTCCCTGCGGCCTGAGGGCCATAGGAAAACAACCAGTAAGAAAGGATACAGGACTGGCGCAAAGGTACACAGGTACCTGGTTGGGACCCTTGGTGCCTCAGCATCACCATTACCTGCCCTGCTCTAGAGACCACGAGCTCGCACAGGCTCGCACCAAGACAAGATTGTTCCATCTCCAGGTAGCCCCATCGTCAAATTTCCAGACACAAGTGGAGACATTGGGTGGTTGACATACCAGCCCCAACCCCAGCCTGGGAAGCATCACAGGAGCTGTCCCTAGGACTTGGCCCACCCTCCAACCAAACTCAGTGTCACACAGCATCTGCATGCCCCACACCTCAACTGCAGAGCCACAGGCCAACACAGTGAAGCAGTTCCACTACAAGGCTCTGGCTGTATGCCTAGTGGGCACTGCCCTTCCTGGACATAGCTCTCTGACCACACCCGTAAGCTGGAAATGGGAACTAGATGACGACTCAGGGACCAGCCAGCTGCAGCTGCTGAGGCCTGAGACGGGCGGGAGACAGACAGACACATAATCAGGGCCAGAGCACCTCAATCCGATCACCCCTTCGCCTCCCGCTCCTGGAGAAGCTGGAACAACTCAGCAGTTCCTCTCCTGGGGCACAGCGGGCTGTAGCAGTAGCTGCCCGGGTGGGCCCTGAGTGTGCCGACCACACCGTCCGGCAGAGCAGCTGCCCACCTGCAACAAGGCCTAGATGAGTAGGATCTTGGGATGTTAGGGAAAGCCTCAGTTGATGGCAGGACAGAAGGAGCTTCAAGCTCACTGTTTTCCCCTGGAAATGCATCAGGAAAATGTCATCAAGCCTTTTCAGAGCCTCCGCCCTTAAAATGTAGCTAAGGAAAGAAAGCCCTCTTGTGAGGACCAGGAAAGAGACAGCATGGCCTGTCTACCACCCTGCTCACCTGTCCCATGAGTGCTGGGGGGCAGCGTGGCCACCAGGTTGGGGGTCAGCACCCGCTGGTCCTCAGGGAACCAGGCCATGTTGATGGCATCTTTGGTAGAGAAGTGGATCAGCCTCTGCCGCAGCTCAGTCAAGGTGAGTTCCGGCTCCAGAGTCAGCATCATGGCTACAATGCCTGGGGGTGCAGAGTTAGAGAAGGTGGTGGCCTGGCCCTCCTTCCCAACCATAGGACTCCTGCCCTGGTGCCCATGAAGAACAAATGCATGCATGCACACACACACACACACACACACACACACACACACACATTTCATGCACAGTCATTTCATGCATGTACACAGACAAAACCTGTTCATCTGAAAATACAAGCACGTGCAATCCCTCACTTGGTGAAAATCAGGTAAGAAGGCATCCCCTCCTGCCTGCACGACTCAGAAACTGCAGGTGTTTGCTAGGTGATGCCATCCACCAAACCCCACATCAAACTTCCCTTCTCCAGGGAGGCTTCCCTGCACCCCAGGCTGCACAGGTACCTCCATGGGGTTCCCTCTAAGAAAGTCCTGGCTACTTTCTGTTCCATTGGTTTGTGCACCCTTCCCTGGTACACCCGGTGTTCTTCAGGACATTGTGATAATTTGACTCTTAAATTTCGCCCCACGCCCCCCAAAAAACCTCTATGTTGAAGGCTTAGTCACTGGAGGAGACAGAACCCTTAGAAGGCGGGTCCTAACAGAAACAGGTCAGTGGGTGTGTGCCTTTCCTCTCTGCTTTCCAGCCACGTGGGGGGAGCGGTTTTGCTCTACCACACACCCCCACAGTGGCATGCCCTGAAATAAAGGTGTCAAGTGACCGTGGGCTGACCCTTCCAAAGCCACGAGTCAAACTAAACACCTCGTCCTCTTCAGACACTGTACCACACCGACAGAAAGCTACTCACCACACACATCACCTGGTCACCCTCACATCTGCCCTCAGGTCAAGGTACAGTCCCTGCTGTTTGTCAAAGGGCCCTGGTGGCAGGATGGTGCAGTGGCCACTCACCAGCCACATGAGCGGCAGCCTGTGATGTCCCACTCTGTGACATGAAGCATGCGCTACAGTCACTGGAGGCACCAATGATGTCTTTCCCGGGAGCAAAGAGGTCCACACAGCGTCCAAAGTTGGTCCCCAAGGTCCCCAGGGTGACTGGCTGGTCCTGGACATCGGTGGCCCCAACTGTGATGACCTGACAAGGTGAAGAGGCGGGCGACGAGGATCAGGGCCACAATGGGGCAGGAAGACCTTGCCCCTGGGCTAGCCAAGTCCAACTTGTGTCCCACCGAAATGCCATCTCTTGTGAGAATCGCAGCTCCTCAGGAGGAACACTGGCATTTTTTAGCCTTGGCCAGGGCTCCCCACCATGTGCCAGACCCCACTCCTGATCCCCTGTGGAGCCCATGTTTAGAGTAGAGACTGAGTAGGGGTGGCTCCTCTATCAAGCAGGCATGGTACTGCGTAGAACAGCCAAGATGGAGGAGACATGCTGGGCCTCGGCAGTGTTAAATTCAGCATCTTGGTAAGCCCTGACGGTCAGGGAGGGCAGCCTGGGTTATACAAAGCCTTGAACCCGGACAGGGGCCTCCCACTTTTGCCCTCCTAGCATTGATAGTCCACTGCATAGCAGATGGCCTGCAGGCGTCCTCCAGATGAGGACGAACCCACTAGACTGTCAGCTCCTCCAGGGTGGCCCCTCCGAGGACACACCTGCCTCAGTCCTGGTGGATATTCTGATGGTCATTACATGAGGTCTTTGGGGCTCCCAGTCTCACTAGGGTCAGTTACGGATGAGAGCTGGGCAGTGGGAAGAGAGGTTAAGGGATCGGACAGGACAGTGAGTTGGGGTGAAGAGGGCATGAGTCCCACCAGGGTCCCACTTGGGAGCTCTAACCACTTTCAGCTCAGTCAGCAAAGGGACCGTCTTCCCTTTGTTCCAGGGGAAAGCACTGGCACCTACCTCTGGAGCAGAAGCTGGGGAGTAGAGGCAGGCATCGTCCCGGAAGTTGCCAGCTGCAGCAACCAACACTACCCCAGTTCTGGCCAGGTGCTGGCAGGCGGTGTTGAGGACCCGGCTATACCTGCCCGCCAGGGGCAGCAGCACCACTTGTGGTCCTGAAGGCTGCATTAGCTGGCTTTTCCAAATAAACTCCAGGCCTGAAAGAAAAAAGTCCAGGTCTCCTGGAGAGGTGTGCTTTCCTCTTCTAGTTCCTTCCCTCGGGTGGATCACTTTGTGGTAGTTGAGTGTCCTAACGTTTAACCAAAGCTATCTGGTTGCCGCCTTGAAAGTATTTTTATATACGACTGACATTTAAATCATTTACTCACTTTCTTTGAGTAAAGTGGATGACTTCCACACCATTGGTGGGCCTTGTCCAATCTATTGAATGCCTTGAGAGAAAAAGACTGAGTCCCTAAAGGATTCTGGCCCTAGATATAAATTTAGACTCAATATTGAAGGAGCTGAGTGTTCTCCAGAACTAGATGGTAAGACATTATTGCAGGATGTGATGGCTATTCTTGGCTGTCAACTTGACTGCATCTGGAATTAACTAAAACCCAAAAATGGAGAGCACACTGTGAGGGATTTTTTTTTTGGTTAATTCGAAGTGGAAAGTTCTACTTATAATCCAGATATTCGAAGCAGAAAGACACACCTTTAATCCAGATCTTTTTTTTTTTTTTTGGTTTTTTGAGACAGGGTTTCTCTGTATTGTTTTGGAGGCTGTCCTGGAACTCGCTCTGTAGACCAGGCTGGCCTCAAACTCACAGGGATCGACCTGCCTCTGCCTCCCGAGTGCTGGGATTAAAAGCGTGCACCACCAACGCCTGGCTTAATCCAGATCTTTTAAATTGGAAAATCCCACCTCTAATCTGGGCCACCCCTTCTGCTGGAAGCCTTTGTAAGGACATTGAAGAGGGGAGCATTTGGGTTTTGCCTGCTTGCTCTCGTCTTACTAGCAAGTCCATTCCCTCACTGGCATTACAGTCTACTTCTTTGGGATTCCGGCATAGAGTGAGGACCAGCTGAGACATCCAGCCCCATGGACTGAGCAGCTACTGGATTCTTTTGACTTTCTGTTCATAGCTAACCACTGTTGGTTAGCTGGACCTGTAAGTCATTCTTACAGGTCCTCTATGTGTACACAGAGAGATTCATTCTATAGGTTACTCTAGAGAAGCCTAACTAGTGTACAGGACATAGAGAAATCAAGCTAGAACTGAGTTGGAAGTTTCCTCCCTGCTGCCTACCTCTTACAGCTGAAGGATGCTATGCAGGCTGGTGAAAGAGAAAAGTCTACAGCCTTACCCAGAAGTAAGCCCTGTGAGTACAATGCCAATCTGCCTAGCAACACATGTACACTGGTGCAATAATGGTTTGACTACCATGAGGGTAACCAACCACTTTCTGATTGGACTTGAGACCCACAGACGGGGATTTATACCTGGTACTGTAAACCTGGTCAGACCACCATAGCTGGGAAGGTCATAGGCCCTAAAGGGAAGCCACTACTGTTGTTTTGCTAAATAGTCATATTGCCAAACTGCTTTGTAAGTATTTCTGCTGATGCCCACAGATTTGTGCTACTCTCAGTCTTGGTCAGAGAAGCTTACTTCTGAACTGGACAGAAGCTAACGCAGAAACTCATGACTGGCCAAAGTACTGAGAATAAGTGACTATGAGTGTTCAGCCATAACAGGACACCCTTGTCAACCCCCTCTCCTACAGGGCTCAAGGAACACCATAGAAGAGGGGTAAGAAAGAGTATAAGAGCCAGGGCATGGAAGGAGTGTTTGGAATATGATCCTCTGAACACGACAAGATCATTGCACTCATGGACTTAACAGTAGCCATGGACACCCCACAAGATGGGTAACACTATCATGGATGGCAGGGGGGTTCATGAAGCCCCACACTTCCCTAAGGAGCTACTAGCAGATAATGGCATCTGGGGTAAAGGCCATCATTTTCTTCAGTGACCACTCTTAAAGTGGGTCATCATCCAGTAAATACCCCACACTCATGCTCATGCTAGCGACAGCAATGAAACTCAGTGCGTCACAAAACAAACTCAAAAACAAAAGGCATGAAAATAGAAGGGAGATTTGTTGGAAAGAAGAGGGAGCTCATCATGGGGGGTAGATAACAGGGGGCAAAATAACCAAAATATACGCATAAATGAATTTGTCAAACAAATAACAAATTTTTAAAAAACTAGCTTTAAAAAGGAAACATTTTCTCCACCTTTAACTTCTTCACATCAGCTTCTCAGGGAACCTAAATATGCTAACCAAACTTTGTTTTACTCCTTTCCAGAAAATTCCCAGTCCTCCAGAAATGAGAGCGCCTCCTCGGCATCCTTCAGGCTTCACAAACCTCCACCTCCCTCTGAGGCCTGCCCAGAGACACCTCCCCACACTTAGAGTTTTGCACCCAAAACAGTCAGACACCACCCCAGCACCCACTCACAAGCTGCCAATCCATCCTCTATAAAACAGGAACAAATGCTGTCTATATTGTCTCAGGAGTTAAAGATGGGATATTTCTATACACTGGAGGGGCCTGGAGGAGGGGAGCGCTCTTCCACAAGAAGCTTTCCAGAGGCTGTAGCCTGGCCTGGTAAGAACTTCCAGGGAACGAGGAGTCTCTTTTTACACAGTGGCCTTCGGGTGGCAAGCTGGACTGGAGTTAGTCCATAAGGGGGTGGACAGGCACAAGAGGTCACTGATGGGACGGAGGCTATTGATTCAAATGTGTGTCAATGGACTGTGCTCTGAAGTCCCAGGCCTGGGGCCGGAAAGATGACTCAGTGATCAAGAACATGTGATGCTCTTGAAGAGCACCCACGTTCAGTTCCCAGCATCTACATGGTAGCTCACAACCCGTTCCAGAGGATCTGACCCCCTGTTTGGACCCCTGTGGGCACCAGGTATGTCCCTCGTACACATACATACATGCAGGCAAAACAGTCATGCTCGTAAAATTAAATAAATAAATGACAACTGAAGTCCCAGGCAGGGCTCATAGGCCAAGCTGGTTCCCATATGCTGCCTAGACCAGCTCAAGGCCAACATCTGACTGGTTGATCTGTTCCTTCCCCGAAGGCTGTAGGCCCTGGCCAAGTGACTCTCTCTGGCTGTGATTACTTACTGGCTGTTGAGCAACCATCTCGTGCCAGCTTCAGGCTTGTATGCCACGCCTTGCATCGCAAGCCCAGCACAATGAGATACAATAAGCCCATGTTCCCTCACTCCCTCTCTGCTACCTATATACCAAAGTGCTAGCCCTCTGGGTACCCACTGGAGTGGATTGATTAACCTGCAGAAGGCTGGAAAGATCTGTTGCAGTTCCTCCACCAAGTGCATGCCCTGGCTTTGGTGGTAAGCACACAGACGGGAAAAGATGGCTTCTACCACCTCAGGACTTTGCAAGCCTAATGCAGCATGATTAAAAAAACAACAACAACAACAAAAACCCAGCACTGTAAAGGTCCTGAGTAGGGAACAGTGAAGAACTGTAGAAGAGCACTCACCCAGAGACCCACCTGGAATGAGCCCTGTCACCCCCCAAGCCTCAGTTTCCCCCCTGCATTCTTGACCTCTGGGACCACGTCAACTCTCTCGCCCTAAACTGTAGCAGAGACCACCTAACTGTGAGCCCTCGGCTCCTGCTGAGCTTTGCCTGCCTTCGCACAGAGGGTAAACCCAGAGTGCCACTCACCTGTGAGGATGCCGCTGACTATGCCCTTTCCTTGACAGTTCAGCACACGCAGACCGTGCAGGATGGTGCCCTTGGCCACACCAGCATCTCGGCCGCTGACCACGCCTGCCAGATGGGTGCCATGGCTGTCACACTTGCTTGCCTGCTCAATCAACACAGGGATCATGTGAGACGACTCTAGTCACCTCATGATATATTATCAGATGCCTGGACAGACTTGACGCCCCACCCACAAGCGGCAGGGAAGGTCAAACAGTGCCGATATGATGCCCCAGGGTGGGTGGGGGATGGACCCTCTGCCCACCTCTGAGAGGAAGTGAGAGTCTGAGGCACTGACCTGCCTGTGGAAGCGTGTCCCGTCCTCCTCAGGCACACTGTTGAAGTCAGTGACGGTGACCCTGCCCTCAATTTCCCGATGGTCACTCTGGATGCTGGTATCTAAGAGATACACCTCTACCTGGCCACTTCCACCTTCCCGTGGCAGCATTGGTGGGAGGGGAGAGAAGAGTCATGGAGTTAAGGTTACTGCTCATGTCCTGAGCTGTCTGCCACCCTGCATGTTAGACAGCTCGTGGGAACCCCCCAAACTCCTTGCAAACTGCATGCTACCGTATCTACAAGGAATGAGGCACAGAGAGCAGGGAGCTGTCCAGTGCCTGCAGCTGGCAAATGACAGCCAGGAGGTGAACTGAGCTATCAGCTCCATGTGAGACAACAACAGGGACATTCAGAGCATACTATTCTGCTATAAAGTAAACCGATCTCCCAAGCATAAGCCTCTACAGCCCACCGAGGCAAGGGCTGAAAAGACAGAAACTAACAGGGCTGCCTGGCATCCTGGCTGGCACATTCCCAGAGAGGAAACTGAGACTCTGAGACCACACATTCTCCTCCTGGGGCCAGGTAAGCCCATAGTTATTTCTTCTCCCCTGAGGTCTGGTGGGAGCTCAGTGCAGGAAGCTCACTGTGAGCCTGACACCTGCGCCTTCCATCCCTGAGTGAGATTCCCCAAGAAACAGGCACAAGGCAGGCATGAGCACTGCATGAGACAATGGGGCGGGGGGGGGGGGGCGGGGAGCCTGTGGGGGCAGCACATGTCTGCTTCCTATGGAAGGAGAATGGAGGAAAGGAAGGAGGAGCCCAAGGCTGCAGCCACTCTCAAAGTTTCTCAACCTGGGGGACTAGAGAGATGGTTCAATGGCTGAGAGCATTAGTTGCTCTTGGAGAGGACATAGGCTCTGTTCCCAGCACCCACATGGTGGCCAACAACTATCTATAACCCCAGTTCCAGAGGACCCAATGCCCTCTTCGAGCCTCTGCGGGCACTGCATGTATATGGTGCATATGCAAACATTCAGACAAAACACTTATACACATAAAATAAAAATGAATCTTTAGAAAGATTCTCATCCTGGGCTGGGGATACAGTTAAGTCTTAGCAGGCCTTATGCCAACCTCAGTGTCTAGAAGGTATGGTAAAGGAGCCGGACAAGTGTCCCAAAGGAGAGCTCTGTGACCACCCCCAGGGGCACTCTGGCTGGTTGGGTGCAGCCTAAGAAGTTCAGACACTCCCAGCTCCCAGGCTTCACGGATCTCCCCTGATCCATGCCCCATCTATTTAAGCCACAGATTAACCTTCCTTGCATACCAGAAGCTCCACAGGGGACAGACACTTCAGACTCCACAGAACCTGATCCTTCGCCAAAGCGGGTACCCTTCAGGTACTCAGTGTCACTCACAGTCCTACCAGACCCAAGTCACCTTCCTCCATGTCTGAAAACAAGACACACTAGGCAGAGGAGACCCAGCGGCAGATGCAGGGAACCTCCAGCAGTCTGATGGCACTGGAGGTAGGGGACAAGGTGAGCTGGGAGACTAGCTATCTAGGTGGGCAGCTGATGGGGTCTGTCCCAGTCTACAGGGCTGGGTATCCCAAGGCAGGTTTAGTCTCTTTCCAGAGAGAAGTGAAGAAGCGTGAGGGGCCTATCCAGATTGGAGGGATGAAATCAACAAGGACGAGAAGCTGGAGGGAGGAGGGAGGGTCATTTAGGGGCAGATTCTTGCATTCTGCATGGAGCACTGCAGAGAGGACAGATGAGGTCAGTGCAGACTCTGGAGCACTAGCAAGTGGGGGATGAGGGGGAGGGGGCGGGCAGAGCAAAGCCAGAAGAGGCTGGAGGCTTACTGGGGACCTTCCTGGAGGAGCTGTATTCCTGGGCCTGGCGCCCGGCTGGGATAATCCGATCCAGGTTCCAGGGGATGCTCTGGGCGAAGACAAGGGAGTCTTCCTCGATGTACTTCACGTGGGGCAACTTCAGGGCCTACAGAAGCCAGAGAGTCATAGCACTTAGCTTCAAAAGCCCCTCAGCTAACAGCAGCTCACAAGAGCTCCATCTGAGCTAACTGCTGCCCACATCTCCACTGAGCCCCTGCCCACATTATCCCAAAGTATCTCCTCTGGGGCCCAGAAGACAGACCAGGGGGCAGTGTCCTCCTCCTCCTCCTCCTATCTGGTCAGGGAACACAGTGCTCTGTAAGTCCAGGAGCTGAACACATATGACTGGTCAGAAGGATTCTGGGCTCCTCATCTTGCGTGGGAATCAGGTGGTCAGGAATCTTAGTGCCCAAACTTCACACTGAAACCAGGACAGCAGTGCTAGCCTTATGTGTCTGCCTCCATCCCTGTCCTTCCCACTGACCACAGCACCGGATTCCCAGGCCTCGGGTGTGTTCAGCTACCAGGAGGCGTCCACACCAGTGTGATAGCGAGGGGGCCGGTACCCTGCTCCTTAACCCAGGCTCACAGCAGCCACATCCTCAGGTAACGTGCTATTCCTCCATGCTGCAGCATCCTCTCTTCATCCTCCCCGCCTGGAGGCCCAAGAGACCTTGGTGCCTCAGTATCCCCGGGGCTCCCTGACCTACCCTCTGAGAGTTTCATTACTTAACATCTGCGTAAACACTCCACATTCAGCTGTTAGCACCTGTGTGTAATACAAGAATTCCAGAAGCAGAGTTGGGGAAACATGAGTTTGAGGCCAGCTTGAACTACAGAGCCTGACACTGTCTCAACCTATCCCGGTACAAAAAGTATTCCACATTCTCCAGTCCTTAGATGATGGCGACCATCACCACATCTGACTTACAGACAGTCCTTGGAGATGGAGAGACCTGCTCTAAGTTAAACAAACTAGTGGGGCACTGAGCTGGCTATATCACCCTTTGAGGAGCCAAGGCTCAACTTCCCAGGCAAATTCTGTGGCTTCCTGTATAGAGCCCTTATCAGCAGGCACCTGCCTGCCACCTGGTACTTCTGGTGTCTTATTCATCTCCCATTGTGCTGAGCACACAGCACCAGCTACTGCTCTGGAATCAAACTGGGCAGTCTCCACCTTTGCCGTAAGCTTGATGGAAAGGCTCAAGGCTGTCATTGTCATCTGCAGTCACAGAAGATTTTTTTGAAGCGCACAGCAGACAGAAGGAAGGCACTGACTTGATGTTCTCCTTCATTTTGGCCCTGGCTATGCCCCATTGGTGCCCCACAGTCAGTTAGTCACAAGATGTTAAGTCACTTTAAACCCCTGGGCAGCAGTGACCGGAGACCAGGAGACTGGCTGCGTGCACAGTGCATACTGGGGGCCTGGGCAAGGCCCCAAGTCCTGGGACCTAAGTGTGTGCAGGAGGCTGTTGCACCCGGTGGGGAAGGGCACTGGCATGCAGACGAGAATCTGGATGACATCATGAGGAGAAGAGCAGGGAGGGAGGGCAATAGCTTGCATCCCTTTCACCTCCTTCAGCAAAGAAAGGTGCAGCACTCAGGAGCGATGGAGAAGAAGTCTCTGACACCTTGAATTCCAGCAGAGGCCAGTGAATCTCTGTATTAGAGGCCAGCCTGGTCTACAGGACAAGTTCCAGGACAGTCAGAAACCCTTTCTTTAAAAAAATACAAGAAGTACAAAGAGTTCATGTCTCAGGCCTTGTGCCCATAGATTCTCACAGGCAATGAAAAACCAGACAAGGGTACTGGCAGGCATGCCAAGGGTGGGGACCAAGCTCTGCAGCAAGCTGTCTTGTGTTCCTTTCTGTCCTCTGATGAATGTAGACATTGCCGTGAGCCTTTATCATTTATTACAGAAGTAGCAATTAATATTCTAGCTATCAACTCCAGAATAGTTGTTACTATGGATTTGGCTGTATATAGACTATATACTGGGTGCTTTATATTCTCAACTATGCCCCAGAGAAAGGGAATTCCTTCTTACGGGGGCATCAGCAGCAAGAGCTGCAGTCTCCAGATCTCACACTACATAGCCTTAGTTTGTCCCTGTGATATAACTCTGAGAAGTCCCCTTTAATGAGTCAACAGCATGTGTTGCAAGTCACATCTCCTCTGAGACTAAGTCTGCCAAGATGTGTTGCAAGTCAGCTCCAGGGAAGAGACATGAGGCACCCGCTTTTCCCAAAACCCTACTCGCCTGAGAGATATGCGTGCCCTATTGTCAGAGAGTTGTTAAATGTGCCTGTGGGTATAAAAACGAGAAGCCTTGTGGGATCAAAGAACTTTTAGAAGAAGGAACTTTGGGAAACTTTTTAGAAGGAAACATGAGAGAATTTTTTGGAAGGAACTTTTAGATCTTAGGAGAGCTTTAAGAGAGCTCTTAGAGAAAGAACTTTTGAGGAGAGAGCTGTTAGAGAGAAATCTTAGAGAGAGCTTTTGAGAGAGCGCTTTTGGGAAGAACATTTTTGAAGAATGAAGATCCATGAGAGGAACATGTGTGTAAACTGGTTTATTTCCTTTCCGCTCTCAAATCAGAACTTTTAGCAACCCTTATCTGCTGGCTGTAAGCCTCCTCTCTGAACCCCTGATGAGGCATAGCACTGGGACACAGTCAAGGTTACAAGGGAACCAGGAACCGCCAGTTGTGACCCAGGAAGAGTTCATAGGTACTCACTGATCCTGACTCTCAGTAGTGGTCACACTAAGGTCTAAACATGGAAATGGAAGCCTGTCCTTCCTGGGAAGTCCCACACCCAAGAGGGTAGCTCACCAGGTCCAATAGGTCACTGCTCATCTTCACCACAAAGGCAGGTAAGAAGTCATAGAAGATATGCTGAATCTTGATGACATAGCCTCGGCGGGCAGCCTGGGTCTGCAGGCGATGCATGGTTTGTTCAATATGCACCCACTGGGCCTCTTCTGCCAGCATCACTATGTAGGTGCCTGGCACCCTCCAGGCCTCCTGGTCCCCAGGGAGAAAGAGAAGCAGAGGACATGAGAGCTCCAGTGGCCCCATAGTGACCCAGTGTATATAGCACGCATATAACAGACTTTCCCACATTATTTTGTGTGAGCTGTGTTCCGATAGAGTTTCATTTAGTTCCCTGGGAGGAATGTCTCCACCTGCCCAAGGAATGCCTCAGGAAAGATCTTCCCTCTCCCCTCCTCAGCAATGTAGCTTAGTGCATTTGGACATGAGACCTTCTGTCTCCGGAGCACATCTGGTGAGAGTAAGAATTAATATGTGTATTTTTCCATGCTTTCTCGGTCTCTGCTTTGAACCATCTAAATAAACACTCCACAAAAGCCTGGCAAAAGGCTCTCGTGGAGCCTGGAGGTCCCCGGTTCTGATGAACCTCGAGTTGCACTAGTCAATCATTGGAAGATTGAAACACGTGGCACCAAAACATTATGGAATCTAATGAGATTTATACGGTTCTGGTAGCACAGAGGGAGCCCACTCCAAGACACCAGAGTGATCATGAGGTAAACCAAAAACAAAAGAGATGACCATATGTGCTTATTGTACACAGTGAAGCATGAGGTAGAGGGGGCATGGAAAAAAACAGATTTCTATGACCTCTCAGAATATATGGACACACACTGTGTTACTGGCCGCCACCATAGGGTACATTGCACATAAAGCAATAGAAAGATGTTTCGCGTTATTTTAAACAAGCACATGGGCGAGGTGAGCCCATTAAATGCCTGACCCTTTTAATCTAAGTAATTAAGCCTTTGCAAACTATTCCTGTCCTACCAGTACAGGAGAAACCCCTTCTGACAGAAAGAAGGACCTTGTAGATGAGCCTTGACTGAAACTCCAGCTCCCCCTCGCTTACACTTCCGATTCTTCTGATTCAGAAGACAAAATGTTCCCTGCTAGCTCCTCCTCTGTTTCCCTATAAGATGATGCTTTTGCATTATCCTGGGAGAGCCAGTTAGCTCAAAAGGAAGAATCCTTAGGCAGACCTAATCTTGCCTTTGTAGCTCCGGTGCATTTCCAACCCCTTGAGGGAAGAGTTGGTGTTCTTCCTCAGTGGGGATATATACAAAGTATGAGCCTATTCCCTTCCCTATAGGACACTTGAGGGTTCTGAACATGACATGTCCTCATCTGAAGCTATGTCACCATATACTCTGAAATTGTTGAGTGGGATTGCTGAACAGGCCACCTTGTACCCCATGCCTGGGACATGCTGGCCAGGAGTTGTTTGAAACCTGCTAATTCAGGACTTGGTGGCATAAAAGACAGTTAACCAATCATCATAAAAATCAATGCTAATCCTGTAAAGGGAAGGAACCAAATCATGAAACACTGGTTCCCCCAGCTAAGCAATTATTTGTGTTACTGTGGTGTATGCGTTTTCAAACTTGGCAGTCAGCAGGGAGGGTAGGCGTGGAGCACACTTGGCAGCCTCCATACCACAGCCAGCTCTCTAGGGAATCCACTAAGGCCTGAACACTCGGCTGACTCTCCCTTCCTAGCCACATGTCTGTGTTCAGTGACTCCTTTCCCACCAAGCACTTCAGACTCCCCTCTAACAGCAGCCCAGGGAGAAAAGCCAAAGGCTTTAGACCTTAATCCCACTTCCAGTGTTTACTATCCAACCTCTGATGTTTACTGGCCTTTCATCACTCAACCTCTTCAACCCCCAGACATCTCTTGTGTTACAGGGTCCATGATACACCTGCAGGGATGCTTGAGAGAGATGAGTTTGGTCAACACTGAGCTGGGTGCTTGGGAAATGGAGGCAGAAGAGATGAAGGAAGGGAGCAAAATGACACCCCCAGACAGGGGGAAGGGTTAAGAGTGAGGCTGCAGGAACCTTCCACAGAGCCTTGCCGCCTAAAGGCTGAAGCCTGATCTGGGTGCTCCTCCTTGACTTCTACTTTAACCCATTCTGTGCCTTCACCGCCAACATCACTGCACACGTGCCTTTGACTCTGGCCAGAGAAGCCCAGTCCTCAGGGTTAACTGGACTTGGAGATTCAGACTTCACTTGGATTTTACAAAGGCAGGAGTGGGCAATGAGGAGTCAGCCCTGGGGTCAATGCAGCAAATGTCTGGACGGTCACATTCACACTGATGGAATGGGCTGAAGAGTCAGATCAGGTCCAGTTTACCATATCTCATATCTCATATCTCAGAAGATAGTGAAGGGGCTATAGTGAACCTTATTCCTCCTCTGCCTCCCCCAGCTCCGTTCATTCATCCATGGCACTTCCTCTCTAGAAGAAAACCCCAGTGGCACCTTCACTCATTTTTTAAAAAATTACATATACAGTGTTCTGTCTGCATGTCAGAAGAGGACACCAGATCCCATTACAGATGGCTGTGAGCCACCATGTGGTTGCTGGGAATTGAACTCAGGACCTCTGGAAGAGCAGCCAGTGCTCTTAACCTCTGAGCCATCTCTCCAGCCCCACCTTCACTCATTCTCTGAGCTCCTAGTTATACTTCAAAGCTCCATCTAGATGCCCTCTGCCCAATGAAAAGCTACACAATTGGAAGGGTCCTCTGCAACAGAATCAGAGTTTTCCTGGAGGCCAGGGGTGCATCAAAAATTGAATTAAAATTCCTGGCCAAAATTATTTTCATTCTTCCCTGAGAAAATTAACTTGGAAAAAATGGCTTCACCTCATTCAGGAGCTTCCCGTGGCCCAGAGTCAGGGACAGATATGCCCAGGAAGCTTACCCCACCCACTCACTCACCCACCGGTGCCCCAAGTCATTCAGCTCTGACACCCTTTCCCCAGTACAAGGCCCGTTGAGAAAGATGTACCACTACAGTTCTCAGCCTCCCCATGTCCCCAGCCACCTTCCCTAGGAGGACACCCTCTCCTCATGACCGCACTAGTAACTCCCTCCCCGCCCCACACCTTAAAAACTAAGGTTTTAGCACAAGACCTCCCCTATCCACCCCACCACTCTGCCACAGATGTATTTGCATGTTAGGTCTTGCCTCCCGCACCCCAGGGCTGCACTCTGAGACCACCAAGCGCCTGGATGAGCAGAGAAGACCCTCGGAGAACACCATCCCAACCCCGAACCGACACCATTGCCTAGCATCCTTCAGCCCGCACCTCGGGGCAACGGTGGAAAGCGGCGGTGGCCCCTTGCGGGGCCTCATCGGTCTCATCGGCCAGGCCATCGTCCTGGGACTGGAGGGTTAGCATCAGCTCTTCGTATTCGGCGTCCTCGTCCTGGGCACTGGCGCCCATGTAGCGCAGTAACAGCAACAGCAACAGCAGTGGCGACAGAAGCCACCGCGGCCTCGCAGAGCAGCTGGTACCCATCGGGGAGAGGTACTCGCGGCGGTGGGAAGGGTACCGGGCTCAGGGACTGCGGGCAGTGATGTCCCTGAGGCACCATGCACCCGCTCAGCCCTCCAGTCTCACGCCGCAGTTCGTGCGATCACGTGGGGTCGAAAGCCTTCTAGGGTGTGGGTGCCGGACGCCTGGGGGCCGGGAGATCACGCCACCCCAAGCCCCATCGGAAGATCCTCTCTGATTAAACATTAATCGGGCCCAGGACACTAAAGGATCGGGTTTCCGGCCTCGCCCTCCCCAGACAGCGTCAAATGACACGCAAGGTGAAAACAAAACCCCAAATCCTAATTGGGCTGCAAACCGGCCGGCCACACCTCCCCGCTCCCTCATCCTCAGCCTGGGTGCCAAGTCAGAGCCACGCTGAACCCACCTCTTCAGTGTTTCCAGGGTCTGCCAGCCCCCCCTTACTTCTCCCTCCCGCCAACAATATTAACTAACTTCCTCTGGACCGCCCTCCTCCCCCGACCCATGACCTTAGCCATGTCGGATACGGAATCCTCACTGCCCACTGACTTCTCTCTACTTGTCTAAACTTTGTACTCCATACAGCCTGGGTCCCCTCCCTGGCCTCCACCCCTCTGCTCCCATAGCCTACCGAGAGAAACTGGTTCCAGCTACACTCCTCTCCAGGGACATTGCTACAATGACTCCACATTTAAAGCCTCAAAGTTGCCAAACTCCACTGCAAGTACAAGCTGCGGGATCCAAAGATTCAGTCAGTGTCTGTTTGGAGTTTGGGTTTGGTTTGTTTGCTTGCTTTTTTTTTTTTTTAACACTGTAGCCAAGAACTCAATGGAGCAAGCTTCCAGTGAACACCGACCGCCTGCTGCACAGGAGATGCTAAGCGGAGCCTGTCGCTCTCACATCATGACAGGTGCCTCAGAGGGAAGGCACAAGGCCAGGCTCTGCTTCCAAGTGGCTTCAGGATAGTAGTCCGCAGCCGCTCAGCAGTGAACCCAGGTCCTGGAGTCCGAGGCAGCTGTCCTTTCCACCTTTGTCTTTGTCTCACACCAGACTCCACTGGAGGAAGCTGGTGGCATCCCTTTGTTCTGTTTCTTTATCCCCCACCAAACAGCCCATCCTTGCAGGAAAATGAGCTTATTCACATTTACTCAGAGATGGCTGGAGACCCTCTGCCTTGCTTCGCAGAACCAGACTTTGGCCAGCATCCTCACCAAGGCTACCTGCACCAAATCCCCCAGCTAGCCTTTCTCACGCTCCTTCTGGGAGACCAGGCTTCTCACCCTTCAAGACCAACCAGTGGATGACAAGGCTGTACACAGAGCATCTTCACGAATGCCCAAGACAGTATGCTGTGTGTGCGCGCATGTACATGCATGTGGGGGGGGGATGCGGAAAGGGGAAGGTTGGTGGGTACCCTGTGCTCTGTGACAGATGGGACCAGAGGAGCAGTCATGTCTTGTCTCACATGCTCCACTGCATTCTCCAGTGGGTGGGGAGGATACCTAGCCCGGTGCCTGCCACTTAGCTGAGTTTTCATCCCTCATTAATTATCCACTCACCATAGGGACCCAAGAGATCCCCCCCTTTCAGATCCAACCCCTAGTCCCCTCTGGTCACCAGTGTGTGGCCCTGCCTCCCAAATGTGAACTGGGAAGTTTTCCCTCCCACTCCTGAAATCATAGTTATAGGTTCAAGAATGTCCACTCAATGCCCAGCCTTGACCCTACTTAGGGGACTGGTTTGATAAACAAAAACAGAGGACTAGGCAAAAGCCAGAGAAACACGGGGAAGATGATGGAGCAGATGGGAGTGATGCTGACACAGGAGAGCTAGGAGGTCCCCTGAAACTGCGAGGGACTAGGAGGGGCTCTCCCCATGGCCTTTGGAGTGCACAGCTCCATTCACCCTTGATTGAGACTTCTGGCCACCAGAACCTCAAAGTAACAAGTTTCTGTTGTTTGAAACAACCATTTGTATTAGCATCTGTAGAAAACTAATATTGCCAATTATGGGAAGTCTTTTCAGAGATGCTGCGTTTTTATAGAAATATTTTCAAATGGAATTTTCAACACTTAACTTTTTTGTTTTGTTTTTTTTTTGAGGCAGGGTTTCTCTATACAGCTTTGGAGCATGTCCTGGAACTCATTCTATAGACCAGAGATCACAGAGATCCGCCTGCCTCAGCCTCACAAGTGCTGGGACTAAAGGCATGCGCCACCACTGCCGCCACCAGCACAGGCCACAGTGGTGCATTTGGTTGGCCCAGCTGACTCCATTAGCTCTGACGGGGTAAGGGGCTGCGCTGGAGACAGATGAAGAGAACTGATGAGGACAAGGAAAGCCTGTGCAGGGGGCACCAAAGATGAAGCTTTACCAACTGCGGGGCAGAGCTGTTCCAGGGGGCTGAGATGGCTCCAGCTCAGCCTGGGGACACAGGCAGAGGTCCTTTCCCATGGCAGTTTTCCTGGACAAGAGGAGATAAGGTTGGTGTGTCTGACACATCTCAGCCTTGGGTGCTCTTTTACAGTCCCGGAAGAGGGGAGTATATTTGGTGTGCTCAGTAAGTACACGGGCTTGCTTTTCTAGTATCTTTGTGCCCACATGCTCCTGATCTGCTTTGGTGAGTTTGTAAGTGACAGCTTTTACTTTCAGGAATAAGTTATCCATGACCTGGGCCTCGTGTTTCATGCCGAGCAACTGTGGTTGTTTATGTGCACAAACAAGACAGAGTCACTCTGCCTCATCACCTACACTCAAAGTGGAGTCAAATGTGGCTTTTTAAAAATGGAGTCACTGACACTCAGAGTGGAGTCAAATGTGGCTTTTTAAAATGGAGTCACTTAAGCTGCATCTAACCCTAGAGCCTCCTCCCTGAGGACTAACTTCCATGGTTCCAGAAGGCACCTTGCAAGCTTCCAAAGGAGGGAAGCAATTAATAGTCTTACCCAGCTATGATGCCTATGAACTGTAACAATGGCCAGCATGGCATTAAAAACCCTCAGGGTTGCAATAGTGGCACAGGTACCTTGATAGTAACCAACAGCTTCTACTCAACAGGAGGGATCTCATGCCTGATACTGGAAACCTAGTCAGCTACCCAGGGCTAGTAAAGTTATGCATCTTGGAAAGCCTACAATCACCACTCTACTAAACCAGCACAATCCCTAACTATAATCTAAATATTCATCCTTGAACCCCCCAGATAAGTGTAGTCTTCAGCCCTTATCAAGGAAGCTTCTCTTTGCAACTGACAGAGACCATTATAGGAAACCATAACTGATCAAAATGTGGAATTGTGGAGTCAGGGTCCTACCAATGCATCTACAACACAACTCCTACACCTATGGCTCAGGATCATTGTGGAAGAGGGACAGGAAGATTGCAAGAACCAGAAGATCAGGGAGTTTGCTGTCAGAAGCTACACCCATAGGAGACTTCACCATATGCCAAAGTGGATGGAGGGTAGTCTATGAGGACTCAACCCCACATAAAAAACGACAGATGACTAAGGGATGCTAAGAGTGGAAGAAATAGTTTTCTCCAGGGATGAGCACACCAATCGGTTATCCAATACCAAGCTGTCAGCCCTGAAATTGTATATGTACAAATATCATTATACAGAAAAGCAGGTTATATTTATCTATTTACAAACACACACACACACTTTTTTTACAGCACAGAGTAGCAGAAGAGGCTGCAGCTGACCACCATAGGATGATCTAAGTAACTGACAGGCCTTCTCTCTGTGTGTGAGAATAAACCTGACACCATTCATTTATGGACATTTCTAGGATCCTGGGATGAAGACTCCATTCACTGTTTCCCGCCACAGATCTTCCCATATCTGTCCCACAGTTCTTTAGCCAGCCTCCTGTCACTGGGCCTGGTGAATGGACTCTCTCTTTGGCGGTCACATTCAAGCCTGTGAGGACGATCCATGCTTCTGTACACACGTGACACACCTGCTCCATGAGTTCTTAGAAGTGGAACTGGGACCAGGTGGTGGCGGCGCACGCCTTTAATCCCAGCACCCAGGAGGCAGATCTCTGAGAGTTCGAGGCCAGCCTGGTCTACAAAGTGAGTTCCAGGACAGCCAAGGCTACACAGAGAAACCCTGTCTTGAAAAAACAAAACAAAACAAAAACAAAAACAAGCAAATAAAACAAAGCAAAGTGGTAGAATTGGAAGAAGAGAAGGTTCTTGGAGGTTCTCTATTGCTTTCCTTCCCACAGGCTCCCTGGCAGAACAGGCTGGGATCCTCCCCAACCACACAACCTCAGAGCTAGCAGGAATAGTGTTTCATTTCTCTCACACGGGGCCTTTTCTTTTCTTCTCTCTCGACAGAGGAGAGCATTCCTCCACAATGTCACCCTCACCTCAAAACCAGACTGAAGATGCAGCCATTGCTGGGCACTTTGCCATGCACCAAGACAGAGATAATGTGAACACGTCATCCAATTCCCATTTCCTTCTCCAATCCATGTCACCTGCACACACCTGCACACACACACACACACACACACTCTCTCTCTCTCTCTCTCTCTCTCTCTCTCTCTCTCTCTCTCTCATAAACACATACACAAAACACACACAAAGTAATAAGAACAAAATAATTTAAAAATGAAGATTCATTACCTGCATCAGGTAAGGAGAATATGGGTATTATTTCTAAAGCAATTTCCTCCTCAACCAAAGCTTGCAGATTTTTATCAGGGCAGTTTATATATTCCTATGGAAAAGCACCTTGGGACTGGCATATTTCTGGGCATGCTCACTTTAAGGTCACAGTTCCAAAAGGAAATGTGGGACACTTGGTACCTGTGATATGGGAGAGGCTGAGGAAGAGGATTCAAAATTCAAGACTACCCTTGAGGCTTTTATACACTAAACGTTGTTAGCATTCCTTAGTGGCAGGCAAAGGGCTGGAGAGATGGCCCAGTTGTCTAGAAATGATATCCTAGTAAGGAATTCCCTTCTGTTTAGTGTCTAGCTCAGGCTCTTCATTTTGTTGCCTTAGTAACAAACTGTGACATTGTACATAATTATAACCTGGTGACTTTATTTCTTATGAATTTATCCCAAGAAAGAATTAGGCAAGGGGGCACTTGGTATAATGGCACGAAAACTGACATAGTGAAAATCTGAGGACAACTGAAGTGCATGGGAATCCTAGCAGCAATCCAGGGGTGTCCCTGCCATCCATGGCCTAGGATGGGCAAGGGTGGAGAACAGGAGTATACTAGAAATTCTGGAGGTTAAAGAAAAACCACATCTCCTAAACATTCGACTCAATAAAGGACTGCCAGGCAGGACACCAGGGCGGGCTGAGTTCTAGTGAAGGTGGCACATGGTGATGACAGACCAGAAGGCTCAGTTCTCCAAGGAAAGCAAAGAGAGGTGACAGCTTAGAAGTCCACAATCTCTTCCAACAAGGTCTTCCAAGGTGACTTCCCACAAGAACTCACCATCCAAGATTCCATCCCTCCCAATTGCACCCTAGGATCCAAGCCCTCAATCACAGTGGACCCTGGGGCAACACTCAGATAATCAAGTGATATACCAACCGTAGCACATTAGTATGTAGGACATTTGCTTCTGCATGTACAGAACAAAGTCCAAGGTATAGACCCCAAACTGAGTTAGAGGGGTCTTGCTACCTGAGTCCTATAGATCTGTCACATTTGCAGTAGTGACACGCCTCACCCCGCCTTTGTCCAGAGCATCTCCTTTCTCCCTGTGCCCTCCTGACCTCTGACTTGCCTGCCAAGCATACATTGCATCTGGATGCTGTTCCCGGTGCTGGGTTAGAGCAATGAGCAAGGACTTCCAATCAGCACCGGCCCCCAATCCCCCAGCCACGTAGTGTGCGGTCCCCACTGCAGGAGAGTGAACACGCCCTGAAAAGAAGTCAGGAGCTTAGGGTTGAGAAGATGACAAGGCTGGAGGGTTTGAGGGGAGTGGAAGGACTTGAGTGAGCAGTAAAGAAAGCACCTTGAAGAAGTGGGTGGAGGGAGTGGGCCCCGGGCGCAGCTGTGCTTTCCAGGCGAGGGGGTGGACCCAAGACGAGAGGGAGTCACAGGAGGCCAGCGTGGGTGCTGTGTGCTAAGAGCTTCCGCACCCTCTGGGGTCTCGGGTAGAGATGCAAAGGCAGCTGTGAGTACAGAGTAATTGATCTAATCCACTGTTAAAGTATCGGGGCAGCTTAGAAGACAGATGCTGGTGGGCCAGGGTAGAAACAGAATGCAGTCCAGAGCCCTTAACCCTGGGCAGTGGTGCTGACCAGGGAGGAGACAGTGGCTTTGAACATGGGTGCGCCCTGGATGTTCTTTGAAAACTGACAATTTCTACGTGGGGGGGGGCAAGCCAGCAGAAGTGACAGAGAGAGAGAGAGAGAGAGAGAGAGGGAGAGGGAGAGAGAGAGAGAGAGAGGGAGAGAGAGAGAGAGAGAGAGGGAGAGAGAGAGAGAGAGGGAGAGAGAGAGAGAGAGAGAGAGAGAGAGAGAGAGAGAGAGAGAGAGAGAGAGAGAGAGAGAGAGAGAGAGAGAGAGGGAGGGAGAGGGCTACAGCAGCAGAAGAGTGCTTAGGGCTACTTGGCTGGAAGGATGGTGTTGTTATAGACCTGGAGGGAGGAGCTTTCTGGGGAAACTGGGACTCTGTTAACTCTTTCGACCTCTTGCATCACTCATTCTCTAGAATCACACAGAAAGATGCTGGGCTGAGAGTATTAGTGGCACTCAAAGCAGGGACCAGAGTTCACTGAAGGAGCCTATCTGGTGGGGGGCGGGGCAGGGACAAACGCAACTCATAGGACCATTGTGGCAGACGTAGGCCCGAAGATGGCATCCAGCAACCAGATTCTGCACAGAAAGGTCACCAAATGGGCCCAACTGAAGGAGAAGATCTTCCTGCAGGGGTGGCAAGGTTGACACAGGAGGGGTCTGTTGGGGTTCTTTTGCACTGGGGTGACTGCAGCTAAATAACATACAGATTTCAAAAGAGCCACAAAGATGCTTCTGGCTGTCCTCACAGCACAGGTAACACATGCTTGAAGCCATCAATATGCTAATTACTCAAATCTAATCATTACATATTACATAAATGCATTTAAACATCATACTGTACTTCACACACACACACACACACACTGTTGTGTAGCAACTAATTTTAAAAAATAACTTTAAAATTCACCCCAAAATAGGCAGTAGGTGGAAGATGTATGAGACCAAGAAAGTTTTTTGTTTGTTTGTTTGTTTTTTCTCTCCCAGGACTGGAGAAGTGGACACACTGGTCTGCAGGAACAACTCGGTACTGAGGGGAGAGCAAGCAGTCCAGGTGAAAGGGGAGTCTTCCACAGGGAGAAAGGGTACTCTCAGAGCCACTGAGGAAGGCACAGAGACCTCTTCCATGCCAGCAGAAGATGCAGAAGGGTACACACAGCCAGGTGTTGGGATGGGAATGGAGGTTCTGTATGTTATTTACATGTTTTCTCACCAATAGGGCAGCAAGGCATCGGCTGTTGGGAAGGATGGGGGAGAAAGGAGAAAGACCAGCACCAGGACAAAGCAGCATTGTCTGGAGTCACACAGCCTCTTCCTGAGATCCCATGACCTCCTCTGTGTAGTGGTAAGAATCACAGACTGAGCCTTGGAGTTCTCTAACAACTGGGCTATGTTCACATACTTAGACCTTCACCAGCAAGTGTGACTTGGGCGTTGTTGCTGTTGTTACTGTTGTTAGTTTGTGTTGGGCCCCAGCCCGCACCGGGTCTCTGTGAGTTGCTTGTCAGCCAGTAACCACAGGTGCATCCTGTTTTCTAGTCCTGGCTTACAGCCCCGGCCTTGCCCCACTGGCATCAGCCTCTAATTATGAAAACACGAACTCTTACACCTGGGGTTTTCCCACTGTGCTGTAAGTCTGTATATAAGACTGCTCCTTCCTTGCAAGAAACACACACACACACACACACACACACACACACACATTCTCTTAGCACAAACTGCCTAACATCTTGTCTTTCATTTAAATCTCCAGGCTTTTGCCCCATACATTAGACTTGCTCTTGGTGCAAGAGCCACAAATTTGAGGCAGCATCTCATTCAGTAACCCAGGCTGGCCTTGAACTCACAGTGATCCTTTGACCTCAACCTCTCGGCTTGTAGGCTTCTAGGCATAAGCTATAATATCCAGCTGCAAGGTTTTGTTTTGTTTTGTTTTGTTTTTGTTTTTTTGGCTTTACGAGACAGGGTTTCTCTGTATTGTTTTGGAGGCTGTCGGTCCAGCCCGGCCTCGAACTCACAGAGATCCGCCTGCCTCTGCCTCCCGAGTGCTGGGATTAAAGGCGTGCGCCACCTCCGCCTGGCTTCTGCAAGTTTTTAAATTAAAGTAAATAGCAGAATCTGGTAGCATACACCTACAATTCAAACAATTGGGAGACAGGGCCAACAGGGTGGACGCAAGCCCCAGGCCAGGGAACTGAGGGTGTGGGCAGGCGAGGCTCCAAGAGTGAACCCACTGATGAACTGAGTGGAGGTAAGGTGATGAACTGAGTGGAGGTAAGGTGATGAACTGAGTGGAGGTAAGGTGATGAACTGAGTGGAGGTAAGGTGATGAACTGAGTGGAGGTAAGGTGATGAACTGAGTGGAGGTAAGGTGATGAACTGAATGGAGGTAAGGTGATGAACTGAGTGGAGGTAAGGTGATGAACTGAGTGGAGGTAAGGTGATGAACTGAGTGGAGGTAAGGTGATGAACTGAATGGAGGTAAGGTGATGAACTGAGTGGAGGTAAGGTGATGAACTGAATGGAGGTAAGGTGATGAACTGAGTGGAGGTAAGGTGATGAACTGAGTGGAGGTAAGGTGATGAACTGAGTGGAGGTAAGGTGATGAACTGAGTGGAGGTAAGGTGATGAACTGAGTGGAGGTAAGGTGATGAACTGAATGGAGGTAAGGTGATGAACTGAGTGGAGGTAAAGTGATGAACTGAATGGAGGTAAGGCGTGGAAGGAGGGAGAGGCAGTGAGCAGAGAGGATGTCGGTGATGAATGCTGGCTAGGAGTGCTGCCGAGAAGAGTGTGGTCAGACTAGGGCAGGGGTGAGGGCTTTGAAATGGAGATGCTGGGAGAGACACGGGTACCACAGGACAAGGCCAGGGTTACAATGGAGGGAGTGGGAGGCCAGGCGAGTGGCAGCCAGGCCTCGGATTACAGAGATGGCAGTGGGCCAGTTGGAACGAGTTCTTCATGCAGCGGGAGCAGGGAGAGGGGGTGGTCATGGTGACCTGCAGTGGGTTTGTGGGGCTGGAGGACAGTGATCTGGAGGAGGTGACCCTAAGGAGCAACTTTCATGACTCTGGGAAAGCGAGGACTACAAAACAGGCTCTCCAGGAGACAAAGCAATGAGAGAGGGATGTCAGGGGAGAGGCTGCTGCTGCTGAGGACAAGGCTTGCTGGTAATGAGCCGGGCTGTTTAGGGCACGATGAAGCAGTGAGGAAGGGAGGAAGGGAAAGACCAAGCTTGCTCTACCTCTCCCAGGAGGCTCTGGAGGCCTAGGAGCAGTGGCCACAATGGACCAGCAGAGGGCACCCACTACAATGTATGAGAAATCTTAGCCTGCATACAGGCGGGGCAGAGCCAATGCCACAGGCACCTGCTCTAGAGAGAGGGGCACCCAGCTCTGTCTCCAGATTCCATGGTGGTGACCTAAACCAGGATTTGTGGTCCAGCTGTCATGGCTGCCACATCCTGGGTGCAGTGCATGGCTCAGCCAGGGTGGCTGGGGTGGAAGTGTGACTTTAATGTCTCTTGAGGCTGAGACAAGGCATTGTCTTTCCTGAGAGTACAGAGTCTGGAAGGTTGGGAACAGAAGAGGGTTTTGACCACAGCCCTATGCTGAGTGTAATGCTTTTACAAACGCATGTGCACACATACACAAGTTTGCACACACACGATCGATCGTCTGCAGGTTCCCCATAACCCTTGCGCAACTTCTTTTCACCCCGCCCCTGTCCTGAAACCCCTTGCAGGCCATCTGGGGAAGATGTAACTGAGGCCTGCTCTCCCCTTTTTCTATCCTCCTCCAGACATGCCCACATTTCTTCATCCCCTAAAATTAGGATTAAGACAAAGGAACAATAGTTTCCTCTGTCATCTCGAGTATCATAGACACTGATGGTAGTGAGTCCAGTGTTCAGCCTGAGGTGATGATCAGAGCTCCTGAGAAAGCTCCTGGATATGTATGTGTCTGGAGGGGGTAGGAGAGCCTCCCTGCAGCCCCTCAGCTCCTCCTACAATTCACTCCACTCCCGCCCAACCACAGGTTCTGACTCCTTAGACTGTGCTTCTCCTGATGACCCAGGATACCCAAAACAGAGCACCGGGTGTGTGGCAGCCTGTGAGAAGGGGAGCTTCATGGGACGGTTCAGGGACCTGCAAATGCCCCAAATGTCTACAATACTGCCGCCTCCTCCTATAAGCCCACGCCCAGGGTTCTCCCCTCCAATGACTTCCCGCACATCCTCCCAGATGCTCTGTAAGGCCACCCCCACAGGCAGCACTCCTTGACCTTCCCTGCTTCCCCGACTCCTCTTTGCAGAGACTGTCATCCCATCCCTCCCTGGCCTCTTCTTCCTGCTCCATGTGGGTCCGGAGCCCCGCCATCATTCAGGAGCTGCTTTGTGCTGGGTGCGGTAGATCTAGTGCCAAGGCAAAGGCCAGCAAACACACAGGCCTGAGGGAGCAGTGACAGCAGCCATAGCGAAGGGGAGGTGTAGGGAAGGGGCCTTGGCTGCAGGTGAGGCCGACCCGGGTTTCAGTCCCAGATATCAATCCCAGCCATTGACTGCTCAGGGTTTCCATGACTCCCACTTGCCCGCTCCCAGCCTATTCCCTCATCAAAACGGTGCCAATGACTCCAGCCTCACCAAGGGGAGGGGGCAGACGAGAGAGCACCTGGGGAAGTGCTCAGCTTTCACCACTCTGACTGGACTCGGCATCCATCGGTCAAGCATGGAAGGACAGTGTGCACGTCAGACAGCAGCCTAACCCTGTGAACGCCCAGCGCTGTCCCCAGACTGGGGACCCCAAGGGCATGAACAGGGTTGGCAAGGTCTAGAGTCACGGGAAGGAATCCCCAGCATCCAGGGCTCCGGGGCAGGGAGGGGAGAACAGCTGTGAACAGAAGGCTGCCTGCCCTCCAGGCCAGGGTGCTAATGAGCAGGGAAGCCAGCCAGCCGAAGCCCTGAGCTGAAATCACCCAACCATCGGCCAGCCTACCCTCCACTGTAGGAAAAGAGAAACTGAGGCTGAGGAGGACTTTCCTGGAGCCAGTCTCCACTCAGGCTGGAGGGTGGAGGGAGCTCCTGGGGAAAAAGAAGAAAATCCTGGTGTAGGTATGGGCAAGAAACAGGGGCTCAGGCACAGGCCTCGATCTGGAATTCGAGAGACAGAGGGAAGCAGGGAGGAGGAGCAAGGAGACCGTGGGCCCACGGGGGTTCCTAGCGTTCTAGGCTGGTCTGTACCACTCTAAGTGACAAGCCACAGGGTGGGTGAGTAACGTATTGTCACCACCAGATTCAGTCCTGGGATGCTGCTGCCATCTGTCCCTGTGAGCCTGCGTTCCCCACATCCCGCAGTAGCCCTTGTCACCTGTGTCTGTCCACAGCCTAGCTTCTCCAGGACACCCATCCCAGGTAGCCCATGGCACAGACTGGCACCCACAGTGGTAGCCACACAGAGCACTGCCTATGGCTGCCCTTAGTGTGTTCCCTAAGGAGAGAGTTGTCGGCATCCCCCTAATGCCGCCCCCCCCCCCCCCCCCGCACTTTCCTGTGCTCTTCCCCAGGGTCACTTTCACAGGACAACCTGAGTTTGTTATGAGAAGAGCTCGCTGCATGCCTGTGTTTACGGTGAGCACATTGCCAACGACACCTGTCAGCCCCGCCTCAAAGGCCCCACAGCACCTGGCACACTCGCCTGCAGAGATGCCAGGAGCCTGGTCTCGGGGAAAGGCAATGTGTCCTTGAAGGGTTGGGTGATCATTTCAGAGCCTCAGGGCACTCCTGTCTCCCTGGAACCCTCATGTCTGCTACTGCCCTCCCAGGGTTGGGGTCACCCACTACTACAGGGCACTTTTAGCCTTAGTGTCACATGCCTCGTACACCGCGCACGCGAATTTGTTCTTCAAGGTGCCAACAGGTGACAGAATGTGAGGTCCTTCTGGGAATCTGATGTTTTGTTTAGTTAAAAAAAAATAGAATCAGTGTTTTTCCTAAATATAAACACTTTTCTCATTATTTACACATTATCTCTTTTTTAAAAAAACTTTACTACGTAAAAACAGGAAGGAAACTCACACTTAAATGGAATCCCATAAAGATTTTCTATTCATTTCTGCACACTTGGATGTTTATGGGCTCATACTCTGCACCTATTGGGAATGCATTAGGCCCCAAGTACAGTAGCTTAAAGAAATAGACTTCTCATATAGGTGGGGTTTTTAAGGTTGTTAACTTGTCCACTGACTCAGCCGTGTCAGACCTGGCCCTTCTATGATTCTCTTGGAATTTCCCTCATGGTCGCAATATGACTGCTGCAGGGACACGCACTGCATCCGTGTGTGAGAGCAGCGAAGGGGGAGCCCAAGTGATTTTCAGATCTGCCCCCAGCTGGTTGCTCTTTAGGGATCACTTGATCTTGTGGGCATTCCTAGCAGCAAATAGAATTGTCATAAGTGCCTTGGAAACAGTCACAATTAATCAATCAGCTGTGAGTGTACATGCGATTGCCACAAGCAAGATCAAGGAAAGAGAGACATAGCAGTCCCTGTTGCATGTTTCATAGCCTGTCCCCTTTCTCTTGATTCTATCCTACCAAACTCGTCCACGTCAAGACACACACTCACTCATTTAGTAATGATTTATTAAGAACACACTGCATTGTGAGGCTGGGCGCTGTGGGCGTAATAACAAACCACATGGAGCCCTGCTACCGTGGGGAGTAGGGCTTAATGGCGCACAGGGAAACTACAAGAGAAATGCACGGAGAGGGTGTGGCTTCGGTTTTACTGTGCAGCGCAGAAAAGCAGCTCGGGGCTTGACGTTGAGTAGAGGATCACAAAGTTGAATGGAGGGTCATTGTGTTGGGGGAAGGAGTCACAGCCTTGAGTAGAGGTTCATCGTATGGAGAGGAGCCTCGCCGTGTTGAGCGCAGTGCTGGTCTGCTGAGTGGAAGGTCACCCATTTGAATGGAGTGTCACTATGGTGAAAGGTGGATCACGTGCGGAGTAGACAGATCATCACTGAGTTGAGTGAAGGGTCACTCTGTTGAGTCATCAGATTGATTGGAGAGTCACCGTAGTGAGGGGACTGAGCATCTGCACAGAGTCCCATTCCTGGGGAGGGATTATTTAAGCAGCCTGTTGCTGTCCTTTAGATCTTAACATGTTTTAACTTTATCAGTCAGTGCCCTCTGAAGGTTCATCTTAACACATTGCCTGGTTGCTTCCTTAGGATACATTTCTATCATAAATTATAGTTCCCAGTAGTGATGGTGCTGGCTGGGGGAGGAGGGCGTTGCTGCTGAGGCTGAAACTGGTACTTTAGACCTGCTTTCCCAAGAACACCCACCCCTTGTCCTCCAAGACAGAGCCTGTCCCCTGCCTCATCTCAAACACCACTTTGTCTCGCTGTTATTTTCCAAAATGTTACAGGGTTACAGGGGCAGCATTCTGTCTGATTGTTCCCGTTGCATTTCCTATCATATTCCTGGAGCTCATGGCCTGTGTGTTCTTTCCTTAGGAGATTTTATGTCTTTGCTCCTGACAGATTCCTCTCTCCTTCTGTCAAGTCTTTCCCCATCCAACACACACACACACACACACACCAACACACACACATACACACTCACACACACCAACACACAGACACACACACACACACACCAACACACAGACACATCTGTTACATATGTTATGAAATCCCCTCCTGCGTCCGTGTCAGGCTAACCCTGGGTCCCCCAGAACACCGCAACCTCCCAAATCCAGCCCTGTCTCCCCATCCTCACATCCTCTCCTGCCATTCTCCATGCCTGTCACTAGCTGGGTTTCCATCTGTTTTGGGGACAGTGTGGGATGGGAAGGATGACTCTCCCCTGGCCTTTGGATGTCACTGAGTTCCCACCAGGGGACACCTCTACAGAACAGGTGTGTGCCTGGAACAGGCCTTTGGATGTCACTGAATTCCCACCAGGGGACACCTCTACAGAACAGGTGTGTGCCTGGAACAGGCCTTTGGATGTCACTGAGTTCCCACCAGGGGACACCTCTACAGAACAGGTGTGTGCCTGGGACAGGCCTTTGGATGTCACTGAGTTCCCACCAGAGGACACCTCTACAGAACAGGTGTATGCCTGGGACAGGCCTTTGGATGTCACTGAGTTCCCACCAGAGGACACCTCTACAGAACAGGTGTGTGCCTGGGACAGGCCTTGCTCACTCTCAGCCAAGTTCTATCCTTCCATGCCTCCCTAGGCTTGTCCCTCAGAAAGCCATTAGCTCATTCTGCAGTTGTCCCAGGAGAGTCGGGATCCCCTGACAGGCAAGAACCAGCCGTCCTCAGTACCTGGCACAGAGGTGCCACCTAGCAGAGGTTTAGGGGGTCTTCACAGCTAGAATGAATGAATGAATGAATGAATGAATGAATGAATGAAATCTGTCCATTCCCACCCGTTAGACTTGTGGACAGACATCTAAAACATGCCACTGCCATTTAGTCTCTGGCCTCACTTGCTCTACTCTTCCCGGGTCTAAGAGAAGACAACGCACAGACAGCTTGAGAACTTTCTACAGGGCAGTGGGGCTGACATCTACCTTAGGGCCTCCTCTGGGCCAGCCCTGAGCTGTGCTCTGCCTCAGCCAGGGCTCTGGTGTCTTGGGGTGAAGCACTGAGGTTTGCTGTGCGGGTCGGCTGGGCCTATGATGAGCAATGACAAGCTGGGGCCATAGCTCCATGGCCTTCAGGCCTGACTGGCATCCAGTGAGGGCTGCCAGGACAACAGATATTCATGGGCAGTCAGTGTTGAATACTCACCCCAGGGCACAGGCACCCTTGGGCCACCAGTGTGTCTCGGGTCCCCTTTATGCCTGTTAACAATATGGGCTGTCCGCATTCCTTTCCTCGTGTCACTTCTCTGCCTATGAGTGTCATCAGATCCCCCTGGCTGACCAAATCTGGCTTAACAGATTCACTGAGCCACGGGCCATTGCAGCCTGACCTGCCTCTCTGACCTTGACTTCTACCAAGATCCCATCTCTTCTTTTCTCCTGTCTAGGTTCCAGCTAGAGGTCCTTGATAATCCGATTGAAAAGGACAGAACAAAACACAGAAGCATCTGTTCCTCCAGAGTCCCTAGCTTGTGCTTGTTCATTCAAACTGAAGATGGGGGAGGCAGGGTTCTAACTCACCAGGTTCACCCAGAGTTTGGAAATGCTGGTGACAGAGTTTGAGTGCCAGCCCTGTCCTACGTTGACTCCTAGTGCCTAGGTTCCATACACAGTCTGCTCACTTCTGTAGATGACAAGAGTAATGATAAGCATGGTTTATGGAGGGCTCTCTGGGACTATGTCCATGTCACCACCCACCCCATTTACAGCAACCCATTTAATCCTTACAGCATGCCCCTGATGTCTGTGTTACTGCCTCTACTTTATAGATAAGGAAATAAGTCCAGAAAGATGAACTGTCTCAGCATAGTCACAGGCCATATGGAAGCCCAGCCTCACACTCATGGATGATGCTCTAAAGCTGACACTTTGTCCCAAGCTTGGAGTCACTGGACCTGTGCTAGTGGGCATCTGGCTCCCTCCAGCTCTGCTCTGTCCCACATAACTGCTGCTCTTGCTTTTCTGAGCAGAAAGGGTGGAAGGGTGGGGGGGAAAGGCCTGTAAAGACTTCCTATCTCAGGAGCAGAGATGGGAAATGCAGAAACAGAGCCGTGCCCAGCTGGAAAGGGTCTCGAAGACAGAGGGCAAAGGGGCTGGGTTCTGTCCTGCAGGGGGGCAGGCTGGTTCAGAGCCCAGGGAGCAGATAGTGAATTTGAGCCAAGCCTTGAGAGCTGAAGACAAGGGCAGTAAGGACCAGGCACACCCAGTCCCAGGATAGCATGAAGGTCTGCGGTGCTGGGCATGCTTGACATAGCAAGCAATTCAACTGCAAAGGGCAGTAGAGGTCAGATGATGGAGGCTGTGAAGCCAGGCTAAGGACTCTGACCTTCAACAGAATACATGGAGGCATGGAAACGAGGATGAGTCTCCCGCATCACAGCAGTAAGTGGGCACAGGTGGGTGTTGCAAGTGACCTGGTTGGCTGCTCTGTCTTTCTTCTGTGTATACTGTGGTCTGAATAGCCTGAGGCTACAGACACCACCAGCCAGGCGCTGAAGGTCTTACAACTAGATTTCCTTGCCTCCACTTAGCTTTCTTCCAGAAAGATGGACAAATGATTGAGCCTCTCCGAGCCTCACCTTCTATCAAATGGGGACGACGCAAGCTCGCAGGCTGTGAGAGTGAGGGGAAAGCAGGTGGCAGAGCAGAGCAGGTCTGTAATGGAATCCTGTGACTGTGTGGACTGCACTGGGCTTCCAGCTTGGCTCCTGGGAAGCATGCATGGCCTCTTAGCAGGGTCTATAGAGCACGGCCACCACGCACCATGTTGCCTGTAAGGTGCAGGGCTCCTGCCCTTGTCCTTTCTCTTACTGACTCTTGGGAGGCTGCAGTGACTTCCTTAGCAAGCCCTCAGGAGATGCCATGCTTAGCTCCATGCCACTCGCTGCTAAAGCACCTCTGGCACACACACTCAAACGTCACCCCTGTGGGAGATTTTACACACTCCCCTCTGAGCCGCTCTCCAGTCGCCTTGCTGAAGAGTGAACCACAGCTGATCCCCACCTCACGGGGGAGGAAACAAGTGCAGAGACGGAAGGAAGACCAGCACTGTTTGGATACCTGCGACATGCCCGGGGCACTGTTCTCATTTTTCCACCTTCCCAGGGCTCCAACCACTGGGATTATCTTCAGTACAGTAATGTAGACACAGGGGATCGGAGACGACAGGGGCGTGTTCAAGTCTCTACAGCAAGGACCCCACACCTGTTTGTAGCCCCGAGTCTGAGATTTAGGACATTTGCCACGTGTGGTCAACAGACTGCCCCCTCCCAGGGGTTTTGAGGACCAGATGGACTAAAGGGTGTGAGTGGGCCCAAGGATGGTGAATGGAAGTGCTGTCTTGTCTCCTTTTACCTTCATGAGGAGAGAAGGAACAGACACATGGGGAAGACTGCGGGTGTCCGGGTCACAACACACCATTAGCAGATCAGCACTCGCAGCCCCCAGGACAGCGGCCTGCCCTGGCCACCCCTCCACAGGGACTTTCCCCCTACAGTGGAAACTCCCACAGTCAGGGAGAGCAAATTCCAGGACTTTCTGCCCTAGCATGAAAACCAGTACCTGGGGCTGGAGGCTGGGATCCAGGGTATGACACCCACCGGGCTCCCCTAGCCCCTTCTGACTACTCTAGGCCACCATGAGTACCTCGCTCCCCTTTGGTCCCATCAGCCATCTAGAGCGGCATCCAGAGGTACACGATCACCCAGCACGGAGTCAGTGAGGCAAGGGAGAGGTAGGAACGACTGTGGCAGCTGCAGCGGACGGCCAGAGAGCCAGAGAAGGCTGCAGTGGGAGGCAGTGAGCCACTGCTCCAGCTGCCCAAGTTCACAACTCTCTCACTGCCAAAGTCTACAGCGCCATGCCCTCCACCCATACCCGCTAGTCACGTACCACCAGTCCCCATACCCGCCAGTCACGTACCCACCAGTCCCCGTACCCCCCAGTCACTGTACCCACCAGTCAGTCACCATACCCTCCAGTCACCCATACCCGCCAGTCCCCGTAACCCCCAGTCACTGTACCCACCAGTCAGTCACCATACCCTCCAGTCCCCGTACCTGCCAATCACGTACCCACCAGTCACTGTACCCGCCAGTCCCTGTATCCCCCAGTCACCATACCTACCAGTCCCCTGCAGGCTCCAGAGGCTGACATGGACCAGGGAGGGCTGAGATAGCGGATAGCAAAAGCAGCCTACCAGCAGATGCTCAGTAATGGCCAAAAGCATCGAGAGGAATTAACCTAACAGCTGCTCAGTGGATGGTGGCCAAACCGCAGACACCATGCACCCCTACCCGCCCCCTCCAACCACCTCCGGATGACCACTGCTGCTTTCTCATCACTGTGTAACCTTGTCCAGGCTCTTCCCCATCCTGTGTAGTGGATCACAGGGCCACAGAAATCAGTCTGTTTTTGATGCTGCCTGATCTGGAGCCAAACTTGCTCCCTGACAGCCGCCTGACAGAACCCCCGATCTCCCATGGTTTCCTTTCTTGCCAAGATGGGCGCCCCAGATTGCTCCCCACCCGTGCCATGAGCTGGCTTTGAGTGAGTGACTGCACTCCTCAGCAGAAACGTTAGTGTACGTAGGCTCATCCGGGGCAGCCCGGGAACGTGGTGTTCTCACTGCACACCTGTGAGGTGTGCCACATAGGTGGGGGAGTCACCTGTAGATTCCCCAATCTGTAGGAAAAACAGAGCTAACCTTCCTTTGCCCCATGGCTGGCAGCTGGAGGCTCTTGGTGTCTGAAACCTCTGCAGCAGCTGTGACTCTGGGTATGGAGGTCACTCCCCCACACAGCTGTCCCACATGGCCACACTGCTGCCCCCTTCTCAGAGAGGCCCCTCAGTGCCAGTCAGGCATGAAGCCTCATTCTATTCTGCCTGGAGGGAATGGGCAGTTTCACAGAAAAGAATTTGCAGACGAATAAAGGTGACCTTTTAATGTTGAAAACGTTTTTATTCCAGCCCTTGGTGCTGCTGGCTTGGCTCTGTCTGATGTGGGGCACAGACATCCCTGCCTGGACACAGTACACAGCAGCCTCACCCACGGCTGGGAGCTGAGCAGGGACACCTTGTCTGTGACACATCAGTAGAGAGGAGGTGCCTGGTGGAGGTGTCTTCACTGAAGAGGTAGAAATGCCCGGAAGGCAGGAGGGTACAGTGTGTCCTCACTCAGTACAGACGGTATCTCTTTCCCTTGTCTGGGACCTCCGACCTTCACCCAGCATCCTGCTCCTAGATTTGTATGGATCTGGCTGGAGGAGGTAGCAGCACCCACCTCTCTGTGTCTCCCTCTGTCCTGGGCTAAGAGCAGAGGACTTCGCCAGCTCTGCAGGCTGGGGTGACTGCTCCTACCCCAGCTTCTGCTCCGTGCTCTGTCCCCAATTTATAAGACAGCAAGTTCACAAGATTGTGAGTCCTTTGGAGGTCAAGGACCAATGTCTCTTTCCAAGCTGAGTGCCTGGCATATAGCAGATGTTCAGGAAATGCTAAGGGCATCAAGTGGAGTTAACCCAGCAGCTGGATGTTGCACACTCAAAGCTAGTACAAGTGTGTTCTGCAAGCTGCTGCTGGGTTCTTCGGGTAGATTTTTGCCTGGCTTTGTGACTGTCCAGAAGCCCTTTAGGAAAGTGAGTACCAGAGACTAAGAGGTCATACTTGCCAAAATTGGGGAGGGTGACATTATCTGCAAAGTTTCCCAGATCTGCTGAGATCTGCACATGCCCAGCATCCCCTGGAAACTGGTGAATGAGGCTAAGATGTAGTTCCATGGTAGTGGCAAGCAACAGGCCACAGAAATGGTTGCCCAAGCCCCGGAGAGAACATTTTCATCTAGGACTTGGGATGCCAGGAAAGCTGACAGAAGATCAGTTATGCGGGGATATAGGAATGAGTGAATTTACCCAGCACAACGGAAGAAAACAGCTCAAGTAGTGACAACTTCAGGAACAGGGGGGACAAAAAAGCTGTCCAGAGGTCAGGTTAGATAAGCAGAGGTCAGCCACAGAGGGTCACAGAACCCAGAGCAGGGAAGATACCTCATCAGCTCTGAGTAGGGCAAGTCAAACTACCCCCCAGAGAACCAAATCTCAGCAGGCAGGGGGCCCTGAGACCTCCATGAAGGATCAGGGGCCCTGGGTAGCACCACAGAAGGGCCCAATCAGAGGCCAGCATTAGGAGATGGGAAGGGCTTCTGAGAGTCTGACTGTAACATAGGACCTCAGAAAGCCCACTCTACCTGCAGGTCAGACAAACAAGCTACAACCGGAAGCTTGTGCGCGGGGTGGGGGTGGGGGGTGGGGGGCTGCCCCTCATGTGTGTTCTTTTCAGTTCCCAATATGCTTCAGCTCACTGCCTCACTTGACGGTCTACAGAAGCCCGCTTGGGAGGTGGAAAACAACGGAGGCTGTCAGGCTAGACCCAGGAAGCAGCTTCATCTCAGCCCTGGACATCAGGCTCGAAGCCCAGCTCTTTGTCGGGAAGGGGGTCCCCGGGGCTGTCTGGTAGCCCGTAGTACAGGTCTTCCTCCTCCTGCTCCGGCTCCTCTGCACTTGCCTGGATAGTCTCCTTCTCCTTCTCCTTCATCCTCAGGGACCACTGCTGCTTGCTGGGCGGAGCTGCCTTCGGCACCTGCCCCTCCAGGCTCATGTCCTCTGATGTAGGGGTGTCATCAATGAGAGCAAAGTCGCTGAAGCGATCCAGTGGACCCCTGCTGGCCCAGGGCACCTGTGTGTGTGGCTCCTCTCTGTTGGGTGGGGATGGGTGAGGACTGCTGCCTTCACTGGAGCCCACGTCCAGGTCATCTTGGAATGACGCCAAGGGTGCAGAGCCTTGGGAACATGCTGGAGGGCTGCAGAGTCAAATGGACCGAGTGAAGGGAAGGCCCTAGGTCACATTGTCTGGGTCCAGATCCCAGTCACTATGTGCAATAAGTTCATGTACCTCCTTCCCTGCCCCCCTGGAAACTGGGACAATGTGAATCCTCTCCCGTGTGGTTGTTTCTGAGATTTACAGCATGTAAAATGTTCCCAACTCTTCACACAGTGCCTGCACATAGTAGGTGCCCAAGAAAACAAAATAACAGCAAGGAAACCAAGACAACCCACCCAGTGGCTCATGCACAGCTGCAGGCACGGAGGAGCCTTCTCTGGCCCCTCGGTCCCTTCACACTGCCCGTCCCTCTGTGCCCCGCCCCCCAGGGGACTGGGAGCTCGGGAGATTGGAGGCCAGTCAAGGCCTGAGAATGTCCAGCAATGGTGGACCATGTAGATGGGTAGATCAGTCAGAGACTTGACTTGAAAATAGACAGGAACCGGGCTGTGGCAGGGACTAAAACTTACCGGAGATACTGAGCAGGCCAGCAGCCCAGCCAGGATTGAAAGCCCAGCCCTCTGCTCATAACAAGCATTTAGAAAGGGAAGAACTGTGCTGGGCACTTAGACATTAACCCTGTCCCCTGAGAGAAACTGCTCAACAGAGTCCAAAACCACCACACTTATACAGCCAAGGAGTAAAGATCAGCATCTAGGTCCCTTAGAGCCCCAGGCCAACTTCACTTAGCTGTGACACTCCCCCTCGGCTGCTGCTCCCTAGAGTCCCTGCCACCCTCTTGGCACACAGCGCATCTGCACATGCACACACAAGCTTGCCCTAGAGCGGGGCAGCCCTCCCGCTCATATGCTGCCCACTCACCTGCTCTGAGAGCCGGATATTTCTACCTCACTCTCATCCAAACCCCTATGGACGACCACTGCGGCTTCCATCCAGGCCTGAGCAGTGCGAGGCTCGCCTTCCCCACCACTGCTGACTCCAGTCTTCAGCTCGGGGGCCAACAGGGGCCTGGGATCCTCACGATAGCCCAGGACCTTCATTTGGATGTGAGTGAAGTCCGGAAGGCTCTGATCGTAGGCGGCTTCTTCCCACAGCCTGACATAAGGGGGTTGGGGGCTGGGTCCAACAGACAGTGGGAGAGAAGTCAGGCAGGTAGGTATGAGTTCCCTCACCATGCCACCCCCCCATCTGCTATGGGGCCGTGGACCCACCAATTTCAAAAGAATAATTCCAGGGGCATCTCTGTACCCAAGTCACAGATGGTGAGGCTGAGGCCCAACTGAGTGTACAAAGCTCCGGCCTGAACCCAAGTCAACATCACAATGTCTCAAAAGGAACCCACAGCACGTAATGGTAAGATGGTGAGGACTCGGCATGAAGGCTTGCTGAAGCACGCCCCAACTCAGCCATCACAGCGCTGATGCTTAGCAGAATCAGCCACAGCTGACTGTGGACTCCATGTCTGCAAGGCTGGGAAGTGATTAGCCCTACATTCCCTGTAACTCCAGGAGGTGCTGGGAGGAAACTGAGGCACAGCAACTGAGGCTGGCTTGTATATAGGATGACACAGACCCTGCTTAGTGGATCGGGGCCATAGAGATCTGTACTCTGTCACTGTGCTTCAGAGACCAGGCCCTTGTCCAAGGTCACATGGCTGGGAGGAGACAAGACAAAGGAAGGAACCCCAGGTGGCCTGAGCTAGGTTATAGGCCCTGAGACAGAGTTTGGGGTGGCCCTGACCACCAAGGTGTGTCCCTGTTTCCCACTGGGGCATTTCACCCTGTGTATCAGGAATGGAAAATGCCAGCATTACAGACTACCCCAAGCAAAGCAGATTGGCTCTGAGCCCCCAGAGCTCCAGGGCCTGTGTCCCAATCTTAGGAGCTTAAGAGTCACGGCTCAGGGGATTAGCAAAAGCCAAAGGGTTTTTGACTCTGCCCCAAGCCAGAAGCAGGGCTTGACACCTCCATTGCCAAGTCAGGCCAGGATCCAGATCTGTCTCCAGCACCGACTCCCTGTAAGAGCTGAAATTTATGTTTCTCTGAACCTCAGAGTCGACATCTATAAAATGGGAATGACGATGTTAGCGCACAAAATGGAGAGTTTGAAACTACCTGTGATTTCTAAGAGTGTGTTCTCAGAAAACGGGTGTGGATGGGACAAACAGAGACATAGACACCCAACCCAGCTATCCTGGCTCCCCTCCCTACCTCTTCCCTTGGTCCCCTCCTCCCCACTTTTGACAGGAGGCCGGACTGAGGGCCCATTCCACCTGTCCTTACCTCTTCACCTCCGTAAGTCTGCTCTCCAGCAGGCTCAGGGCCTTTGGGGACAAGATGCCTTGAAAGTCTGAGTCTGCGGGCACAAAGGTGATCTGCAAGGAGAGAGGATATCGTCTCTGTAATTGACCAGGGATAGAGCTGACTGTCTCCACACACCCTGGCTGCTGGGCCGGGAACCCCCGCAACCTTCTCTGCAGATTGTAGAAGAGGACCTGGTAGGGCCTCTGCTTGATGAGGGAGTTACTGTTCAAGGCTCAACCCCAGTGGGTAGACAGATATCTAGGTTTATGTCCACACTGTGTTCTCCCTTTCCTGGGCAATCTCCTGAGAACCTGCCCTGTGCAGACAGCCTCTGGGCACTGGGAGCAGCAGTGAGTAAGGGAGAGGCTGTCTTGGAGCCCAGGCCCACCATCTCCCAGAGTTCTCTACAAAGGGTGCTCTATCTGCACCTGGTGAATGAGGGGTAAGCCAGTCACTTACTTGTGATTCACAGAACACAGCGGATGGGGGGGGGGGGGACGATGACAGAGACACAGATGGCTGTGGCTGTGCTCACAAATTCCCATCCCTGAACTTTTTCGATCAAGCAGCCTTGCTACAGGGTGGCCACTGGGGTTGGGAAGGATGGAGTGAGTGAGGTGAGGCAGAGAGAGCCCTGCCTTTGAGGTCCTGGGCATCTTTTCGCTACCAGCTCCTTGCTGTGGGTCCTGGGAGCCATCCGTCCTTCTTGTGGTTAATGAGAGAACCTCCAAGAGACTCCTGCTCCTCCATGCTCAGAGAGGCACTGTACCACAACACAGGAAGTGACCCAGGGTCCACTGATGGATGATAGACGACAAAATACAGGGAACATAGTCAACAGCATGCCTGTGGGCCTTCAGAAGGAAGTTCTGATGCACGGTGTAGCATCAGACTGGGCTGGGGCGGAGACAAACACTGTAAGACTCAGCTCCCTTGTGTAGCAAGCTGTGAAAGTCAGAAAGTAGGCTAGTGACTCCCGGAACTAATGAAAGTGGTAATGGGGAACTGTTGCATGGCGGGTGTGAATCTTTTGTTTCCCAGTTTGGAAAGAGTTCTGGACATGGGCTGACCATATCGCAAATGTACCTAATACCTCAGAACTGCGTGTTTACCCGTAGTTAAGCAGTGTATCCTACGCTTATATGTTTTATGGACTTTTTGAAGGCCTGTGTCCCAGGAGAACTGCGAGGACTCCCTGAGTTAATGCAGAGGGCTCTCTCAACAAGGCATCTGGACACACAGCTTCTCAGCAAATCACAACCTGGCTCAACGAAGACCAAGCCACTGGACACACAAGTCGGAACATTTTCCATGCAACATCTAATGACCCCTGCTAAGCTGCTTCAGATTCATAAGCAACACTCTTTGTCCCTCTCCACAGAGTACAGAGAGGGAGGTGCTGTCTGCACCAGCAAAGCTTCATGATGATGGAAAGAAGTCGGTGATGGCTAGAGGAGCTCTCACATTCCTGAGGAGGCACCTCCCCAGGTATCCAAGACTCTTACATCTGTACTAAGGATGCTCTGTGGTCAGCAGGTTCCATACCTTTGTTTTCTTTTGAGACAGGGTTTCTCTGTGGCTTTAGAGGCTGTCCTGGAACTCACTCTTGTAGACCACGCTGGTCTCGAACTCACAGAGATTTGCCTGCCTCTGCCTCCTGAGTGCTGGGATTAAAGGCATGTGCCACCAACGCCTGGCCAGGTTCCATACTTTTTAAGATTTACCTCTTTTTCCTTCCTATTTCATGGCACAGGTATCATCATCATCACTATCATCACCATCATCACTACCAATCTCATCTCCATCATCGCCATCTTCACCATTGCCACCACAATCACCATGACCATTGCCATCACTCTCATCACCACCACCATAGTCACTATCATAACCATGACCATCATCGTCATCACTATCATCATCATCATTCCATCACCACCACCATAGTCATGACTGCCATCACTGACATGAGAAGCATAGAGGAGACAGAGAGGAAGCAGCATCCTAGAACACAGATTCTCTTTCTAAAGAAAGAGCAAGGATATGCAGAATTGAAGATCAGGGTCAGGATCAGACCTGGAAACCCTCAGAAGATCACACTAAGGATTTCAACCTTTATCCATGCCATGGAAATTCCAGAGGAGTTTTTAGCATAAGAGTAGCCATCAGATTTGAGGTCACACTGAACATCAACCAGTGGGCATAGAGGGGGAAGTCTACAAAGGGGCCAGGTCCTGGTTGTGAGCTCCCGCAGAACAGACAGAAGTAAGGAGCCTCAGATGCAGAGCCACTCCACCCGTCTTCCTCACCCCCCTGTTCCATCTCGACTTCCAGGCTCAGCATCTTCAGTAACCCCCACACTAGTTTGCCCTGGCTCAATTCGCTCTCTTGACTCATGCCTGAGGCCTAGGTGAGTACCAAGTCTAGCCAGGTTGGTATGTAAAACCTAACAGCAGCCATGGCAAAGAGTGGGAGTCCTTTCTCCCTCCTGGTCCACTTGCGACCGCTCTAACAGCCTGGTCCTCCTTGCTTCCCCCTGCAGATCTCCCAGTGCCAGCAACATCCTCTCAAGAACAAGGCCTCTCACCTGCTTCACACAGGCTCGGTACCAGGACCCTTCCCAACCCCACAGCACCCTTTGCTCCCTTCCACTTGGCCACGCAAAGCACAGAGTGAAGGGGGACAGGGAGCTCTGCCAAGGTCATGGACTTGGCACAGGGCACAGGGACTTGAACTGGGGTTTGAGGGACACTAGGAAGTGTGGATTTCCACCAGCCATACTACCTTCCCACACAAGAGCCCGTGAGCCTTTAACAGTTACTCATTAATACTCCGTCCTACCCCCTCCATCAGTCATCCTGCTGTTACTCAGTCCTCCATCAGCTACCCCTAGGAAAGATGCTTTCTTCCCAACTTCCCCACCCTCCCTGGGTAGTAATGGGGTGGCTCTGGCCTCAAGGCCCTCTTCTCCTAGTGACCTCTGCTCAGGACATTGAGCACATAGAGGAGAGTTGACTGTAAACTGCTTTGTAAATCGCTGCAAACCAGTTCGGACTGCCCAAGCTCCAGATATAAGAGACAGGCCTGGGCTGGCCACAGAGGGGGTAGGGCTAGGAGAGGCTGGGACCTGGCCCCAGATCTTAGAACTCCTTCTGGGTACTCCCCCCAAAGTGGAGAGGGGTGGAGGAGGCTGGGAGGACAGGGCCGTTAGTGTCAAGGCTCAGTGGGGCCTCGGGTGCCCGTCCCTCTTTCCTGCTCTATTTCCTGATTCACATAGCACAGTTAAGGAAACTGAGGCTTAGAGAACAAAGTGACTCAGCCCCCCACCAAGCACTTAGAGACAGAACACAAGCAAGACTCCTGTTCCTCTCCGTATATCCCCGAGTCTGTCTTTAACTAGCTGTGTGACATTAGAAGAGGCACTCCATCTCTCTGGGCACTGAAGGTTTACAACATCTGACATGTACACACACACACACACACACACACACACACACACACACACACACACACACACACCAAGCTGTGTGGGGCATCAAGAAGAGTAATAGCAGCAGCAGCTTTTACCTAAACACAGCACTGCAGTTGCAACTATGCCCTTCCCATCTTCCTTACACCATTCTTGGGTACCACAGAGCTATGCAGGGCCAACATGGCGAGCCATTTTACAGATGAAAGTGCTATGACTCACAAAGACCCAGCGTGACAGAGCTCTCAGCAGCTGGGGGCACAGAATGAAGCGCCCGGGATGGAGCACCCAGGTCGGAGCACCCGGGGTGGAGCACCCAGGGCACAATGCTACTCCAAAGCAAGCTCCCACCTGAGATCTGTGCTTCAGGGTCTGAGATGAAAGGGAGCTGCAGAAAACACAGAGTACTTGGGGTAGGGGTGAGCTGTGGTCTCAGCTTGGAAGACAGTAAACACTGACCAACTTCTGATCGAACACAGGGCCAGTGCATGGATCCCATTGTGTCCCAGTTCTGGGTGACTCGAGGCCCAGATGTAGGGGAGTTCTGATCAGCCACAGTGAAAAATGGACCCCATCCCCTACCTTAGGATAGCATTGGCACATGCTCCAGATGACGCCCCCAATCACCATGATGCTGCCCATAGCGTAGAAGGTTCCATAGACCTGGGGTCGATCGTGGCTCATAAGGAATGTGCCGAGGGATAGCAGGAAAAGGCCCAGCACGATGAAGCCGATTCGGAAGGTCTTCTCATCAGCCATGGTGAGTGAGCAGTCCTGATAGCTGACAAGCTCCCCGTCAGAGAGCTGCCCACAATTCTACACAAGCGTTGAGCAGGCTCTCAGGGAGGGATGATACACTGCTTGACTGAAGTGTAAAGCACAAAGCAGGGAATGGTCCCCACAGGTCCAGCTCCCAGCCCTGGGCCCAGCAGTTCCGTAGGGCAGGAGGTGACACGCTTCAGTGGGCCCAAGTGCCCAGCCATCTACCTTTCCTCCTGCCACTCTCCTCCCTCTGGGCCCAGCTGTTTGAAGCTTGTGAATCTGAGCATGGGACAGAGGCAGGGAGGGCTGGGGGAGGTCACAGGGGCTGGGCGGGCTGTGGCTTTGACATCATATCATTTGCCTACTATGGAGCTGAGCCCAGACAGGTTTTGCACCTCCCAGCTTTGAGAAGCAGGGGTGGGGCCACAGTGGCGTCCAGAACCCACAGCCTGACTGTTTAGACACCTAAAGACACCTCAAGGACACCTGGTCATCTAGGCTCAACAGGAATATCTGTACCTACTAAATGGTCACCATCCTAGATTTGTCTCTGTGCAGTTAGTTCATTTAAGGAGACAGGTGCTGTATTCCCACTTCACAAATGGGGATGCAGTCATAAACAAGTAGCCTGCCCAAAGTCACACATAATGACAGAGCAGCTGGGACTAGAGCCCAGAGGCTGCATGTGCCACTAGCATGAGCCTAGTTAACCACAGCATAGGTGCATACAGGAGCAGGCTCCAACAGCAAAGCCCATGGTGTTCTTGGATCTGTGCCTTCACTGTGTGGTATACGGCCTTGCTCACCAGCTGGCTATGGCCCACTCTCTTCCTCTATGAATCAGGGGGGAGGGGGCTAATACTAGCCCCTCCCAGAACCAAAGCTGGCTCCAGGCCTTACCACCCATACCCCTTTCATATCCCACATTCAGCCAAGTCCTGCTTTTCACGGGGGCCAGGACAGGGCGAGATGGTGCCCCTGCAGGTATGACTGACTGACATCTACTTCACCTATTCTGGAAAGCCACCTTGGTCCTGAGAATGACAGTCTAGGGGAGGACTTCTAGTTCTGACATGGCTGATGGGGAAAGTCAGATTTGCTTCCATCGCTGCCTCTGCAGAGATCCAGAGCCACCACAAGTACCCAGAGCACAACAGCTGGAGTTCCTGTGAGTGACCTGTACAACAGCAAGGGCTCTCAATGAGCTCCCCGAATCCTGTCCTGCAAGTGCATGTCCCTCATGCTCTCCCAGCATGCCTGCCAGACTATGGGGTTTCTTCCTAAAGAGGGTTCTGCACTCTCTGTCTCCCGCCATCACAGACCCTCAGCGCTGTTCAACCGAACTTCACAGTTTGTAGAAACTCCAGGAACTGGTAACAGACACCCTGAGAAACCTTTCCAGGTGCCAAGTCTGGTCACCTCCAGTCTGATTCCCAGGGTGAACTTAGGCAGCGGACTTGAGTTTTGTCACCTGTGGATTGTAAGTGGCCATTAGGCCATCTCCTGGTCTGGTACCAGAAAATGACATAGTGGAGGGAAAGTCTTCTGGGTTTGTGACTGGCCACAGAGACCTCTAGGGAGATATTAGAATCATCTTAGAGAGACTTGGAGACGAGAGAGGCCATGAGTGCAGAGCAACCCAGCTGGCATCCACTCTAAAAAAGAGGTTGAAGCCTGGGGAAACCTAGGTGATACGGTCCTAAGAGCCAAGGCTGCAGCATTCAAAGGGGGTGAATCGGCCACACCCACAGAAGCTTCTCATGCCCCCTGGTGGCCTTGTAGTGTGTCTGGCACAGCACGGTCACACCCTGTGCTTGCTACCTCTGTACACCTAGGCCCCTGACACATGGAGGAGTTGCCATGCCAACCACCCAGATAAGGAAACCAAGCCTGGAGAGCGACAGAGATTGGTCAAGATCTTCCCTAATGCCCCCCCCATCTCAGGTAAACAGATCTGGTTTTGGGGCATTCTGGAGTGGTCTGGGCATTCTCCTCTCTGCTCATCTTTTCTTTCTTTGCCATAACCCAGTCTTTCTTTGCTCCTTTGGCAGCAAAGAGGAGTAAGAAACCCTGAGATAAGTCAGTGCTGGCTTAAATGGACCTGATGTCTTCTGGAGTCAAGAATTAAATGGCCGTAGGTAGGGCAGGCCCCTCTTCCAGGACTAGCTGGGGCAACACAAACCGGACTCCACAGGGATAGAAGACAAGGAGGGGTAATCTCAAAGCTGTGTGGGAAGGGATGGGAGGTGGAGATGGTGGTTATGGGAGGAGTTGGAGAAGGGAGGGTGAAAATATTCAAAATACATTGTATGAAATTCCCAAAGGATTATTACAAGTAGTTTTAAAAGAATTAAATGCCCAGTGCTGTTCTTCTGGGTAGACATGTTGCCAAGGCAACTCCTAGTGATATGTTACTGTGCCCGTAGATGGGTGTGTCCCTTGGCCTCATTGAAGAGGTTTCTCTTTGTAGTGAATGCTGGGCTGTGCTGAGGGTGAGAGCCTGTAGAGTGCTCTTCCCTGGGTGAATTGTGTCTGACCCATCCTCCCCTGGGCCTCAGAGATCTTCACACAGGGATGGGCAAAGGGATTGTGGGGTCTGAAGGTGGTAGACAACATGGGTGCAGGGTACAAGATTTTCTGAACAGGGCTGGGCAGTTGCACACATGAGCTGCTGGCAGTGGTGGCAACCCTCACAGGGTCTGCACTGGCTCTGGCTGGAGAGGGTTCCTGTATGGAGGTCGGGGAGGAGGAGGGGACTTGGCAACTGGCTGGGCCACTGTTGGTATCTGCTGGGAGGGGGAGAGTCAGCCTTCTTTGGTGATCCCTGGTAGAGCACCCACACTTGGGGTTCCCCAGCTCCCAGTAGTTGGGCTGGGGCCTGGACTCCATGGGGAAAGGACAAGGGAAGAAAGAAGAGGAAAGCTCGGCATTGGGTGGATGGGGAGGAGATGATAGAGCACCAGATGTGAGGGGCTTGTGTGTGATCAGGGTGTAGCTGTGAAATTCTCAAAGAATTCATAAAAATGCTAACCAAAAGGACAAAAAAGAATGGAATGGGAGTGTGTGCCCAGAGCAATGAAGGATTCTTCTAGAGGCCGTTCCTGCTCTCACAAGCCCAAAACCACTCCAGCTTTGACCTTCTTACTCCCACCAAAAGGAAGGAACTGCAGAAGTGATCCAGGAAGAGAACGAGTCGGAACCAGTCAAAACTGGATTGAACTGGTTGGAACCAATAGGAACCAAGCTGAACTGCATTGAACCTGTCAGAACCAGATCAGACTGGTGGGAACCGGTTGGAACCAGTCTGAACAGGTTAGAAACAGTCTAAACTGGTTTGAGCCAGTTGGAACCAGATTAAACAGGCCAGAACCGGTGAATGATAAGAATGAGGATGATGATGATGATGATGGTAGTGTAACCAGTCTGAACTGGTTGGAACCCGTCACAACCAGATTGAACTGGATTGAGCCTGTCAGCACTAGATCGAACCAGATTGAACTGACTGGAACAGATAATGATGATGATGAGGAAGAGGATGTGTTAGGTGCAATCTTCTGGAAGGCATGTTCAACCTGTGGCCAATAACTATGAATGCAGCCAGACACACAATTGTAAATATACTTAAAACATGAGAATTTTTCATGTTTTTTGTTGTTGTTGTTGTTGTTTTGCAATTCAGTTGTCCTGTTCTCAGTGTGAACTTTCTATTTCAAGTCAAAAAGTTGAACATGTCTGAAGGTATTGGGGAGTTCTGGGAGTGAGCTGCCCCACAAGATACTTAAAGATAGAACATACTGGGCACAAGTAGGAACCTAATCCTGTAAAGACAAGGGTTGTCCCAAGGAGCCAGTGCCCATCAGTAACAGAGATCAAGCACATTCCCACCTCCACTGCATAGGCTCTTGCCACACAGGGCACTCTGAGGGTCGAGGCAGGCTGACGAGCACAGCTTCAGGGATGCAGAGCTCGGCTGCATTGTCCAGAATGGTGAAATGAAGTCTAATCGACATGATAATGAGTCACTGTGTGCAGCCGACTCAAGGTACACATTGCCCATGTCAGCTGTTGTCCAGGTCGTTCTCAGACCACCGCCCTCACCTCCTCTCTCCCAAATCCTGCTAACTCTATGTCTTAGTTAGGGTTTCTAGTTCTGTGAAGAGACACCATGACCAGGACAACTCTTATAAGGAAAACATTTAATTGGGGCTGGCTTGCATTTTCAGAGAGTTAGTTCATAATCTTCATGATGGCGTACAGCCAGACATGGTGCTGAAGAGGGAGCTGAGAATTGTACATATTGATCCTCAGGCAGCAGAAGCAACTGTGAGCCACACTGAGCATAACTTGAACATGTGAGACCTCAAAGTCCACACCCTCACTCTGATATACTTCCTCCAAAGCCACACCTCCCAATAATGCCACTCCCTGTGGGCCAAGCATTTAGACACATGAGTCTATGGGGGTCATACCTATTCAAAGCTCCACATTCCACTTCCAGGCACCCATAGGCTGTAACCATAGCATAGGGCAAAATGTGTTTAGTCCAACTTCAAAAGTCCCCATAGTCTTTCACAGTCCCAATCCTGTTTAAGGATCCAAAGTTTAAAGTCTCTTCTGAGACTTGAGAGATCTCTGAAATGTAATCCCCTGTAAAATCAAAATAATAAAGTATTTTACATACTTCCAACACAGGATATACATTACCATTCCAAAATGGGGGAAAGGGAGCATAGTATGGAAATACTAAACCAAAACAAGACCAAAAACCTGCTGCGCAAACTCCAAACCCTACAATTCCATGTCTGATGTCAAAACTCTCTTCAGATCTCCAACTCCTTTCATCTCTCCTAACTGCAACACATTTCTTTCTCTTAGGCTGTTCCATTACTGTTAGCAGCTCTCTTCAGCAAGGATCCCACAGCTCAGGCATCTCCAACATCTTGGGGTCTCTAAAGGAAATCCAAGCTTCACCTTTATAGCTTCACACAATGGCCTTTTTGGGCCTCCATGTTGGGACACTCCTGCCACATGCCTGGCCTCAGTGACTTTCCTTAGTCATGGAAGAAGATTCCATAATGCCTTTCATTATTCCTTGATTCTAAAGCCAGAACCTGGCCCCCTCATTCAATAACATCTTCACTAGCTTCCTGTTTTCAATGGTTTTCTTCACTGCCTAAACTTGGCTGTCCTGAAATTGGATCTATAAACCAGGATGACATCAAACTCAGAGATCTGTCAGCCTCTGCCTTCTGAGTACTGGGACTAAAGGCATGCACCACCACTCCTGGATCTAAACTCTTCTTTAATTCTTTTCACAAGCTGAAAGCTTAGCTGGGTGGGGTTTTGCACTGAGGTCACCACTCCCTTTATTTCTTAATCTGTTTATCTCCTTGAACACAGGATTTATCTCCATTCCTCTTCCTGGTGCCCCTTTTCTCCTCAATCTGTACATTTTGTATCTTTCCTTGATCAGCTGCTCCTTTTCATTATAAATCTTCATTAGAGTTACCACTAACAACCACATGAGAGTCTATGCTGGGCTGTTTTGAGATTTCCTCTGCCAACGGAATTAATCCAAATCTCTTCACTTTATCTTCAGGTAGACTCTTAAGACAAAGCATCTCCCTTCTTCACAAAAACATCATTTGCGCTAGGTCCACACAGTTCAAATCACCTTCAGCACAACTGTCTTCCATGTTCCTACTAGGATGGCCCATTAAGCCCCACTTAAGTGTTCAACTGCTTTTCTAATCCAAACTCCCAAAGACTACATTCCTCCAAACAAAATCATGGCAGGGTTTTCACAACAATCCCCCAGTCCCTGATACCAGCTTCTGTCTTAGTTAAGGTGTCTATTGCTGTGAAGAGACACCATGACCACAGCAACTCTTATAAAGGAAAACATTTAATTGGGGCTGGTTTTCAGGTCAGAGGTTTAGTCTACTACCATCATGGCAGGAAACATGGCAGCATGCAGGCAGACATGGAGAAGTAGCTGAGTTCTACATCTTGATCCACAGGCAGGAGAAGGAGACTGTGTGCCACTCTGGGAATGGTTTGAACATGTATGAGACCTCAAAGCCTCAAAGCCTGCCCCCACACTAACACACTTCCTTCTGCAAGGTCACACCTCCTAATAGTGCAACTCTCTATGGGCCAAGCATTCAAACACATGAGTCTCTGGGGGCCATTACTATTAAAACCACCATACTCTACCTTCTGTAAACTAGAATCTAATCACTTCTCTCCTTCTGCTGTCCTCTCCCTACCACTGGCTCTGCTCCCACGCTTGACCCCTGAAGTCTCTTTCTAACCCAAATGGACATCCGCACCTGTCACTGCTCTTTCTGCTCAGAACTTTGGAGTATCAACCTGTCGTCTTAGGGTAAGGGCCTTGAGGTGGTCCATAAGTCCCTAGATCCCTTTTGTATACTGCCTGTTCATCACCCCTCTAGGTCATCCCTCACCCTAAGGTCACTCTGGCTCCATGCTCTTCCTGAATGCACAGACACCCCAGGGCCCTTGCATCTGCTTTTCCTTCTGCCAGCAATGATCCTCCTCCAGATATCTGCATGGCTGTCTCCCTTGCTAAGTCTTTAACCCTACAGTCTCTTTAGTGGGATCTTCCCTGGCCATTCCCTAAATTGCAGAAGCCCTCCCCAAAAGAGTTTCCTCAATTTTCCTAATTTTTTTGTGCTCCATGGCATTAATCACCGTCTATCATGCTATACAAATTATCTATTTTGTCTTTTGTCTGTCTTTCCAACTAAAAGTCAAACTACAATGGCTGGTGGGAGTGGCTGTGTTTTGTTCATGTCTGTGTCCCCTGGGTCTGGAACAGGGAGCCCCCTGGATGGTATTCGAGAGAGGAGAGATGTAAGGACTAGAGCTGAGGAGGACAAGAATGTATGGGCAGGAAACCTCTAGGGTGGCATTTCCCTGAAACCAACAGAAGCCTCTGTAGAGTTACAGGGGGCCACAGGGGCCACAGGGGGTGGGGGAATCACACTTGGTTTCTAGAAAGCCAGATTAAAGGTGAACAGTGCCTGGGGCAGTGACAGGCAGGGGTCACCAAGCAATACACACTTGCAAGCACACCTGAGTCACAAAGGCCCCTGACATCTGGGTGTCACTGGCTAGGTGACCAATCAGGATGGATGGATTGCCTGCAGTCAAGCCCAGGAAGGGCAATGGCAGGGAACAGCCTGGTTCCAAGGCAGGGCTGCAAGGGGCAGGCCTGCCTTGGGTGGCTGGCTTCTCCACAGGTTCTTCAGCTAGGCCACTACGGTTCAGAAAGGGACAGCCATCCTGCCTTGGCGAGATTGCCATGGCTTTGACTCAGGCTCAGGCTCAGGTTGGTGACCTTGACCGAGTCACTGCCCCTTCCTGAACCAGATACACAGATGTGGAGAGAGACAGAAAAGTCCTTTGTGGCTGCCTAGCACTCCCTGCTTGCCCTTCAGCTGCTGCCAAGACCGAACCTGTTCTCACCAGCCACTCATTAACTCTATGCCCTGTGGTAAATACCTCACTTGGGAAAGTCCTTAGAAACTGCAGAGGCTCTAAGATAGGCCTGGCCTAAGTCACCACCAGTGTGGGGAGACAAGGCCTCTCCAGACTCCTCTGTGGCCTAGGATAACCTCTTGGGAGAGAGAATATGACAGGAGGGTAGAAATGGAGGGCCAGAACTTCTGAAGGACAGGAAGGGCCAAGGCCTAGGGGTCTGGCTAGGAACAGAGAGCAGGGGGCAGAAGTAAGGGGTAGAAGCTGGAAGTCTGGTCTGCAGAGCAGGCCTTCTCCCAGCCCAGACTGTGGAACAGCTTTTGCCATTCAGAGAGAGCTGGGAGCGGGACCCTACCTGGACTTGGCATCAAGGGGCTCTCAGTGGCTCAAGAAGACTGCAGGAAATAGAGTGACAGCACAGCCCTCCACACGGTCCAGTCTAGATGGGAAGCCCGCATCCTGAGTCTACTCTGAGCTCTCAGCTTGCACAGGTTGCTTCTCCCCATCCCACCCCCATTCCACTTGTAATAATAAGGGGCTTCACGAGGGAGGAGATAGGAGCAGAGGCCTAGCCAAGCACCAGCTGGCCTTTGGGGCTGCCACCTTAGCCAGTGTTGGTGTCCCTGCTGCCTTGAGGCCTTGGGGGAGATCACTTAGTCCCTCTGAGAAAGAATGAGACTGACGTGATATCCCTGCTGCCTTCTAGGCCCTCGGCCTGCATACTGGAGAATGACACTGTCCCTGAGGAGAGGGGCAAAGGTGACCCAGGACCGCACATGCCTCCCTTACTCTGGTGCCGAGTGTCCCTCACTTTTCAGCATGAGCAACACGGCCTGAGTTAAAAGGATTTTACTTGTCAGTCTGTGATCTGTCGCTCAAACTGATGAGATCGGGGTGGGGCAATGGTGAGCAAGGAACCACCAGCTAGGAATGAACGGGACCGGACCAATTGGTGGCACAGAGGAGCGTGTAGAGGCTTAGTGGGCAGAATGCAGCTGGAGAGAAAGTTACTATTAGTGCCACATCTGGAGAGCCAGGGACAGTAGCGAGGCCCATGTTCCAGGATGCTGGGCTAGCACCTGGTAGAGCAGGCTTACCTGCACCAACTCTGAAACATGCAGCAGTTTGAGGGCCTCCGGCCCAGGACAGTGCCCCTACATCCAGTTTGCTGCTCAGTGCCATTGCTGTCACCCCATGGGGCCCCTCACTTAGCTCTCTGAGGCAGGGGCTGGCGCTGCTACAAAATGCCAATTCCATCCTACAAAATGAGGAAACTGAGGCCCAGAGAAGTCATTGCCACGGTGGCACAGGGTAGAACCTGGGCTCAGGGAGGCTTAGATTGAAGTCTGTGTTCTCTTGGCTTACAAACCGGTTGTGCAAACTTGGACGGCATCTGCTTCTGCCTCTGGCCCTGTGTTCACCACACAGAATCTTCCAGTTGTCAACTGCTGGGTCCCAGCACACCAGCCTGAAGGTCCCATTCCGGTTGGGACTCTGATGATGACCTCATGGGGGCAAAGAACATAGGAACCAGCCATGCATAAAAGGATGAGATGTAATAAAGTGGGGTTTATTTAAAGTTAACTAACACGGGGATGGTCTCTTACACAGCAACAGATACATAGATAGCACCCAGCCCCAGAGCTCTGTTGGATGTCTGCTGTGAACCCAGCACTGGAGGATGTCCTGAGTAAAGCTGGGGCTTAGGGGCCAGTTTCAAGGGTCTGCTGCAACTCCCCTGCAGCCTGAGCTCAACCCGAGCTGGAGCCTGCAGCACGTGGACCATAAACAGCCCCCTGAGCGAGGATGATGCTCTCGTAGCTGGGTGGGGGTGAATGGGATGGTGACCCCAGCAGGGCATCTCCTGGGGCGTGGCACTGAAGGTCTTCTTCTTCGGGCTGCATGGCGGATGGCCGGGGACCCTCAGCCAGTGGACAGTACATGGCCTCCTCGTAAGTGGGAATGACAGCCTCCTTGGGAGGCCTATGGGGACAGGAAAGAAGCTGTTAGTAGGACCAGTTCAAACTCCCCTGCATGCCAGGGAGACAGGGGAAGAGTCTGCGTGGGCACAAGGAGACAGGGAGGAATCCGCATGGCCATGCCCGTGTAGCTCTTACGATGCTCGATGGAGCAGCCTGCCAAAGGCAGCTCTCCCTCCTCTTCTGCCCCCCCCACACACTCTTCCTCGACACCACTCCCCACTTTGACACTTTCTCAGGGACATTTTCTGACCTGTCCCCATTGTTCTCCCCTGAGCTTCCATGCTGCTCTTCCCTGGCACTGTATTGACACTGTGTGGTTGCCTCTTGGGGCAGAGATTGACTGGAATGTCTAAACACTGAGAACAGGTGCTTAGGGGTGTTTATTGAGAAATGAGTGGTGGTCCGTGGACGTACAGACTCCCAGGTGACTGAAATATCATTTGCAAAGTTACAGTTGTGATGCTCAGATTACCTGTCCATCTGGATGCTAGAGACTTGGCAAGGTAAACTAACCATGGAGAGAGAGCTCGCTATTTACCAAGTCAATGTTTTCTTTCACTCCACATTGTAGCCCACCCCTGACTCTCCAACGCACCCATCACACCCAGGCAACTGAATCACCTAACAGGACTGTGAGGCGAAACCCGGTCCCTAGAGTGCCCCCTCCCCCAAATCTGGCTTTGCAGGCCAGATTTCAAGGACAAATGTCCTGCTTCTGAGGTCATGTGGGCCACCTCCACCGAGTTAGTGCCTTCCCCCGTCCCAGGGCCCTGAGCAGGCTGCCACCCTCACGGCAAACCACCGGGAGGGGAGTCAAGTTCACAAAGCAGCTCCGCAGGCCCTGGATTTGAACTTGGCTTAGATAGAAGAAGAGAGTTGGGGACCAGCCAGGAGACCTGCAGCTGAGAAACAACCAGTGCTCACCGTCCTCTGAGCTCTCAGCAGGCTTTGCAAGCGAGGACAACGCTTCTGCCAAACCTGGTGATACATGCTGTCACCTCAGTATTCTAGAGGCAGAGGCAACAGGATTTGTATTTGAGGCCAGCTTTGGCTACATAGCGAGTTCAAGGCCAGCTAGGGCTGCCTAGTAAGACCCTGTTTCAACATATCAGAAAAGAAGAAAGGGTGCTGAGAAGCTATGTTCCTGGAGGTAACACACTGAACTCTTTGCTGTGTGGCCTGGGTTCTGTTCCCATATTCTCTGGGCCTCTTCTTCCTCATCTGTGGAATGGGGATAATAATTGCCTTGTCACAGGTGCAGAAGAGGTAAAGCAGAAAAAGGGTTAACAGCTATGAAGTGAATGCGGGTAATAGGCCTCCAGAGCCCTCCTCTCCCTTCTTGTGCACCTCCCAGCCATGCCCTGTCCACCCCAGATTATTTGAGATGGCTCTGGATCTTCTTGAGGCCAGCCCAGCAGGTGGCAGCCAGCAGGATGTGTGTGTGGCTTAGGTACCTCAGGAACTCGGCCCACAGCAGGAAGTTTGCTTAGAGGGCAGGTGTGCAACAGCCCTCAAGCCTGCTCCTGTCACCTCAGCAGCCTGTTGGCTCATCAACCTTAACTGTCCAAGGCCATAGTTCAGAATACAAGAATGCCCAGAACTTGAGCCTTTGCAAGGTTCTGTCCTAGTTAGCGTAGGCAGCTCCTCGTACATTCCAGACAGAGAGTGCTATGGTTGTGGGGGTGTGGTCCTGCTAAGTGGTCTCATGCTCAGAGACCAGACAGCCTTGTGTGGGCAGGAGACGGGCTCCTTGCTGGCCCCATAGGCTTTCTGTTGAGAAACCAAAGCCAGTAGGGCAGGAGTAAGCCCCACGCATCTCACACATGAATGAGTCTAGGGCAAATCAGCTGAGTGGATAGCCCCCTCTAATGGCAGAGCTCAAGCTCACCCTACACCACCAAGCCAACTACACCCTCACGTCTCCCTTTGTAAAACAGGCCTATTCCTCACACCCTCCCCATAAGCAGCCAAGGTTCAAGTCCATTAGAGACCGCAACGAAGAAGAGCAGGGAATGCTAAGGGGTGCAGGCTTCGCAGTACGCACATGCACCATGGCCTTGTCACAGGAGCCCGCAGCCCTGGGGGAGAGAGAGGAATGGTGGTTGGTGTCCAGTGTCACCTTGGCAAGGTCTAGAATCACCCAGGAGACAGACACACCTCGGGGGCACATCTGTGGGACAGTTTCTCAACTTAGTCAACTGCGGTGGGAAGACCCACCCTAATGTGAGGTGTATCATCACCTGGGCCGAGGTTCTGGCCTGAACGGAAAGGACAAAGTGAGCGGATCACTACCATGCATCTGTCTGCTTCCCGACTAAGGATACAATGTGGCCAGCTGCCTCACGCTCCTGTCACTGTGCCCTCCCCACCGTGACGGAAAATGCCCCAAACCCGTGAGCCCAAACAAACGCTTCCTCAAAATGATCTCTCGTTTTGTTTTTCAAGTATTTTGTCACGGCAGTGAGCTGTAGTACAGAGGGTCTACTCTTCCTCCTGCTGCAACTGACAGAGAAGGCATCGGGTGTGACTTGGGGAATCAGGGGGCATTCACAGACACACAGCTTCTAGCAGAAAGGGCAGGGCCTTCAGAGTGTGCCTGGCACTGCCTGATGTCCTCACTGAAGGACAAAGGGGGCCTCTATTCAGGACTAACAGTTGCCAGAGGAGCTTCTGGGAGGGTCTCGTCTGTCTCGTCACTGGTGCACTACCAATACAGGACCCACCGTGTGGTAGGTGCTCAGGCAAGAGAGAGTAGGTGACTAAATGGGGGATGAGACCGGACACGGAAAGAGGAACGCCCAAGCCTGTTTCTAGCTACCACCAGGCAACCCCAGGGAATGAGGTGTCTCCCATGGGGACAGGATCAGACAAGCAGGCTTCCTCAGTACACAGTCACACCAGGTTCTGGATCTGAAACTTGGGCCTCAGAGCTGGATGGGTCCCTTCCTGCTTCCTGCCTAACTGAGGATGGAATAGCCCACCTAACCTACGGCTGTGGCCTGGGCCATGTTGACGCAACACTGCTGTGTATATAGACAACACCAATGCCTTCTGCTCAGGACAGGCTGGGCGTGGCAGGAGGACAGGCTGTCCTGGCTGTCAGAGTCCAACTCATTTTATGAGCAGGTAGATCACTGTCTCTCAGACAAATTTCCCTTCTGTGAAGTGCAAAGTTTGGCTGGGTAGAGTGCCCTTCCCTCTAATGGAGCAACTCTGTAACCTAGGCTGGCCTGGACTCAGTTGCTCAGTATCAACTCCCACCATGCCCCACTTGAGGTCTGCCTATTGGCCTAAGTAGTATCTGTGGATTGTCGCACCTACTAGCCTCAAGGAGCCACTCCAGAAGATACTGTCCACCTGACAAAGGGAAGCAAGGCTTCCAGGAAGGCCCCAACCAGTTCACAGGAGCATAGGCTAGCCCCCACTAAACCGACACCAGCACTTAGGAGAAGTGTTGAGGAGGGACACAAGCTATGCAGCCCTCAGGCTCACACCACTGTGAGCCCTGTATATGACAAGCCTCCCTCTTCTGAAAACAGCAACGGTGGTTCCCAGAGGCATAAACGTACAAGCAGACAGAGGGCAGAAATCCCACGCAGGCTCCAGGCCCGCTGGATACTTTGTCGAATCAACAAGCATCCAAGGAGAACATGCATAACCCAGCTTTCTTACAGGGCAAAATCGCTCCCCAGACGTAAGACACAAATGTACACATACAACGTATGTACACAAACCACATCTATGGGGATCCGGGTCTAAGAAAACATGCTAAAAAGCTGGGGGTGATGCATGTCTGTAATCCCAGCCCTTGAGACAGGAGGATTACACATTTTATGTCAGATTGGATTACAAAGTAAGACTCTGTTTAAAAAAAGAAGGAAATGAGGAAGAAAAAAATGTTCAAAAGGCTGGGGATAACAGCAATGGGGAAAATCAGGCTGAGAACTGTTTTGATGCAACTGTTGGCTTCTGCCTTCAGCCAACCCCTGCCCCACGCCCACCCTCACCTTTGCAGGTCAGGAATAGTTGCCACTTTCAGCACACCTACCATGTGCTGAGCACTGAGCTGAGTTATGCCCACCCATCACTCCCTCATTGTCCTCATTGTCTCCTGAGACAGGGGCCTATGGTGAGCACTGATTCCCATCAAGGCTGCTGGAGGTTGGGTCCCAGTTCTGACATAGATAGAGCTGTGTACTTGGGCAAGTTTTGTAAGGTCTCTGTGTGGGGTTTCCTCCTCCACAAATGGAGAAGTCCTGGCTACGTCACCTGGGATATGGCGTGGTCACTTGGCATAGTGCCTGGCCCTGGCCAGTGCCCTATTGTGCCTGGGGGACTCTTCCTACCCTGGGCCCTTGACTCCCCTGCTTCTCTGCTGAGCTTGGCTGCTGCCTCCTCCTGTAAGACTTCCCAGATTTCCCCACATCTCCACAGGACTGTTCCTGCTCTTCACATAGCCCTCATTACTCTGGTTTGTCATTTGCCTCTGGCATGGGGCTTCCATGTCCTCAGGATACAGGCAGGGCAAAGCCTTGTCCCGTGGAGGAATTCCATGAGAACTTGCTGAGCAAATACTGGGTACTGTGACTGCAGAGGATTCCCCGTGGTCCCCACCCTGCCCCGCTAACCTGCAGTTCTTCTCAGAAGACTCCACAGCAAGGTGATACAGGTCTCTGGAGAGTTGGTACAGCTCCCCTTGGCTTGACCTCTTTGAGCTTTCCTGGATGGACCACAACAGGCCAAACAACAGAAGCAGGCCACCCATGCTACAGCAGAGTAAACTGACAGACTTTAGCCAAATTGGAGGGATCTTGGGCAATGGATGCTCCACTGTGGGGGCCAGTGAGCCAGGCTGGACAGGTGTATCATCTTCGCTCCACCATGCAAAGCAGAGTGTCCCAGTCACCAGGATCACTGTGCCACTGACGGTCATGCAGTAACGCACAGTGGAAGCCACTCGGCCTCTGGCGCAGGTCTGCACATAGAAGGAGAGAGAATCTGAAGAGATGGGCCAGCAAAATGTACCAAAACCTCAGAGAGGTCATGTGACTAATACCTCAGTTTCTTCACCTGTGAAATGAAGATGGCACCTACGCACTGCAGGGCTACTTTGATGGTCACCAAAAAGCTGTTTCCGGTTCCTAGCACTATGCTTGGGATATAGCAGGAACACAATCATGTAATAATAAATGCACCACATTCAATCTGAGCCTCTACAAAAGCCTCAGGGGCCTTGGTCTGATGAGGAGGTAGTTCTACACCGGCCAATTTATGGGCAGCTGGGAAAGGCCAGAGCTTGCTGGCTGCACTCTGCCTCTCCTCCCCTGGTCACCACCTCACAGGGCCCAGCCCTTGTCTCCCTTGACAGGAAACAGAGGGTTATGGGGAGCAGGGCAAGTGTGAACGGTGGTATGTGAGGTTGAATGTGGTACCACAGAGAAGGATTTTTCCAGGACATCTTTACCATAGTCGTGGCACTGAAAGAGCCTAACAAAACTGCACACAGACTATGCCATGAGCACCAGGTGAAATAATATAACCTCAGGGCTGGAGAGATGGCCCAACAGTTAAGAGCACCAGCTGCTTCTCCAAACACCCTGGGTTCGGTTCCTAGCACACACATGGCAGCTCCAGATGTCTCCAATTGCAGTTCCAGGGAACCTACACCCACTTCTGACCTCCACGAGTGCTGCATGCATGTGGTGCACATACATGTACACATGTAAGCACAATACCTACACACAGTTTTAAGATTTTTTTTAAGTTGGGCTCGGCATGCATGGTTGGCAGAAGGGGAGCACTCACACGTTTTGTTCTTTTGAACTCATACGGATCACTGGAAGAGGGAGGACTCAGCAAAAATGTTGTGTGGGATAACTGCAGGAAGCAAGCCTGGCCCCAGGTCCTACAGTCCAGAAGAGGCTGGCACTGGCCTCCAAAGCTCACCTCTAAGCCACCACCCCTACTGATCTCTCTCAGTGGTGTGCTCTGCGAAGCTCAGCGTGGTCCTTGCTTGGGAACCTCTTGAAGAACCCTGCACCTCCCAGGAGCACACCACTCACCTCTTACAGTTGTCCCCTCCTTGTCTTGTCCCCTAACTGAATCAGAGTTTCCTGATATAGATATGCCATGGGAATCAGTTCTTGGTTGGGAATTAGCAATGGGGAAAGTTCATCCTCCCTCCAATCAAGGGAAGGCCAGGGAAGGTGACAGACCCATTCCAAATCCTTCACATACCCAAACATTGCTCATCATGAAGAGAACGAAGGGTCAAAATCAAGTCAGGATGAATCCTGTCCCTCAGAGACAAGAATGAGCCCCACTGAGCAGTTTCTCCCAGCCGGCCCTTGGTCTACACACATAGTGATGGCTAGCATGCTCTGGGGGTATGGCCCAACTAGGCCTTTTACAGGTGTCCCCTTGCTTAATGCTCCCCACAGTGATATCTCAAGGATACTGGTTGGGGGTATATTTAGATGCAGATCTAACCTAACTCGGGTTCCCTTGTATGTGCACAGCTGGGTCTCTGTATATAAAGTTTTAGATGCCTGCAGCTGAGAGCATCCCATGAGCCTGTGTCTGCCAGGCTGCTCTCCCCGACAAGGCGCCCTCCTCCCTCCTCCCAGCTTCAGATGATGACAGCTAATGTGTCCTGCCTCTGGACCCCTCCACTCCCATTTCTGAGACGCCACCATCAGACAGTTCAGAACCCCTTACATGAGTGTGCCTCCAGCCCCTGTACCTTGATAGGGGAGGAAGGGAGGGCTCCCTGCCATGGAAAGTGTGACTTCTAACCCCTGGGGGGCAGACAGGAAGTTCTCCGGCCTCATAGAAGTTCCACCCCATCCTGGCACTCAGTCAGGGCCTGCTAAGTTGGTCCTACCTCCACTGATCTGCCAGCCTCCCCTGGTCCCTACCCCAACTCCAATTTGAGCCACCTGGACTTTCTCCTACATTCAATACTCCTGCTGACTGGGACCCCACTTCGCCCCTTCTCAAAAAGGAAATCAATATCACCCCTCCCAGGGACCGTGCCGCCTTGCTCCAGCTAGGAGGGGCCTTTCCCACCAGGAGACTTTGCCCGTCGCTCCCTCCTTGTGAGCATTCTGGGACTTCGAATGAGCAGGCTCCTGTCACTCATACTTTGAGTTTACATCCTGGCTCTCAAGGCTAAGGGGTTATGGAGTTAAGTCCAGCAAGCTGTACCTGAGGTGTGAGTTCAAAGAGCTGGATAGAGGGTGGCCCCACCCAGACACTACCAGGTTATCTGGTGTCTCCTTCCCTAAATGTCCCCCTCTGTAATGAACACTCCACCACAGCTGGGAGGGAACTGAACCAGGAAATCACCTACTCTCTAGCCCCGACTGTCTGCTACAGGGGGTTCAATTCAAATCAGCGAGAAGAAAGCCCTCTTCCTGTCAGAGGAGGAAGGAGGGAGCTGTACTCCTGCAACCAGACTGACAGAGATGGGGAGAGGCCTGCAGTGTCCCTGCTGCTGTCCCGCACTGACACTGTAGGCACTTGCTTCTGCGCAGGAGTAACCTTCTGAACAAGAACAGCCACCTATGCCGCCTGCCCACGAACTGTAGAGAAACGGTTGCCCAGCTGAGTGCTGTGGCGTTGGGTAGCAAGAGTAGGACAACGGGCCCATTCTGTATGGTCCAGGTCAGAGGGAAGAGTCCAGGCCATACCCTTAGCAGAAGCTGAGGTGCTCCTGGGGGAGGGAGACAGGATGTTCGTACCCACCTCGCATGCAGCCATCGGGCTGGTCCAGGCGCCACAGGAGTGGTCCAGGGGAGAGCCCAGCGCATTAGAAGGCGTGGTGGTGGCTGAGCTCTGCAGCCATCGAGCATCTGGGGAGGCTCTGGTAGCTGTCCCCAGCTGTGCCCTTGGCACTGCACAGGCTCCTTGAGGTCTCTGTTCTGGTCTCCAGTAGGGCTGAGGTCCTCCCCTCCCTGTCACCGAGCCAGGCAGCTGGGGCTCCAGCTGGGGATGCCGCTGCGAAGTCACCTACCCACTGTCTTCTAGCCCTTGTGTCTTCGATCACCACCTCAAAGACTCTTATGGCCCTGCTTCACTGCTTCCTCTAGGTCCCAGGTGCTGGGCCAGTGTCCAACAGGCCCCGCCCAAACTTAAAGTGACAGTCTACCGGACAGGAGGGAGAAGCAATTTCCCCGAGAGGTGGAAACTGCACAGATACATCTTGGGCCTGGAAACTCACTTCCCAGAGACATCCAGGAGAGGGACCTGTAGGAGGCCTGAGCCAGGACCCCCCTCACACCTGTTTCACAGGGAAGAGAAACTGAGGGTCAAAGAGGGAAAGCCACTTACCCGAGTGTTTCCTGCATCCTGTATTGATAGGAACAGCTCTATCACAGGGGCCAGAGAGGAGCCTCCCCTGTCACTTCGATATTCCAGGGCAGCACTGTCAGTCCAAGGACCAGCTTGGAGTGTTCCTCCCTGGGAGCGCTCCGAGCCTTCTGAGAGAGGCAGACCAGGAGCTGTGGCACCTCCCCCTGCATCACCCACTGTGTTAGGTCTCCGAGGGTAAATGCCTGTTCTTTTTATGAACAGGTAATTTGGGAACCCAGAAGGAGGTTTAGCTCAGTTTGTGTTCCACATCTCTGGGAGGACACATCTTTAAAAGGTGTGTGTAGGCCACAGCAGGAAGGAGCAGTATGTGCAAATTGGACAAAGCCATAGAGAACTTTGGTCTGAAGAAAGATTCCGCTCACAGTACCTGAGTTCTTTGAGCAGCAATCCTTTCCTCTGGTGAGGTCTTTTTGTGCATTTTTGTCTTATTGTGTGTGGTCTGCACAAATGTCCCCATTTTACAGCAGGTGACATGCCTATATAAGGTTGACAAGTTGAGTGGCTGAACAGTGACAGGGACCTCTGATGTTGCTGTACCCCATCAAGATGGCCTGCCAGTGACTAAGGTCTGCCAGCAGTCCGTTGGTGCTGTGCTGGGGGAGATGGGGTGAGAGATAGGAGGCCATGACACTTTGGGCTGTGCCGGTATCCATGCAGGGTGTGTCCCTCCCTGCCTGTTATTCCCAGATGAGTCACTGCATAGTAAGGTTGAGGTCCAGCCTGGGCCCTATTTGAACTTGAGTCTCTGGGTAGAAAATCAAGGCTTGTGTATTCTTTGCTCAACGTGTTTGTCCCTCCCTCACTGACAGCATCTCAAAGGCAGGCATGAACATTTTGTGCCTTGTCCCTTATCTACCCCATGCCATTTCAGAGTGACCACAACAAGCCTATGAGACCTACTAGGAACAGCATGAGCTATGTGATGGTGAGTCCCCCTCTGTCCCCTGCCAACAGCATAGTACATCTCAAGGTCATCCAGCAGTGCAGAGAAAGTCAGTCAAGGTCAAGGGTACAGTGCCTTCAAAGAACAGGATTCTGAGATAAGCTTCAACTAAGAAATTACTTGAACCAATCCTGGCCTGAGGAGACTCACCCACTCCTACCCTCCCAAGGACATTTAACAGTGTATAGAAACATCTTTGGTTATTCTGATTGTGGTGATAATAGGGTTGCATCTAGTACAACCTACAGGGACAGCTTCTGTATACAGAAGCGCCTACTGTCTGATGGAGGAAAAGTCAGATCTCAGTGAGTTTCTCTAGGGCCGAAGGTTCCAGTCCACATTCTGCAGAGAGATTCTGATCTCTCCCAAGGAGAGGAGTAGGCCTGTCAGCAATGTGGGGGTGGAGCTACAGTTCTAAGCAGCAGCCCAGAATATTCCCTTTCTCCTTAGGGACCTCCCTTTAAGATAATCCCGGATTCTTAGCTTCACACAGAAAAGCATTTCAGGAGCAGCTAATATGAAATAGAGTTGGAACTGCTATCTTATTCTTTTGGATGTCTTTGACATAGATTTTAAGCGCATGAGTTAGTAGAAAGAGAGATAGATGCTCAGAGAAAGAATGAGACATACCCAAGCATGGGCAGAGGCCTCTCCAGGAAGGGATGCACCTGACTGTATGATGACTGTATAAATGACCCCGAGGCTCCCTAAGCTCCCTTGCTCAGAGCAGATAATTTATAACACAGTTTAAAGGTTAAGAAGCTTTCTTTTGTGAACAAAGTTATAAAATAAATTTATGGTGTCTAGATTTAGAAACAAGATCGGAGCAATGAGAAGCTCTCAAGGCTGTAGGTGACTTGACTACAAGTCAGCACACTTTGTTTACTGCATTTGACACCTTCGATTGAGTTATCTTTGGAGAAAGCACTTCCATAGGCAACGTGAGTTTTCTCAGTGGTATCTGAAGCTTCCTGACTCCATCAGAAGGAAAGGTGACAGAGATCCTAAGAGAAAGGTTTTTGTCTGTCACAGGCTTTCCTTCCCATATCTCCATAATTTTTCCTGCCTTTCTATCCTTCCTCAAGCCTAGGCACAGCAGGCACAAGCGAGGACTGCTGAATGACCTTTGACACTGGGTTTTTACATTAGCTTTTCTTCAGAGAAAACCCTGGGGTGGAGGGAGGGCAGGGGAATGTGTGGAAAGCCATTGTCCTGCTTTGATTCCGTGGCTCAGTTAAGGGCAGTGAGCCACCCAAAGTCACAGAGGCCCTTCAGCACAGCAGGGACCCACATTCAGAGTTCTGGAGTCACGAGCTGGCTCTTTCTGCCAGCCTCTGAGTCATTCTATGCAGTCACCCATATCTAGGGCTAGCATGGAGGCACCTCGAAGGGTGGAGGAACTGTGGCTACAGACCAGATCTGACCAAAGCCCAGCCTGCCTCCTTCCTCTTTTCCTTCCTTCCTTTGCTCTTAGTGAGGTGCTGGGGATCAAGCCCAGGGCTTCCTGCATGCTAGGCAAGCACTCTGCCGCCGTGCTACACGTCAGTCCCCAGCGTAGCTGTGGTTGGTTATACTTTAGGTTTCAATTACTATGCCTAAGAGATCCAAGAGACAAAACTGCCTCTGATCTGCAAGCCCCTTGCCCAGGGACAGTTCGTTCCTGCAATGCTGGAGGCTAATGTTTCTGGGAGGTAACAAGCCACATGTTTTCACTCCCCTAAACAAGTTTGTTTGACCCATCTCACCGGATGGGCTTGGTGTGCTTGATCACATATGGGACGGAGGTACGTCAGGATGGATGCCTGCCTCTGGTTGGACCTCATGGGAAATGCAATGAATTATGGGTTTTTCTTCTTAAGTCACTGCAAACTGTAATTCTGGGCCTTTCCCCAGGAACCTGGGTATGGACCTAACCAGAGTCTATCAACCTGTATTTAACCTAAATTTAATTAAAGTTTGCTTCAAGTTTGGCTTTTAACTGTGGTAGTGGTCTTATTCTCAATTGGTGGGATTAACAATATCCTGAAAACAAAGAATGGATTTTATACTTTTTAAAATAATAATTAATCAGGCGGTGGTAGGGCACCCTTTTAATCCCAGCACTCGGGAGGCAGAGGCAGGCGGATCTTGTGAGTTCAAGACTAGCCTGGTCTACAAGAGTTAGTTCCAGGACAGCCTCCAAAATCACAGAGAAACCCTATCTCGAAAAACCAAAATAATAATAATAACAATAATAATTTTAAAAACCTGTTGTGAGATGAAACTAATACACTGTGATCCTGGAAAAATGCCTTACTAACCAAGAACAAGCCATCTCTCCAGGGATGGCTGTTATATGAGTTTTCTACCATATACAACAGATTATCATAAAGGAGTCTGCTTTACATAACATTTGTTGTTATTATCTCCTAGCACGTAGGTTAGATGCTCAGTTGGGTTCTGCAAGGTTCTCTGCTCAAGGGCTCCCAAGAACAAAGCCAGGCTTATCCGGAGGCTGAGAAAGCATCCAAGGGCTCCCAAGGCATCAAGGGCTCCCAAGAACAAAGCCAGGCTTATCTGGAGGCTGACAAGGCCTCCACCTGCAAGTTCTCTCAAGGTGCTGACTGAGCTGAGGTCCTGTAACTGATGAACTACAGGCTTGCTTTTGTTTCTGCCCAGATACTCTGTGCTTCTGATGAAAGCTCTCAGGTCCTACCCACAGCCCTGCATCTCAACCATGGAAATTTCAAGTCTCTCAAATCCAATCTGACTGATACACCTAGACTCCCTGCTCACCCCGGCTGCCACTGGACAAAAAGAAGCATCTGTGATTGGGCGAGAGCACCCTCCTCCCAGCTCAACATCAGATGCTTGGGGACCTTAATGACAGTTACCAACCTCCTCTCACTAAGTATCATCATATCACCATGGAGAGGCATCTCATTCTGCCCTCCATGGGTACTGTGCCAAAGAACACTAAGGATGTGTGTGGAGACACACAAGACAGACTAGGGCCCCGCCTTCTGTGGTGCCAGAGGCTGGACGAGGACTTCCAGGTGTCCCCTGGGCAGATGGTATATTCACAGGGAACCCAGAAACAAGCCAGATGGTGACAAGATCCTGCCTCTGAATGTTTCTTCTGGCAACAGTGCAGAAAGTACCTACCTCAGATGTTTGTTGGACACCCAAGGAGGCGGCCCAAAGGTGCACACAGGATTTCAGCAGAACCTGGAGGTAGAATGGACCTCTGCTCAAAGGGCACCCCATCAGTCACCAGAGAGCATGTCTTTCCTATGCAGACAATGAACGTAGCTTTAAGGTTTTTGCATGAACCAGCTTGTTAAAGATTACCAACAGAATAAAAGCCAACATCCAGACTGTCTGCCAGCTGCTAGACATTATGTTACCTTTGTTATGATCATAGAAGCCTTGGTCCTGCACGGAAGGAGTCCTTTTTACAGCTTTACTGAGGTATGATTCACACAGCATGAAACTCATCCACCTATAGTGCATGGTTTAGTGGCCTTTGGTATACTCAGAGCTTCGCAGTCATCACCGTAACCAGTTGTCCCTAGAAAGAAGCCCCATGTCACTCAGCATCACGGTCCAGTTCCTCTGTTCTCCAGAGCCACTGATCAGCTTTCTGCCTCTGCATATTGACCTGTCCCAGACATCTCCTATAAACTGTATCTTATAAGGCAGGGCTCTTATGCCCAGCTTCCTTCATTTACTATGTTTGCCCAGTCCATTGATGTTTCACCGTGTATCAGGACATGGCTTGCTCTTACTGTTGAATACCATTCTAGGACCATATGAAAACACAGTTCACACCATGTTGATCAACGCCAGATTGCCTCTACCTCTTGGTGAACATGAACACACTTGGACCATTCATGTACAAGTTTTGCATGGCCCCATTCTCCTTTCTTGTGGGTGTATGGCCTCGGCAGGAACGGACTTTCAGGGTTATATAGTTAACTCTGTATTCAACTGGTTGAGAACTGAGGCCCAGAGAAAGCAAAACAACTATCCAGGAATGTCCAGAAGAGATCAGGACTAGGCCCAAATCCACCCACACTGAAGCTTTGCACCCTCCTGCCTTCGGTAGACATAGATTAGCTCCAGGACCATGCCCTTCCTGGCATGCGAGTATCCTAAGAACAAGGACTCCAGTTGTGGTGGGTAAGTTCTGTCCTACACAAGAGGCTCCTTAAACAAAGCAGATACTCATCATCATTATCACTACACCAGGGGAGGGTGAGCCTGTGTGGGTGATGTGAAGTTTCAGGAAACCTCAAGATTCCTGCTGTGATAGTTGAATCAGACTTGGAGCCAGGATGAACTTCTTGGATTTTTGGAGCTAAAAAGGGGCAGGTCCTTCCCCCAAAAGTCCCATGACTGGTTGTCTCTGGTGGCCCCACCAATTGTGCAAATTCTACCTAGTCACAGAAAAGCAAGGAACTGGTGCCCCGATTTCATGATCTAAAAAGGAAAGCACAGCCTTGAGTAAGAAAGGAATTAAAAATTTCAAGGTTGCAGCTTCCTGGGAATGCAGTGTGCGGCCAAGCCAGTCCACTGCTTCTTCTGGGCCCCTGTTCTGTGAAGGCCCAAGGCAAGATTCCCACCCAGCAGCCCTGAGCCAGGAGGAGCTACAGGCTTGCTGGTGCCCCATGAAGGGCTGGTGGCAGCCTTGGCCACAAAAGACATCTGGGGTTCTAGAAATCTTCACAGGGCCCCCTCTGGACTGAGCAAGAGGGCAGTCAGTGTCCTCAACATACTGAGCAGAGTAGATGGGAAGAAGACAGCAGGGGCGAGCTTGGGCCATGACTACAAGTGGCACTGGCTGATTTTCTGCCCTCAGCTTGTTTTCTGTCTGTAACAGTTGGGGATTCTTGAAGTTCTTAGACACTAGCCCAGGGTCCACCCTCTTTCTTTCTCTCTTCTTTCCCTCTCTTGTGAGTCAGGCTTGTTAATCTACGAGTTCCCATGGGTATCTACTATTAGCCCAAATTTTGTTCAGGGTTGGGGCTCTCTTTGCAGGAAGCACCGGCTGTCTGGAACTGTCACCTGCATTCTGACCCACGTCTTCTGACGAGCCCCATATTCCACATTAGCTCCTGGCCCTGCACCCACCCCAGCCTGCTTACGAGCAGCTGTGTGCAGACGCTGGCACTCCTCCATTCGGCTAAACCGCTCTGTCTGCCTGGAATCTGGCTTCTGCACACCACACCTCCTCCCACCAGCACCAGGCCCTAGGACAGCGATTGCCATGGAGGATCCCCTGCTGGGCTTCCTGTACAGTCTTCAGAAGTGAAGTGAGGGCTGGGTTGGTGGGGATTAAGGCTGTGGCCCGCCTGAATGCTCAGATTTTCCTCCCAACTCTACCATTAGTCTGTGGAATGACCCAGGCCAAGGCTTTCCCTTGTGGCTTCAGTTTCCCCAGTGATAATTAGATATTTTGGTCAGTTAGTTATAGAAGGGGTATGATGGAGCCCTGATGGGGGGACACAGGAGATCCATGGGGCGTCACCTGCTTGCTGGTCACTCTCTATCCTGGGTGAGGGTGGGACCACAGCTCCACCAGCTCACCAATGATCCTGGTCCCTCAGGTCATTTCACTCAGGACCTACTGCTGTATTTGCTTCTTTTTCTCATTCTGGGAGCTTCTAGATTTTTTCTTTGGAACAACTGAAAGTTGCTCAAGAAAACTTGGCCAGCCAGAACTTATATTCTAAGTAAAAAAAAAAAAGTACTTTAGCCACAAACCATTTAGAAAGCACACACAAAATGACAACTTTTAAGGTTGTCACTAAAATACCCACAAGCATCTGCTTAACAAACTACTATGAATTTTCAGCAAAATACAAAATACATAAGGGCCACCTAATCTAAATGGCTGACCTCAGAGAATGTCACAGATATGCTATACTCTTTCTACCTAGCACAGCTGGCCCTGTCTTGATCTCTGTCCTCCCATGTGGGCTTTGATGGCTCCTTGGTGCTGGGTGGCTGGCTGTCACCTCACTTCCTCCTCTGTCTCTCTTCTACTGTCACTGGGAATCCCCCCCTCTCTCTCTCTCACACACACACACACACACACACACACACACACACACACACACACACCATGAGCCTCTCCTTTTCTGTCAGGCGCAGGTTATTACCACTCATCATCTGGTCTGGTCTTGTAAAGAGAAAAGGTGGAGAGAGGTACTCACAGCTAGCAAAGCCTGGCTTCTTCCTCCCCATGTTCAACTAAGGAGAATATTCCCCTCTCCCATGGAATACAGAGCCCAACTCCAGTCCCCGCCCTGTGGGAAGCCAGTGACCCTACACAGTGGTCACTAGATGCCCACTGGCCACGCTCCACAGAGTAGTCTTTGGTCCTCTCTCCATGTCCAAGATAAATCTTCATTTATACACAGACTTCAGTTATTCCTTCTAAGGCAACTCATTTTCTAGAAGGTTCCCTGGAACTCAAAGCCACTGTCCTCCATTTCTACCACCACCCAGTTATATTCTGAGCACCTGTGAGATCACACCACCCTTCCATTCCTTCACCCTTCTCATCTAAGCAGCAACCATGTCTACCGGCATGTGTCATATCTACCCCTCTCCTCTCCATCCCCAGACCCCCTCAACTCTGTGCCTCTTCATCACCCCCGACCCAGAGACCATGGCAACCTGCTAACCCCTGCGTTCTCAGTCCACCTCACTCCACTACAGCTGAATCGGTCTTGTATCATGTCCCTGCTGACGATCTGTCCCTTGTCTGGAACCCAGTTTAATTAAAGTTATGCAAAAGGAGAAAGATTAAGGCCTGGGTACCTTATACACCATCGGAATCCTCACCTAGTTTTCCAGGGCTGGAATCAGTACCCAGGACCTCCCCGCTCCCCCCCGCCATGCCAGGTGACACCAGACTTTCATGACAAATGCATGAGAGAAACAATTTAAAAGGAAGAAGGTTTCGTTCTGGCTCATGAGTTAAGAAGACTCAGGTCATGGGCTCCATTTTTTTTTCAGGTCCATAACAAGGCAGGAACATCATGGATGAGCAAGCTGCTTACCTTATGGCAGACAGGAAGCAAAGAAAGATAGGAAGCAGGTAGGGCAGCTCCCAACGGCATGTCTCCAGTAACTGTTTCCCCTAGGTAGGCTCCACTAACTAAAACACCTAGCACCTCTCAGAATAACATCACCAACTAGGAACCAAATTCTTCCACACACAAGCCTGAGGGAGACAGTTCATGTTCAAACCAGAGCAAGCCGTCTACCACTAAGGTACACCCTCCCGCCTGCACTAGAGGTTTTGTTCCTATTTATCATGATGTACTGAGATCATTATCTCCTGATTCACACCAATTTTCTCCAGTGGATGGGCAGCTGTGCTGGTTAGGGTTTTTGCTTTGTTTTGTCAACGTTACACAAGCTAGAGTTACCAATGAAAGTGGGAAGTTCACTTGAGAGAACATGCCCATCAGGTTGGCCTATAGGCAAGCCTGTGGAGCATTTCCTTGATTGGTGGTTGATGTGGGGGAGTCCACCTCACTCTATGCAGCGCCATTCCTGAGAAGGTGGTCCTGGGATGTATAAGAGAGCAGGCTGAGCAAACCAGGAGAGACTGGGCCAGTAAGCAGTACTCCTCCATGGCTACGCTTCCGGTTCCTGCCTTCAGGTTCCTGTCCTGACTTCCCTTCATGATAAAGTATAAATTGTAAGATGTTCAGCTCTTTGTTTTGTTTTGGAGACAGGGTTTCTCTATGAAACAGTCCTGGCTGTCCTGGAACTCCCTCTGCAGACCAGGCTGGCCTCGAACTCAGAGATCCACCTGCCTCTGCCTCCCAAGTGCTGGGATTAAAGGTGTGTGCCACCACCACCACCCAGCTGTAAACTGTTCAGCCTTATTTCTAAATCCTTTCCTCCTGATGTCGCTTCTGGTCTTGCTGTTTATCACAGCAATAGAAACCTAAGACTTTTCCACCGAGTACTCCCAGACCGTATTATTTCCTGCCTTTGCCTACCTCCCCGTCAGTGGCAGCTAACACCCTTGGTTCTAAAAAGTAATCCCAAGGACAATCAGTGGAATGAGGTGCCCACCCAGGGACCAGTTACTTGACGCCAAGCAGTGAGATCATACAGCAAATAAATGACTGCTGAGGGCCACTCCTGCGTGGTTTGACGTCTCCGTCCAAAACTCACCTTGATGCGTAATTGCCACCATGATGGTATTGAGAGACAGAGGCTTTCTAGAAGATTAAGTCAAGAAGCACCTCCTTCGTGAGGAAGGGAGGCCATTTATCACGAGAATGGCTTTGTTATGCTAGGAGTGGCTTCGCTATAAAAGTAAAGTCAGCTTCCTCTGCTCTTCCTGCTCTGCACAGGAGAGGGAGTGAGGAAGGCAGTCTACAGCTGGGTGTGGCAGTGCATGTCTGTAATCCCAGCACTTGAGAGGCAGAGGGAGGAGGATCTGGAGTTCAAAGTTAACTTCAGCTATGTAGTGAATTCAAGGCCACTCTGGGCTAAAGGAGACGGAAAGAGAGAGGGAGAAGGAGAAGAAAACAGAGGAGCAGAGAAGGAAGGAGGGAATAAAGGAAGGAGGAGAGAGCGAGCCAGAATGGGCGAAAATAAGTGCCAACTGTCAGTTGACAGACGCACAAACATATGGGGAAATCCTCAACATCCTTTGTTTGTTTGTTTTTTGAGACAGGGGTTCTCTGTCCTGGAACTAGATCTTGTAGACGAGGCTGGTCTCGAACTCACAGAGATCCACCTGCCTCTGCATCCCGCATGCTGGGATTAAAGGCGTGCGCCACCACTGCCTGGAAATCCTCTACATTCTTAAATCTTGTTCTAGTCAGAATGGCTACCACCAAGAAAACAAACAACAATAAATGCTGTTTTGGATATGCAGGAAAACAGAAGCCAGGTACATTGTTGGTGGGGATATATACTAAGACAGTCTCTGTGGAAATCAGTGTGGAGTTCCCCCAAAAAAGCTAAAAGCAGATCTGCTGTATGACCCAGATAACCCTTCCTGGTGCACACCTGACAGGCTCTAAGTCACCATACCCATGGGGACACTCGCACAGCATGTTTACTGCAGCACGGAATCAGTCTAGAAGTTTCCATCAGCAGACGATGGGTGAAGACATAGATCTACGTTTTGTTCTGCCACTCAGAAGAACAGAACTATGAAATTTGCAGGAAAATTTGCAACTGGAGATCACAATATTAGGTAAAATTAACAGACTCAAAAGGAAAAGTATAACTCCCCTCATATACAGGATATCTATACACATACATGTGCACATACATGCACACACACAGAATGTACCAGCACCCTGGTGTCTACCCACCACATGCCAGTTGCACACAGTCACCCATAGCTGACTCCATCAAAAGGGTCTCCAGAAATTGCTAATGTGCTCTTAAGAGCAAGATTTACCCTCTGTTAAGAATCACCGACACCATGTTGTAGAATACTGTTTTAAGTATTGTGCTATGAAACATTTGTTTAATGATGCAAAGATGTGTTACACTCTTTTGTGTTGCATTTGTTTAACTCTGTGAAGCTGTGATTCTTGGTCTGTCTAAAACACCTGATGGTCTAATAAAGAGCTGAATGGCCAATAGCTAGGCAGGAGAAAGGATAGGTGGGGCTGGCAGGCAGAGAGGATACATAGGAGGAGAAATCTGGGAAGAAGGAACAAGAGAGATCAAGGGGCAAGAAAAGAAGGGGCCAGCCAGCCAGCCAGCCAGCCAGCCAGCCACAGAGTAAGAGTGAAAGTAAGATTACAGAAGTAAGAAAAAGAAAAGGCCCAGAGGCAAAAGGTAGATGGGATAATTTAAGTTAAAAGCTAACTAGAAATAAGCCAAGCCTAGACCGGGCTTTTATAAGAAAACATAAGACTCCATGTGTGATTTACTTGGGAGCTGGGTGATGGGTCCCCAAAAGACCAAAAATGAATGGAAAAAAACTAAAAAAGAACAACCAACTACACACCAGCACTCAGGAGGCAGAGGCAGGCGGATCTCTGTAAGTTCAAGGTCAGCCTGGTCTACAGAGGGAGTTCCAGGACAGCCAGGAACCCTGTCTGGAAAATAAAATAAAATAAAACAAAGAATCACTGATAAAACAGCCCCAACAACAGAATAAGTAGAAAAAATCCAAAATTATGCTTATGAAAGAAGCATTTAATCAAAACATAATACTAGTTTATGAGTTTTTTAAAATGTTAGAAAACATGAATAAAAGGAAGTTTAATTTGACTTAAAAATATGTACTTTATCCAGACATGGTGGTACGTGCCTTTAATCCCAGTTCTTGGGATACAGAGGCAGATGAATCTCTGTGAATTCAAGGGTAGTCTGTTCTACATAGTGAGACCCTATCTCAATACAAACAAATAAGAAATCAAATTGGATATTCACAAAAAAGAATGAAATCATAATAAATGTTGATAATTAAATAGAAAACCACACCCATTGGACCAACCCACTCCATTCCATTGGTCATTAGCCTGAATGGCCAAATTCCCACACCAGGGCATAATGGAGATGAGGTGTGATGAAGAACATAGATTTTAAAATATGGGTTGAGCTGGGCAGTGGTTTCAGCGCACACATTTAATTCCAGTACTCGGGAGGCAGAGGCAGGTATCAATCTCTGTGATTTCAAGGCCAACCTGGTCTACAGAGCTAGTTCCAGGACAGCTAGGGCTGTTACACAGAGTAACCTTGTCTTGAAAAACAGAAACCAAAAAAATTAAAGAAAAAAAAACTATCTTGGGTGCATGAACTGGCTTTTTGGAGCCCATTCCCTATGGTGGGATACCTTACTAACCTGCTTAAGAGGAGAGGGGCTTGGTCCTGCCTCATTTTGGTATACAAAACTTTGTTGAATCCCCAAAGAAGGATTTACCCCCTCTGAGAGTGGATGTGGGGAATTGGGGGAGATGAGGGGGAGAGTGGGGGGAAGGCGGGAAGGGAGGGAGGGAGAACTGAGGTTAGTATGTAAAATGAAGAAAATTTAAATAAAAATAAATGAAAAAAATGTAAAAACTGGTTAATTTAAGTTGTAAGAGCTAGTTAGAAACAAGCTAAGACTGAACTTTCATAACTAATAATAAGACTCTGTGTCATTTTTTGTGAGTTGGCAGCCCCAAAACAAAGTCTGTCTACAAATGGTGTCTGTCCAACATGGGGCACGTTTTTCCACATAAGACCAGACAAAGCTTAACAAAAGGCTCTAAACACAGGAAACAGAGCCAAACTCAGTTTCCTAGTCCTGAAGTCTCTCATGCCTGCAGTGGTACAGAGATGCATTTCCCAGACACTGCCTGCAGGCTTGAGCCGCCAGCACACCATGAACTAAGCTGTGCATCGGTTTAAGGTTTTGCTCACACATACAGAAAAGGTTACAGATACACAGTAAAGCAGGTTCAGACAGAAAAAAAAAACTCTAAACCAGTTACAGTGTGTTTAACAATGTGCATTGGCTTAAAAAATAAAGAGAAAGGCTATAGACAGTCATAAAAATAGTTTAAAAATAATAAAGTCTTTAAAGAGAAAAATAAAGTATAAAAAAGAAGTCACGTAAAGATGGGAAATATTATAACACAGGGGATTTGGACCTTATATGGTGCTTTGTTAATTTTGAATTTTTGAATGCTGATGAACAGACAACAGATGCTGAGAGACACTTGAGTGTGGAAGGGACGGCCGAATTAAACCAAACTATATACATTAGAAATGCCTTAACTTTAAAATGGAAGTAAAAAAAAAACATGTGTTACATTAGAGAAGAGGTTTTGCTTCTGTTTCCATAGGAAATGAAAGACTGTGGATTCCTTCTGGGTTAACAGAGGTCAGATTTAACTGGGGGGGGGGGGGGGAGTCCTCCTGAGGATCTTGGCTACAGACATGGGGGAGGAAGCCAAGAAAGACTACAAGACAGGTGATGTGTAAGCCACTCTCTCTGCATGGAAACAGCTCATGATAAATCTTGTTGGCTACAGAGCCCTCATGACTTATTATGTGCCATCCCTTCATATGGCATAAATAGAGATTTATATTATAGTTTGATTATGCAGTCCAAACGAACTTGTAAAGTTGACAGACACCTTTTACTTGCTCAAACATAAAACAAAAAATCATCTTTAGCTGACTTGTGCACACTGCATATTCCGTACTTGGGTTAATGCAGATATGTTTGTGTGTTTTCAGAGCAAGGGGACTGGATGCCAATGAAAAAGGGTGTCCCAGGTGATCCAGCCTCTCAGAGTGTCTCTGTTGCAGTTTCCTCAGAGTTCTGCATCCAGAACAGCTTCAAGGCTGCTGGCTGAGATGGCCCAGCCTCACAGACTTCTCCAGCCAGACTTCAGATAGGCCCTACACTTTCCTATGGCACCAAAACAAGACAACAGCTCGCTCTCCCAGGACTTGACTGTTATCTTAATTTTCTCAGGTTCCCCTAAATATGTCGTCACCCCCAAACAACAGGAAGCCATCTAGAAAACACGATGCCCACATTCCCAAGAGGTGGGAAGGGTGATTTTTGGTTGTTTGGTGGATTATGGATGTTTGTCATCATTTGGGGGGTAGTTACAAGTTGTTATTGGTCATGGTAAAAAAAATATTTAAAAAGGATAGTAGATTGAGAGATCTCTTTCTAAAGAAAAAAAGGGGGATATAGTAGAGAAATGATGGGATAAAATGGTGGATTGTTGAGTATATTTTTAAACAACCACTAGTCTCAAATATTTTACATTGGTATGGATTTTTGTATTTTGATACAAGTTTAAGGTTATTTCTTGTTATACTGTATATATGTTTCTATCCTTGCTTAAGGTATTGTACCGGTGTGGCTCATTTAAAAATGTAATATAAAGCTTTATCCCTTAAAAGCTATTTGGGATAATAAAGAAATACAGGTTAATAGTTCATCACCTCTAACAATCAAACTTATAATCATGTTAGGTATGCTTTCAAAGTCAAATAAAGATATTTTTAATAGATAGATGGTCTTCAAACACTTTGAAGACCTACAGAATATGACATTTAAAATGTTTTATTGGAGGATGGATGGGAGGAGAGGAGGGAAGAGAAACTGTGGTTGGTATGTAAAATAAAATTTAAAAATAATGAATAATAAAATAAAATGTTTTAATAACATAGGGCTTTTCATGACAATGAGACACATCTTCTCCTGGCAGCACCAATTTACTTATTTAAAAAATGATGGGCATCAAAGAACCTCCACATGGAGTTTGCCTTAATTTGTGAGAAAGTTATCCACTGGTCAAAGAAACTGCTCTTGCCTACGACTGCTGACAGTATGCTGTCAAAATTGAACAAGCAGGACACAATAAAAAATGATGGTTGAGAGCCGGTGTTGGTGGTGCATGCCTTTAATCCCAGCACTCAGGAGGCAGAGGCAGGAGGATCTCTGTTAGTTTGAGGCCAGCCTCCAAAGCAATACAGAGAAATCCTGTCTCAAAAAACCAAAAGAAAGAAAGAAAGAAAGAAAGAAAGAAAGAAAGAAAGAAAGAAAGAAAGAAAGAAGGAAGGAAGGAAGGAAGGAAGGAAGCAAAGAAGGAAGGAAGGAAGAAAGGAAGGAAGGAAGGGAAGAAAGAAAGATGATATTTGAACTTTGCCAAGACAAGGTAGGCAAGTCCTTCAAAATTCCTGCTTCACAGAAAAGTCTGATTTTTTTTTTAGTTGGTAGCCCAAAAATAGAAGTCCATCTACAGTCCACAGTGCATGAGCCTACACTCAGACCATAGTAAGAACTCCCGATATGGGTCCCTCTCCAGCCTCTCCATCTTCACTGACTTCTACCTCCTATTCCATAACCCTACCCCACTGGTTCCTAATTCCTGTGCACACCAGGTCCTTTCTTGATGAGTTTTTATAGGCGCTGTTCCTTCTTCCCAAAATGCCCTTCCTCTTATTTGCTTCTCCAGACACCACTCAGGGGATCCTTTTATGATAACCATTTACTTCATTTCCTTTCCCAGGCAAAGTTCGGCCAAATGGAGGGGTTCTCAGTTTGGCAAACATACATTACATACCCTGATGAGGGGCAGGATTGAGATGCAGCAAACAATCACACCTCATGACCCATTCAAGCCTCACACTTATGGAAGCAAGGTCAACAGGAGGGGCCCTATGTCCTTCAGTGACCAGGTAGAACAGATTCCCCCACTCCAACCTGACCTTTATGCTGTAATGTGAGTAATGAATCTTAAGTGTATCAGGAATTATCTGGTAGAGCCGTCAGCGTTACTCAGCCCCCAGACTCTAGACTAGGAATGCCTGAGTAGGACTGGTTAAGGGTCTGTGGAGCCTACAAGCCTGGGCCAGAAGACACAGAAGTCAAAGGAAAAGCTCTGGAATTAAGGACTCTGTCATTCCTCCACAGCAGCAATGACTTTGCATGGGCCCTTTCCACAACAAGGTCTGGTTTGCTCATCAGTCCAGCATACATGGGGTTGGAAGAGAGGTCCTACCCTGTGTGGCCATTAAGAGCCTTATAGATCCCACATGTCAAGTGTTTCAGAAAATGCCTTTTTATAAAGACTCATGTCCCTTGCTCTCCACTGCTTCCCACCCTCAGAGGCCCCGATGAGGCAGACATGAGAGCCTCACTTATACAGTGTCTCATGCAACAGGCTGTTGTAAGCACTTTATGAATGGACTCATTTAGTTCTCACAGCCACTCATGTCACAGATGGGGAAGCCCAGCTACAGTCAAGTCAAATCACTTCACTAAGTGGACACAATAAGCCAGGAGTAGAGTCAGGACAGGAGCCTGGCTCCCGAGACTGTGATTCTGACACAGGGCTACAATTGGCAGTGAGCAAAGTCAACAGAGGCCTGTATCGGACCTCTGAAAAGAGCCTTGTCTGCCTGGTAGACCTAGAGGAGAGGCCAGCCTTAGAGTTTAGGTGAGCATGAAGTTGAGGTTAGGCTTGCACGGCGTCTCCTTCCTGAGTAGGAAGCAGATTAGCATCACACAGGTCAGCCCGCCTGGGAAACTTCAAGAAGAGCTGCATCTTGAGGCTTCTGTCCTGGAGACCACAAGTGACCAAGTGGAGAGTGCTTCTTGCTACAGAGTTTCTGATCCAGATCTGCAGGAGGCTGAGTTACCTTGGGCCACCTGACCTGGTCTCCTTGTCAGTCCTGGTAGAGGGCACAAGAGCCAGGCCTTTCCTCACTAAGAGCAGCCAGCCTAATGCCGAGGTGCTGACAGGCCCCAGGAGAGATGAGAAGGAGCCTTGTTCTGCCAATGAGAGCTGAAGTCACTGTCCTGCATTCCTGTCACTTGGACTGGGCTGGGACACTCGGGATCCAGCCCTAGGTGGACCACACACTGGCCAAGAGACATTCTTGGAAAGACACTCATATGACAAGTCCAAGGAGGGTGCATTCTCAGGAGACTCACAGACTGTGGGCCCCGGAAGGCAGCTGTGCCTCATAGACACCTATGCCAGCTCATCTGAGGCCGGGTGGCAAGTAGGAACTATGAACATCTGAGGGAAGGTGCGCCTGAGTTAGTGAAGCTCCGTCAAAAACAAAATCCAAGCACCACGTCTGCCTGCTCTCATTCCCCAGATGAAGCTCCTAGAGGATGGATGACCTGTTGAAGGCCACACAGCCGTCTCGAGGGCTGTGCTGGCTGCCACTGGTGGCTGGCTGCCATCAGGGTTACTGACTGAGGATCTTTATTGGCTCTTGGAATCCTAGGCTGCCTCTCTCAGGCAAGGTAGTTGCAAGATGTTACAAGATGGCAGAGTAGGAGGAAATAGCACAGCCCTTAGCACCAGCCTGGTGACTCATGACCACTTTCATCCTTCTGTTTGCTCAGCAACGTGACAAGAATCCTGTGTGCATGCTGGAGCAATGGGAACTAAACGTCAGGACTGGGGATGTAGCTCAGTGACACAGCATTTATCCAGCCAGTACTCACGAATGAGGTGCTGGGTCTCATCTCCACAAAATATGAAACACAAACCCACAAACAGAAAATGAGCGAGCGCCACCTTGTGGTTTGATCTGTATCAAGGAACACTTAAGGGTTCAGTGACCACCACATAAGCCATGCCCTAGGGCCAGGGCTCAGATGGTTGGGACAGCTCTCAATCAGCCATCCTCAAGCCTGGGGACCTCAGGAATGGTAATTAGTGGCCCAGGACAAGGGCATCAGGGATTATCAAGCACAATGGGTCCAGTGGCCCCGTTGGGACCCCTGCTACTGCCTGCGTCTTAAAGCCTAGAACATCATGCCCAACCAGAATGGTACGGAGTAGATATTAACCCTGAAACTCACAAGAGAAAAAACAGTCCCACAATCTTGAGCCAAATTCAAAGCAAACCAGGGCCACCCCCAGGTTCCCAGAGAATGGCCACGAATCACATTTTCCAGGAGCTTTAAAAGGCAAAACCCATAATTCACTGCATTTCCCATCAGGTCCAATCAGGGGCAAGCACACATCCTGACATATTTCCTACTATGTACCTCCCACCTACATGTGATCAAGCACATCCAGTGTAGGTTAGCAGAGTGAAGTCATGTGGTTTGTCATTTCCCAAGAACTACAGCTCCCATAATTTCAGGAAGTTATCTCAGGCTTGGGCAAGTAGGGCTTGCAGGTCAACTTTGGCTCTTATATTGACAATTCTTCCTTGTCTCTCAGAAGGTGAAACTGGAGCTCAGGGATGTGGGACTGGGTGGGCCTTCTCTGCCACCAAGGGAGAACCTTTTCCCACTCCTGGACTCTAGGCCTGTGACCCTCACCCCCACCCCATCACTCAGGTCTGAGTGGCTATGACAGAATTCACTGCAGCGGAGCATGCTGGGAGTGCTCCTCTCCGCCCTGCTCTGCTCCTCGCTGAGCATCTCCGGGAAAGGTTAAGACCACTGGAGTAAAGACCAGCTTAACTTCACTATTCACACCCTGGGCAAAACATCACCATTTGGTCTTGTCCATGTATCCTCTGCACTATAGGAACCCCACCCCCACCCCAGAAGGGTCTGGGATTCCTGAAATATGTCTGCCTTTGGGCCCCACCCAAAGGACACATAAGGTTGTATTCTGCCTTCCTGAGGTCCCTGTCTGGGTGTCAGAATGTTTTAGCTACCCTGCTCCTTACCCAGGAAACAGCCCCCCTCCCCTGAGCTCAGTCTGGGGCTGTTTCTCTCCAATATACACGTACCAGCACCACCACCCCAACCAAGCTGCCTCTTTTTAGTCAGGCACCCCTGCATCTCACACTCTGACCCACAGCTTCCCTCCCCTGCAGCTGCTTACACAGCAACTTCAGGCTCAACCCGCCACCCCTCTGCGACACCTTCTTGACCACCGCCCACACTTAGGGTCCCTCCTATCATACTGTACAACTCTAGACCCTGGCCCAGTTGCCAACCAGCACTTTTCTTTTTTTCTCTCTTTTTATGTTTTTATTTAAATTAGAAACATGCATGCTTCAAATATCAATCCCAGCTCCCTCTCCCACCCCTCCTCCCTTGTCCCTCCCCCCAGCCCAATCCCCACATCATTCCCCAGGGAGGGTGAGGCCTTCCTTGGGGGGGGGTCTCCAGAGTCTGTCATTTCATCCAGGGCAGGGCCATGGTGAACACTGATCTATTACCCAAGGCCCCAGAGAATTCTGAGGCCTCCTCACTGACACTACATTCATGGAGTCTGGATCAGCCCCCTGTTGGCCTCTCAGCCATCAGTCCAACCAGCACTTTTCAGACTGGGAGAACGATCTTTGTCCACCTGGGTCCCACTGAAGTTTGCTCAAAGATGAGCAAGCAGGTGGCTGAGGGTGCCATGGAAGGAAGCAGGAGTTGGGGAGCTGGGATCGAGGGCAGCTAAGGAAGTGTCTTGGCATTCTTGGTGGCACCCTACCCAGACTGCAGCACTGCACTTCCTAGTTTATGAAGGGATCAGGGGCTTCTGCCCGCCCTCTGGTGGGTACCTGAGAGCAGCTCAACTCACTACCACTTGTTGCCTGTGCTGCCACCTGGTGGCCTTTGATTTCTCATCCAAGGACTCAAGGATTTTAAAGATTTGGGGTAAAACCAACCAACCTGAGAGGGGTGAATCCTAGCAAAGTTATCTTCCCTTACCACTCATAAAATGTATATTCAAGTGCTAATCAGCAAGAGCCAATGGTATGCACCCACTGAGCTGCAGTCACAATGGGACCCTCAATTCCTGCTGCATTCGGTGACCTATGGCTCCCTCCTGTGGGCAGGTGTATAATTTATGCTACAGTTTTGAAATACTGTTTAAGAACCCAGTCCCACTCTTGCCCATACAGGGCAGCTGATGAAGTGTAGTTCCAACTGTTACTTTGTGCTCCAGCACTATGCCGTGACAAAGGTGACAAAGTGTCCACAAAGAGTAAAAAGAAATGGCCCCTATACCCTCATGCAGCATACAAGTTCCAGGCTGACACAGACCTCACTCCAATAACCCTGAAAATCTGGGTGTGGTGGTGCACACATGTAATCCCCACACTTGAGAGGTGGAGACTGGAAGATCAGGAGTTCAAGGCAGGCCTGGCTAAAATCCCCAAATCCCCATAATTATACTACTTGAAATGGAGTTAAATGCAAAGCAATTGACAGGGGGAGAAAAGGATTCCAGTGGGACAGGATTTCAGGAAAGACTTGCTGTGAGAGTGAATTTTGAGCTGCGTTCTGAGGAGTGGGTGAAGTCACTGGGACAGCGTGCACAAAGGTTTCCTCCTGTGACCACGGAAGGTGGGACAGCAGACACAAAGAAGGGTCCCACTCCCGTGAACATGGAGGGTGGCACCGAGGAAGCATATTGAGATAGGTCCCACACAGTCAGGCTGTTTTCTCTGGCAGAAGACATTCACAGCCCAGGGACATTTCACACTGGGACAAAGGCCACCTGAGAAAGAGTGCAGAGGGCCAGACCTGCAGTAACAGAAACAAGGCCTCAGAGATCAATTCCGCTAGAACTAGTGGTGCCAGAAGCTCCCTCAGTTCATCACAGACGAGATAAGCAGGCTGACACTTTGATCTAGGCCTGCGAGGAACAGGTTGACAACCCAGTCAGCCATCTTGGACTTCTGTCCCACAGGCCTGGGAAGTAATAAATATGTATGACTTTATAAATCTTGATTATCTTAGGGTTTCTCTTGCCAAGAAGAGACATCATGACTAAGACAACTCTCATTTCACTGAAGTGGCAGCTTACGGTTTCAGAGGTTTAGTCCGTTATCATCAAGGTAGGGAGCACTGTAGCATGCAGGCAGACATGGTGCTGGAGAAGGCTCTGCCACAAGTTGATATGCAGGCAACAAGAAATAGTCTATCTCCCTGAGCGTGGCTTGAGCATGTATGAAACCTCAAAGGCCGCCTCCACACCTCCAAGGCCACACCCACTCCAACAAAGCCACACCTCTTAATAGTGCCACTCACTTTGGGAGGCCATTTTCTTTCAAACCACCAAAATACCTTATTTATCAAACAAATCTTATTTATCAAATGTATGTTGTTACTTACCTAAATTTTCTAGCAGCTTTGTGTTAAACGTTTAGCAAAGACAGAAGTAGTTAGACATATACATCTTAAATCAGGTTTTGTTACTCTAAATAGAACCTTAAAACTTTATCATCATATAAAAATCCATTGTTAATCTGAAATATTTGAGACTTGTTGTTGCTTCCTTAGTCTAAAAGGAGACACTATGATAAACTGAGGGCTCAGAGGGACTGAGTTTCACAATTATTGCTTTATGCCGCATGGTCATTGTAAGATGATGTCACAGGGCATGTACTGTTGTTGGGGGTCTTCTCTTTGGTTCTTTACTCTTTGGGGGGCCACCATCCAGCTCCCAAATCAATACACAGAGGCTTATTCTTTCTTATGAAAGCCTGGCCTTAGCTTGGTTTATTTCTAGCCAGCTTCTCTTAAATTATCCCATCTATCTTTTGCCTCTGGACTTTTATCTTTCTTATTCAATATACCTTTCTTTACTTCTCGCTCCATGGCTTGCTGTGGGGCTGGGCGGCTGGCCCCTGGAGTCTTGCTCTCCCCCTCTTGTTCATGCCTCAATTCTACTTCCAGGAATTCTCCTCCCACTTATTCTCTCTGACTGCCAACCCCACCTATCCTTTCTCCCACCTACCTATTGACTGTTCATCCCTTTATTAGACCAATGGGGTGCTTTAGAGGGGCAAAGTAACACAGCTTCACAGAGTTAAATAAATGCAACATAAAGGAAGGCAACACATCTTTGGATCATTAAACAAATGTTCTACAGCATAAATAAATGTAACACATCAACTAATATTCTCCAACAATCCTTTAACCTTTAACCTTAGTAAAGATGGTTGATAGTCATGTGGTTGCTGACCTTCTTGAAGGTAATTAGCCAAGATGGAGGAGAGCCGCACGGTTGCTATTTAAAACATGCTTTTCTAAATAAGAGTTGTATCTAAGTTACATATGTTATGATATGCAATGCAAGGGGGACCTTAGTAGGCCCCATGGCAGGACAAACATGCCAGGCAGTCAGAGATTACTTGGGAAATTTATTGGGGAAGGCAGAGAAGGGGGGAAGAAAGAGATAGAGAGACCTGCCTCCTCAGAGAAAGAGAGCAGGAATAGGTGTTTCTTAAAGGAACCTTTGCACCTGCATAGAGCCAGGGTACTGCTTGCCATGTGCAGAAGGGTGACACACGGTGCCAGGTTCCCAAGGGGGCAGGGCAGGTTTGCCTGGATGATAACAACATATACAGTAAATTCTAGATAAGGGTTGTATCACATATATAGGATGTTGCAGTAAATTAAAACTCCAATGTATAGGTTTAACTGTAAGCCTTTTGCTCTAAGTTTTAAGCCAAATTTTGTTATAGAATTTACAAATCTTAATCCCAGTACTAGGGAAGCAGAGGCAGGCGGATCTCTGTGAGTTCGAGGCCAGCCTGGTCTACAGAGCGAGTTCCAGGACAGCCTCCAAAACAATACAGAGAAACCCCGTCTCGGAAAAACAAACAAACAAACAAACAAAAAAAGAATTTACGAATCAACCCTGAGATAAAGACTGTCTGCACAATGGTCTTAGAAGACTTCTTGAGAGGAAAGCCCTGAGAAATCATAGCGATGAAAGATTTAAGAGTGGGAAGTTGTAAAACTTTAGAGATAAGAAAGATACTTCGGAGTCATTTGCTTGTGCAGTGGCAGAAGTTGGTACAACCTGAGAGAATTTGGAATTCAAGTATACCATCTTTGGCCATCGAGCTATACCAAGGCCAAGGTGCTCTCAATAACACAGCAAGCAAGGCTTTAAGAAAATCTGAGTCCGGAGTGGGGGGTGGGGGAAGAGCTTCAATTCAGAAACAGTTTTTTTAAGACTCAAACTTAACAGAGATAAAGCTACAAAGTCCTTTTCCCAAGGTCAGGCATTGGACAAAAACCTCCATTCCCTCAGGAGCTTGAAGAAAGTTCCTGCTTGCTTAAAAGGGAGTCATTCTTAGCTCTGACAAAAGGAACTTGCAGCCCTTCCTTGAACATCTGACTGTGGTGCCTAGCAACTTGTTAAGGACAATGCTGGCCTCTAGGCTCCCCCAGTCCCTGCTCACAAGCCCTACCCTAGCAAGTCCGAGTCTTATGAAAGCTAACAAGTTGTTGTAAACTGTTAAGGATAATTAAGAAAATTTGACTATATTTGGTATCCGACACAAAGCACAACCACACGAACAGAGAAGTCACGCCAGTTGGTCCTGCCACAGTTGTGGTCTGAGCCTCTCCACAAGCACTCACAACAGTTGGCTGCCACTCATGAGAACTCCAGAAAGTGGGCTAAGTGGGCCCATGCCCAAAATCTAATCTCCCACATACCTTCCTCTCCTTCCACAGGCCAACACTCAGCAAGCTTCTTCAGTGGCTATACAGCTCATCTCATGAACTCACCCAGCTCCTACAGACAGCCATCTTCAACCTCAGTTTGCTGATCTAGAAACTGAGGCACAAAGCAGCAAATTCACACCAATAGTAAGAGCAGCCTGGGATTCGAACCACCTCTGTGTCAGGTGAGAACTCATGTTGATTTTTACTATATATCGTGATTTGAATGAGAAATGTCCCTCATAAGTTCAGGTATTTGGTTTCCAGTTGGTGGTGCTGTTGTGGGGAGGTGGGGGCGGGATGGGGGCGGAGTTAGTGTTGCAGCCAAGAATGGCACTGGTCAAGATTACACAGCCTCACACTACTTCCGGTTTGCTTGTCTCGGCTTCCTGATCCTGCAGCCATGCCTGCCACTGGCTGCCATGTTTCCCCACTGTAATGGACTCTAATCCCTCCAGAACTGTAAGTCCAAATAAACTCTTTATTCTATCAGTTGTCTTGGTTATGGTATTTCAATTTTTATGAACTCTGTTATAAATAAAAACTTGCGAATAAAAAAATCAAAGTCTATACATCTCAACGAACTTTTTATATAGTAGAAATAGCCATTTAGAATCTATGTGGTTCTACAATGGATTTCACACTATAGAATTTATTTTTATGCACTTAACCCACCACCAAAAGTGAAAAATCCATGGCAGAGGTAGAATTCAAAAACCAATTATTTTATATCTTCTCTCATAACTCATGTCCATTGACAATGTCACGTCCATAATTCTCATGCCCATTGCCTGCATTTGGTCCTTTCTCATTCCCTAATACTTAGTTTTTTCTTGTTCTCTTTTCTGATGTTATACTGTAGGTCATGGTGTTTATCACAGCAACAGACACACTAACTAGGACACTATGTCACAAATGCACAGGAAATGACAGGCAAATGATGAAGGCACTGGACAAGGAAAGCCCATACTTTGTCTTACAAGGAGCCCTGGGCCGTAAATCAGCCTCTGAGCCTCCTCAACAGCCAATGGGCTGCTGCTGCTGCTGTTGACATAATTGCTCTAGGTTTCCTAATGGCTAACGAGAGAGATGAAGCGCTTTGTCGGCTCTTCTGGTGCCACATCCTTTGTCCTTGCCCTCAGCTGGGACAGTAGCCGCAGAGGTGGAGGTAACAGTTTAGGTAAACTGACGAGTGGACTGTCTAGACTGCAAGAGCAAGAACGGAGCCCCCGAGAAGAGAAAGCCAAGACCTGGGGTATCCTGGAGACGCTGAGGAGATAAAGTGACCACACCTCATCCTCCCAAGGGATTCCCCCAGGCCTTGTGCCTAGATCTGGCTGCGTCACTATCTCCTGGACACTGCCTCACACAGGGTAATGCTGCCTGCATATGAACCGCAACTCTGCCAGTGCCCAACCAACCAACCACAGCTGCATTCCTTCCCAGTTCTGTGCCTCTGTCTTCTCGTCTGTGAAATGTGGGCAACCGTCCCAGCCAATGCCTACTGTGGGATCACTGTGTGGACTCCTGTGAGCTGCTCAAAGGTTTTGGGGAAGATGGAAAAGCTATGCATGCAAACAGCTGGCAACAGTCAGAAGGCGCACAGCAAATGTCAGCCATTATTGTAAGGGAGGAGCTGTCTCCAATCCCAGTCATGCACATGATCTTTGAGTCTAGACGAAAAGAATTACTAACATTCCACCTGGTGGATCTCCTCAGTCCAGGTGCACAGCCAGGGTGCTAAGTGACGGAGGGACAGCATTCAGGAACTCAGTCTTACCCCACAAGCTGGCCACGTGCCCATCCTGCCCTCCCAGCCGGGCACCACCACCGTGCCAGTTCTCTCTCTGGGGCCTCTGCACCGTGTCAGAGGAGGGGGCCAGAAGATCTTGTTCCCCGGTCTGACCCAGGGCTCAGCGCTTCTCTTATGGTCCTTCCTGCTACCCACAAGGAAGCCTCGTTCAGGGTCTTTCCTCTCATCCCCTTATCCATTTTGATGTGTCAGAATCTTGGCCGGAGCTGTTCCATGGGGATGGAACATAACAGAGTTGCCCTCTTGCTTAAGCTGTAATCAGTCACTAATAAGTGACCACAGGCTTGGCTGTGGTCCCACCCTACCATTCAGCCCTCTGCAGCTGGCCACAGTCCTTGACGGTAGCAGGAACAGTTCCTGGCTTCAGTGTGACCTCCTGAAAGCAGCAGTGTCCCTCTGACCACAGCCCAACCCCCACCACCACCGCAAGCCCTCCTCCTGATCCTGCTCGCAGTTCTGGTTCCTCAGTCACTTGACCTCTGTCTCACAGGCTGAGGTTCAAAACACAGCCTCTTCCTGGGAGCCCTGCAGAGGTCCCAGACTGATGGTCCCAGTATTGTTCCTCCCATGCATTAGAAGGATCATACCTTATAAGCCACTCTTGAGGGCAGGGGCAAAGCCCCACCCAGTTTTATACCCCAGAGCCTAGTACAGTCCTGGCTCGCAGAATGTATTGAGGTGGGGGACGAGAGGGAGAGGAAGAAGGAGAGAGGATGAAAAGAGATGGAGAAGGGAAGAAATTTCCAGCCCCAACCTGGCCTTGGAGACTCTATAAGGCCACAAAGCTTTGTGCCCAGAGCGGGGCCGGCTTCACTTCATGTACACATGCTGTGAGCTCCGCCCCACCGTGCCACCATCTACATCTGTACTTCTGGTCCCTGGCCTTCCTGGTCACAGCTGTTTCAGACTTCCCACCCAGTCCTCCTTATCTTCCAGTGTTGGTCCCTTATGGCTCCAATCCCCACCTGTCATGATTGCATCTATCAAAAAGTGTTTTCATGTTTGTGTATGTGTGACCCACATACCTGAAAGTACCTGTGGAGGCCAGCCGAAGGCGATGGATTCACTGGACCTGGAGTTACTGGACGTTGTGACCCACCTGATGTGGGTGTGGGAGCTGAACCCTGGTCCTCTGCAAAATCAGTGTGGGCTCCTAACCACTGAGTCATCTCCCAGGCCCACCCTGTCTTTCTGTGATTGGACTGCACCCACATGAGTGCAGGCTCCTCTCGGGGAGGTTTTGGTGCTGTGCCCGAGCAGTTTTCCCATCATGGAGAGTGATGCTGCCGGTGAGGTATGCATAGGGATTAGCAGAAGGGTGGATTCTTCCTTCCAGGCCCTCCTATTCGGCCCCTTTGTAAGCCTTCCTCTGCTTTCCCCAAGAATCGCTCTGGGCAGTGTTGGTTCTGGGCCTCTCATCACTGGATCATAGACGTAGCTTAGGCAGGGATTCCTATGGGAAAGATCTGAGGCAAAGCCTTCTTAAGGAGTCTGATGCCAGGGAAAGGAGGCCATGTGGCTGGGAAGCAGAGAGCCAATGGAGGGATAAGGGACCTGTGGACCCTGCCATGACTCACACTCAGCTATACACTGAGGTCCTTACCTCCAATGGATGACCTAAAAGTGGAGCTGGATGCGCCCCAGAGGTGGAAGACCTGATCTCCGGGTGGGCACTATTGGAAGGTAGTAAAAATGCAAAGAGGGAGGTGGCCTCAGTTCGTGGCGGGGAGGAGAGGCGTGTTCACCAAGGACTGTGGTACCTGGGGTCTCTCGCTCTTTTGTTCTCAGCCATCAACTGAACAGGCTGCTCTGCCACATACTCCTGCCACGAGTGTCACCAAAGACTCATAGCAATGGGGCTAATCCATCATGGACTGAGACCTCCGGTACCATGAAGCAAGCTGATTTATGTCAGGTGTTTCTCACGGTAACGGAAAGCAGGCTGGCACTGACGTTTGAAGATCAGGCTGTGAGGGGAGGGCAATGGTGAGGGGGGCCCTGGTGGGATTAGTGTCCTGATAAGAAAGTACCTCTCACTGGGTGGTGATGGCACACAACTTTAATCCCAGCACCAGGGAGGCAGAGGCAGGTGAATCTCTGTGAGTTCAAGGCCAGCCTGATCTACAAAGTAAGTTCCAGGACAGCCAGGGTTCTTACACAGAGAAACCCTGTCTTGAGCAAAAACAAAACATAAAATAAAAAGTATATATCTCCTGGGCGTTAAGTTCCCCCACTGGGGTGTTTCTTGGCCACACAGGGCAGATGAACCTCGGAAGTTCTGATTCAGGCCAGCCATCAGACAGGAACACAGTACATCCTAGCCATCCACCAAGTGGAGCACCTCTGCCAGTGAGAACTGCCACCGTGCTGTCAGGTAGGGTTGTCACTAGGGTCAGGAAACAAGGCAAGTGAGCTAGGCAGATGCAAGTGGTATTCAGATGAATCTACAACAGTGGTTCTCAACCTGTGGGTCATGATCCTTTCACAGGGTTGCATATTAGATATTTATGGTTCCTAACAGAAGCAAAATTACAATCATGATGTATCAATGAGATAACTTTATGGTTGGGGGTCACCACAGCATGAGGAACTGTATTCAAGAGTCACAGAATTATGAAGGTTGAGAACCACTGATCTAGAATCATATTGGCCCTGTTGTGAACTGAGTTCTCCTTGTGGGAAGGATCCTAACCATCCCCTAATGCTGACCCAAGTCTTTGTGCCGCAGATGTTTAGTAATATGGGGGACATTTGTCTCTTGGGTAGCTACAGAGTCAGGCAGGTGTTCCTGCCTAGATGGAACCTCTGAAATATGGTTCCCTGAAGACTGGGCTTAGTGAAGAAAAAACTGGGGATTATTTCTAACTACAGCTAAGAACCAGAAGATTGCCTACTCCTGGAGACATACCCATTCCTTCCAAGGGAGAAGCAGTCTGCCAATCTACCAAGCCCCAAATAAATGACCTTATATTGAGAGAGGATTCTACAACCCCTGGGGTTTCCCAGGAGATGCTTATAGGAGGTCAGACAAAAGCTGCCTCCCTTGCCTCAAAGGCAAAGACTGTCCCTTTCTCATCCGTCCCTCACCTGACACAGACAATGCAAGTGCAGATTTTCTTAACCTTTACTCTGGTGCCTCAGGGGTGAGAACTGGGAATCCAGTGGTAGTTCTTTGATTCTCTCTCTCTCTCTCTCTCTCTCTCTCTCTCTCTCTCTCTCTCTCTCTCTCTCTCTCTCTCTCTCTCTCTCTGTATTTTATTTCATGTTTATGGGTGTTTTGCCTGCATGTATGTCTGTGCATGCAGTGCCCATGAAGACCAGAAGAGGACATCAGATTCCCCAGGCCAGAGCTGCCATATACAAGGTGGGACTCAAACCCAGGTCCTCTGGAAGAGCAGCCATTGCCCTCCAACTGATGAGCCACTGACTGCTCTATCATGTCTTGTGTGCACCGGGGATAAGATCAATTACCTTGATTGTAAAAGTCCAGCAGCTGCAAATTCCAAATGGTTTTCCTGCACTACGAAATCCCAACCCCAAGGAGCAGACAGGAAGCTCACCAGGAAGTTGACAGCTCTGTTAGGCTTCGAGTATGGATGTGTGCATCCTGAGGCTACCCCATTAGCTGTGCCCCTGGACTGTGCCTTTGAAGGGGTGACACCCATACGTCTTCTTCGCAGGGATTATTGCAGTCTGGGGCCAAGTCTTCCACTGCCTTAGAACAAATGACCAAGTGACAATACCAGAGTAGCCTCCTTGCCTCAGCCACACTGCACAGCAGGCTTTGGCCGTCTGGCTTCCCCCAAGGCATCTCTTCCTCTTGCCACTCTCTGCAGTGAGAATAAACAACACTGATAAACTTGGGCATGTCCTCTCCCTGGTCAACGACATGAGTCATGAGCAGTCTGTGGGTGGCATTCTCTCTATTTTCATGTCAAACTGTTTATGTCCTCAGGACATCAGGAGCGCAGCTGGCTGAGAGGAACACTGTCACAGGGGACAGAACAAAGCACTGAATCCATCATTCAAAGCCGGGCAAGATGCCAAGTCCCCTCTGTCCCTCACCCTGTCCAGTTCACTCCATCTGGGGTGGTTGGTTAGGGAGGAGAAGTGTCACAGATTGCCTGATCCCTCACCTAGAGCAGTGGTTCTCAACCTTCCTAATGCCGTGATCCTTTAATACAGTTCCTCATGGTGTGGTGACCCCAACCATGAAATTACTTTTGTTGCTACTTCATAACTGCAATTCTTCTCCTATAACAAATCATAATGTAAATATTTGTGCTTTCTGATTGTCTTAGGAGACCCCTGTGAAAGGGTCTTTCAACCCCTATAGGGGTCGTGACCCACAGGTTGAGAACCACTGGCTTATTGGCGTCTCACCAACCACAAGTCCATCCTTGAAATGCATTCACCTGCAACTCCAGAACCAAGATGTATGTTGTTCCTCTGCACTGTTTGCTTGCTTTCGTGTTGATGCGGGCATCATGCAAAGACCCTGCAAGTCTCATGGGGGATTGTATCTCCAGCCACCGCACCATCCTGTTCAGCTAATATCATGCACCAATGATAGATGACTGAACAGATTAAAGGGCAGTGGAGTTTCACTTACCAGACAAAGAAACAGAGAAGCAACTAACCTTCTCTGGGCTATACAGCAAGTCCAACGTTGGTAGGGATACATGTGACTTATTGCCACTAACACTTTTGTTGATTTGAAGCTTAGTTGCCAGTGTAGTGGTATTGGAGCATGGAGCCTTCAAGAGGAATCAATGTCTTTCTTGTCACATTGGTCAGTAAGGATGGGTAAGTTTCCAGAGAACAAGTGGGCCAGTTCTTTGTTTTTTTCAGCCCATACCTGCCTGCCATTCTCAGGTGTCTCCCCTCCACATGATATCATTAGCTAGATTATGATACAGTCGAGGCCCTCACCAGTGATCCTGGAATTCCCCACCTACAGAACCTTGAGTTAAAGAACCCTCTTTCCTTGTAAATTACTCAGACTAGGCATTCTATTACAACTACAAAAAAGGAACTAAGACAAATGCAGAGTTGGGGTTTGACCTCAGGCCTGCCTGAACCCAGAGTCCCATGCACCATCCATTTTTATGCCTTCCCTATGAGCACATTCGTTATGATCAACATTATCACCACCATCACCAATCACTCCACATTGTGACCACTGTCATCACCAACACTGCCAACCACTAACAACCAACACCCCATCTCTACCACCATCTTAACTGTGGCCACCATTACCATAGCCATCCTCACCTCCTCTACCATCAGTACCATCATAACCACAACTGTTACCAATTCCCAAAGCAGAGGCAGCAACACCACTGTGATCATCAGCAACCCTAACACCATCACTGTGTTACAGCTCCAGTGGAAAGTTATCCTGGCAGCCAGGAGCCAAGGAATATCACAAAGCCACACCACACAACAAGCCTCACACAAGGGATTTATTGGGAGGGAGGAATCCAGCAGAGTGGCTGCCTCTGCCAGGGTGGAAAAGGGCAACCCCAAACTGAACAGGACACAGGGCTTATATAGAGTTTCTGGGCAAGGAGGTGGAACTTTCCAGGGTGGAGATGGGTGGGATGTCACATCCAGAGATTGGGCTTTTTAGTCTATATAGCAGGAGACAGGGACAAGCAGTTAGAGCAGTTTGAATATTCTGTGGGTGGAACCTGGCAGTTAGAGGTCCACAGGGGAGGGCAATGGTCACTCCCGTGGCTCAAGGGACTTTCAATCACGACCATAGCTGCCACCTCCTCCTCTGCTACCAACAGTGCCATCATAACTACAACCAGTGCGACTCTTCTCGTCACTATTATTCCATCAACACCACCACCAGCTTCCCCTCAATTAGTGTCACAGATGTCTACCTTAACTACCCCACTGATACCCCCACCACAATTCTCATCCGCACCTCCATTCCAGTGCTGTCATTGTCATGGTGGTGCAAAATGCATTCCGGGGGCTTTAGAATACTGATAGAAAGTTCCTTCTACTCTATAGATGCCTGTTAAACTCCTTCCCATGTAAATCCTCCTCTGGTGGCTACTCATGTGACTCTGGGGCTGACACAGCCACAAAGCCCATGGGAAGCGTGGCTGGGATAATAACCTGGGATCTGTATCCTCGAGGGGCACGTCACAACAGCTGGCAACACAAGGTTGAGGACAAGCAATGAGGCAAGATGGATCCTCACATCGCCCAGACGGTCCTCCATCAGGAGTTCTGAGGTCACAGGGACTTGACGGTCCTCCATCAGGAGTTCCGAGGTCACAGGGACTTGGTTCCTCCCTGCCTTTGCCTCTACATGACTCCAAAACTCTGAGTACGTCTCCTAACCTTTTATCTGTGAAATTAGCTGACAGTCTTATCTTTCAGGACAGTGAAGATAGATAGTGGGCTCTGCATGGGGCCAATCACAGCTACAAGACTGAGCTACAGCAAGCTTTTTCTTGTGGGCCACCAGCTGGCTCCCAAATCATGCAATGGAGACTTGAACGCTGGATCTGAGCTTAGCTCTCATTTTAGTCTGCCTCTCTTTATATACCTTTTGCCTCAGGGCTTTTTTCCCTTTCTTTCCTTCTGTATATCTTACTTTTGCTGCTTTTCGTGTCTGGCTGGCAGCTGCCTGACTTCTGGCCCCGGGCATGTCCCTCTCTTTGCCCTCATCCTCTTCATTCTTCTTCTCTCTTGTTTTTTTTTTTTTTTTTTTTTTTTTGGTTTTTCGAGACAGGGTTTCTCTGTATTGTTTTGGAGGCTGTCGGGGAACTCGCTCTGTAGACCAGGCTGGCCTCGAACTCACAGAGATCCACCTGTCTCTGCCTCCCAAGTGCTGGGATTAAAGGCGTGCACCACCAATGCCCGGCTTTCTAGTTCTTTTCAAGTATAGATTTCTCCTCTAATTTATTCTCTCTGCTTCTCAGCCATGCCCATCCCTCTCCTGCCTAGCTATTGACCATTCAGCTTTTTTATTAGACCAATCAGGTACCTTAGTCAGGTAAGGTAAAACAGCAACACATCTTTACACAGTTAAACAAATGCAGCACAAACAAATGTAAACTACATGTACACAGCCAAAGTAATATTCTACAGCATAAATAAATGCAGCACACCTTTACACGGTTAAAGTAATATTCCACTGCGCAAACAAACATAACATATCTTTACATAGTGAAAATAATAGTCCACAGCACTGAGCCTGCACTACCAACTTGCCTGCCCAGAGTCCCACAAAGTACTTGGAACATACGACCTCTCCCGGCCATGGTCTCACCACAGTGTGGAGACAACTCCTGACCAGCGTAACAGAGTGACCAGGGCCCAAAGGCTGCTCTGTCTGAGAGCTGGAGTAAGGCAGGGGCTGCTGGGCACAGGGACTTTGTGGAGGAAACGCAGACGGTATCACAGGCACGCTTTCCCCTGGCTGGGGTGGATGGAGAGAAAAGGTGAACTGGTTCACTCTTTCCTGCCTTTTAATTCCCACTCCAGCATGACTTGTGCCTGCAAGGTACCTAGCCCAGAGCTGAGACGCTAAAGGGCTAGGTGAATGGATACATAGAAGGTGATGTTATTCTCGCGTGCCTTGATACCCTGCTGCACCGTGGATCACTGAGGTTAGAAACACAACGTTGTCGTGTCTACATCCTCAGCGCCCTGGCAGAGACCAACACACAGGCAGAATGGTTTGTTTGCACGCTGCATCCCTTTGCCGGGCACAGAAACAGAGGAGACAGATACTAGGGGCTTGGGGGCACCTTGTTGCATGCCGGAAGGACTAGAGAACCTGCTGAGAGGCTAGGCTAGCCACAGGACCACCGGGAGTCCCCTCAAGACCTCTGCTGCCACTGGGCATTGACTGTTAGTGTGGCAACGCTGTGTCTGAGGCTGTCTCAGGGGACCTAACGGAGCCACTACAGTCACTGCCATTACCCTCCCACAGCGGGTCTGTCCACCCACACCCTCCTTCCTGGTCCTCTAGCTGTCACACGGAGTCCAGTCAAGGTGTCGGATGCTAGTCTGTAGCTTTGAGGAAAGCTGTGAAGATGGGACGTGGCCTTGTTAGGTTTTGTTTGCGGTGCTGCCTTTGAGCCGTGGGCTCCAGCTTTGGAGCTTCCCAAGCTGTGGGATGGGGTATAATGGAGGATGCTGTGTCAGTATTTGGGAGAACTGGAATTTGTGGGAATGGCCTGCATGTGTGCCCAACTCAAGGGCGTGCTGTGGTGAGAATTAGAACAAGGACTGAAAGGGAAGGCCCCACGGTAGAAAGACCTCCAAGGCCAGGATAAGCTGGTGTTTGATTTTGTGGGCGAGAGAGCCATCGAGGTTTCTAAGCAGCTGTGTGACATGTGACATGAGGGCCCAGGACAGCAAGAAATATTGTGGGTGGTGGTAGCATCTGAGTATTGAAGTCAGACAGACCAAAGGCAGGCCTTTTCACATGAGAGGGGACCCAAATACTTTCTCTAACTTACCCCTCCCCATCTAATAAGCCACTCCCCTGGGAGGCAAAACAGGAGTTTCCACTCCTCAGAAACAAAAGCTGAAGAGTACCATTCTACAAGCCAGTGTGACTCTTCCCTGATTTTCCTGGCTATTAAGTGACTAACCAGATTTCAACAGCGGTAAACAGTGCAACCGCAATCATCCCACTCCCTCTCACCACAACCCCGTGGGGACAGAGATGGTCCAGTCCAGCATTTAAGTCTGGTTTAGGCTGGGTCAAGGCCACACAGGTAGCAAGTGGAAGAACAGGATTTGAACCCAGAACCATATGCCTATTCTCAACAGCTCAGCTAATTCTGGGGGGTAGGGCTGAAATTTAACAGCATGAGCGGATGGCAGTGAGTTTTTGGAGAGGGGGTAGAAAGTGAGAAAGACAGGAAGGAGGCTGTTCCACTAACTAGGTGTCCTCTCAGCTCTAGGTCCTGGCTATTGGTGTCACTTGCCCCTTACTAACTTCTGAATTGCTGCCATCAAAGCCTGCTTTATTTTTCTTTGATTATTATTAGATTTTAAATGTGTGTGGATGTTTTGCCTGCCTGTACCACATACATGACTGGTGTCCTCGGAAGCCAGAAGAGGGCATCGTGTGGAACTGGATTTGTCATCAATAAGTGGACACTGGGCATCATCTGGGCTTCTCTGGAAGAGCTATAAGTGCTCTACACCACTAAGACAGCTCCCACAAAACCAGCTGTAATCCATCCTGGTCACCCAGCCCAGGGTACAGCACCCATCACCCCTCTGCAGACTCAAGCTGCAACTTACTGAGTTTCTGGAACAAAAGTCCTCACTCTTTCATCTCTGCCCCCCAACACAGGGTCTGGCATACAGGCCCAGGGATCCGTGCATCCATTGGCTCTCTGTGGTTATCAACTGTCTTGAGCGTCCCCAAGTCCCCATAAATGAAGAGTCTTCTCAGAGGAGCCTTTAGTCTTGGCTCCTTCTTTATCTCTACTTCATCAGAACTGACCTCCCATTTTTCTCGACTCCACGGATAATTTAATCACCCTAAGGCACCATGCACCTCTAGTTCTTCTCCTCTGGAACCTGATTAGAACATCAACCTAATGTCCTTTAAGAGGTTATGCTCTGGCAGCCATCCAATAGCTCTACCACCTGCTCCCTGTTGCCGGCACTACCTTCAACAAGAAAGTGGAGTAGCTTGCCTTAGACGTGGAAGGACAGAGGCTAGAGCCAAGTCCTGTTGGCTCCAAAGCATGGAATTTTCATTCCTTGCCACCTCTAAGAAGCTAAAAGTGTGTGTTCCATTCAACCAGCAAATATTTAATAATAAGGCGCTTCTGCAGCCTAGCATGGAGGGTAATGTTCATGATGGCTTTGTGCATTACACACACACACACACACACACACACACACACACACACACACACTACAGTGCATCAAGCTAATGGATGTTAGACTCATCCCAGTGACCTAGCGGCTACCCTCCAGGAATTCAGAGCTGGAATGGACGTTCTTTTTATTGTTAAATTGGCACATCATAGAGTATATTAGTCAAGGTCCAATTACATTAACAGAGAGAATTTGAAAAAGAGAAACTTAGGCTGAGTTGAAATTGTTAACTCAGCAGCTAAAAGGTCACAAAGAAAACAATGGGGAAGACCCTCCACTCCCAAGGTCTGGAAGGTGCTGGGAAGAAGGCAGAGTCACGAACAGCAAGCTCTGGAGGAGGGCCCCAGGGCATGGCAGCCAGTCCTTGGAAAGGGAGCTGTGTACCTGGTGCTGGTGCCACTGAGGCTGCACGCAGTTCTGCAAGCCCTTGGGAATCTGAAGCCTGGACCCAGATGCTGCCAGTGAAGTTACTACTTCACCAAAGATGCTGGGTGTTGATGCTTCCAGGGAAGGGGACCACGTGGAAGGAAGATGCTGGGTGATGCTTCCAGGGAAGGGGACCACGTGGAAGGAAGATGCTGGGTGATGCTTCCAGGGAAGGGGACCACGTGGAAGGAAGATGCTGGGTGATGCTCCAGGGAAGGGGACCACGTGGAAGGAAGATGCTGGGTGATGCTTCCAGGGAAGGGGACCACGTGGAAGGAAGATGCTGGGTGATGCTTCCAGGGAAGGGGACCACGTGGAAGGAAGATGCTGGGTGATGCTTCCAGGGAAGGGGACCACATGCAAGTCCTCAGGAAATGAACAGGAAGGGGCAAGTGTCTCATCCCTCATGAAACTGACAGCTGAATAGTCTCTGTCTCTCCCTCTCTCTCCCTCCCCCCTCTCTCCCTCTGATGCTTTCTCTCTTGAGCATGTGTACAAATTCAATGTTAAGCCTATGGGCAAAGCAATATATATATATTGCACAGTCCCAGCCTATGACTCTCTGTTCAAGTTCCCCACAGTTCTGGAAGCTAGGAAGTCAAGATCAAGGTGGCAGCATATCTGCCTGTTTCCTGGCTTGCAGATGGCCACCTTCTCATGGGAAGGACCTTGCTTTCATTTGTATGTGCCAGTGTCTGGGTAAAAGTCCTAGTATAGAGCCACACCTGGATGACATTTCCCATGACCAATGGTAGTGATGGTCCTAGCCTACCTGTCTGTGGATGAGAGCTCCCTCTGTGTGACTCTCAGCTAAGCATGACTATCATACTCATTCACTTGACTATCCTCAACACAAAGTCTAAAGAGCCACATGAAAGCATCATACAACTGGAGATGTGACTGCTCCATGAATGGCTGAGCCCTCTCCTGACCCCTTGGAAGATGTGGACAGCACAGGTTTACAGGCCCAATGGGGAGGCAGCAGCCCTGCTCTTCAGCCAGACCCTTTGCTGTCATGAAGACACTGGTGGTGGCCATCCAGCATAATGATAGTCCAACGGTCCCACTTTCCAGGTAGGCACTTTCCTCACATGTTGCAGAAGCACTTGGAAATCTGCCCCTAGCCACTCTCACCCTCTTAGTCTTCTGCCAAGACTTTCTGGTGTCTTCACCTGGATCATAACTAGCTGATAGAATCAAAGACCTTCCTCCAGGGCCATCAGTTACAAATCTTTCTGGGGGTGGGGGCAGGACGAGGATCATGGAAGCTCTCCAGATTAAGTTCTTTGCATCACATGGAGGTGGGGGTGCCCTTGATTGCAAGCCTCCTTAGCTAAGGCAGCCTTTCATGGAGCCTATGTGTGCGCATGCACACACATGCACACACCCGTATCTACCTCTAATTTGCTGAGAACTTTCCTGGTTTCACCTTGGTGGCTATCCCTGAAGCCCTCTGGTCTCAAGCTAACTGACCCTTGAGGCTGAGCCAGGATTGGCTTTGCCTTTAATAGTCTCCACTCCCATCCTTGGTTCCTTGTCAGTTTTTTGACTTCCCAATTTCTCCTCCTGGGAGCCCCATTCTGGGGCTCTTCTATCTCCCCAAATGAGAATGACTGGCCAAATTCACACACACACACACACACACACACACACACACACACACACACACACACACACACTCCAAATCAAAATGAAACAAAAACAAAATGGAAGAAACGTTCTCGGATCACAAAGATCATAGTGTTGGGTTGCTTAAGGTCATAGGACAGAGGCTCTGGGAGGGGACTGAACCTCAAGGTCTGCAGCCTCAAGATCAAAAGCTACTCTGGTTGAGAACTGCTCCTCCCAGAATGCAAGGCCAACAGCACAGCCCCCACGCAATACCACAGCACTGAAAGGTCAGTGCCAAGGCCATTGGCTGCAAACCAGTTTCTGCTTGCCAGACTGCACCTGGGAGGCCTTACAGCCTCTGCCACACCAGTGGGCTTACTATGGAGATGGGATATCAAGCATCAGGGATCAATGTTCAAGGGGGGGGACCTTCAGCATTACAGGTAGACACTGGAGAGGGAGCAGAGCACAGTGAGAGACTGAAGAGTCAGACTGGTGAGGCCACAGAGCAGAGGGTAGTATAGCAGAAGTTTCCTGTCCCGACCACCCAGTCCCAAAGAACCGAGTCAGATGCTTAATATTACTTATAAATGCTCAACCGATAACTCAGGCTTACTACTAACTAGCTCTTACATTTTAAGGTAACCCATATTCCTTATTTGCACTCTGCCATGTGGCGGTACCTTTATTAACATGGCACGTTCATCTCCTGGTCCTTCTGCATCTATCTGGCATCTCCTCACTCCACCCTTCCTCTTCCCATCATCCTTAGTTTGGCCGCCCCACCTATACTTCCTGCCTCCCTACTGACCAATCAGTGTTTTATTTTACCAATTCAAGTGACAAATCTTTACAGTGTACAAGAGGATTACTCCACATTGGCGTGGGATCCAGAAAAGAGAGTGGCTCAGACACCAGGTAGGAAGACTACAAAAGCCATTAGATGTGGTCACTCTAAAGTCACCAGTGATATAGAACTGGCAGGAGAGAGAGAGAGAGAGAGAGAGAGAGAGAGAGAGAGAGAGAGAGAGAGAGAGAGAGAGAGAGAGAGAGAGAGGGAACCTGAGGAAGAGAGCAATGAGGAGAGGAGAGGAGAAATGGAGGTAAATGATGTAAGCAAGGTCCCCTCAGAGGCCCTCTAGAGAGACTGAATGCAGGGGACAAGGCAGGGCGGAGCAGGAGGCAGGCTTTGGTGTGGCAGGGGCTCTTCTGAAGATAGGGTCCTGATGGAGAAGGGAAGGCAAACAGAAACAGGAACTGTCAGCCAGTCCCATCTTGCAGCAGGATCCACACCCAGGCAGCAGAGAGCTCTGGTTTCCTTTAAAGAATCTCCCTGAGGGTTGCCCTCATGTGTCAGGCCCTTTATCAAGTGAACATCAATGGTGTAATTAAGATGTCTGCCCACACAGCATTCCTCAAGTAAATCTTCTTGACAACTAGCTCAGCAGCATCCTTGGACCAATGAGGAGGGCCAGGTTCAATTTTGGGAAAGGTACCGACTAGCTCAACCTGTCTGAGGAATGTAAGCAAGTCAGTCTACTGTGCGCATAGACATACTCTAAAATGCAGCTGCACAACTCTGTACCTGTAATAAATACTGAATTATACATTTCGTATGAGTGAGTTTTGTGGTACAAAAATTCTATCTCAACAAAGGTGTTTTATTTTTTAAGATCTGAAGAGATGGCTCAGCAGCTAGGCACGTTTATTCCTCTAGCAGAGGACCAGGTTTGGCTCCTATCACCCATTTGGTGGCTTACAACTAGCTGTAACTCCAGTTCCAGAGAACTGACTCCCTCCTCTATCCTCCATGGGCACTGTACGCATCCGATGCACAAAAGTCTCTTCACCTCATGACCACGTTGCCCAACAAGAACCAAGAAGAGGGGAGAGTTGAGAAGCAGTGTGAGAAAAGACTTTTACTAAAAATACCCAATACTCCCCAGCCTTGCCGACTGCCTACACCCAATGTTGGCAGCATAGTTCTGGCTATAAGACCAGGACTGGGTTGGGTTTCACTACTGTGAACCAGAATTCAAACCCCAGCACCTGGTAGCCCATGGAACACACGGTGAGTGCAGCCAATGCTTGTTGAAGTGATGGAAAGAAGGGTGCAGGTGGAAGACAGATTTGTTTTTCATGTCATAATTTAAGAAAATGTATATGGAAAAAGACTAAGCAGAGACCCCTTAGGTTAGTCACAGACTAAGTCACAGACTAAGAAGTGACAGACCTGCCCCGTATGCCTTTGCACATCTATAAATATTTTTCTAAGCACTGTGAGGCACCATGGTGGCTCTGCTGAAAGTCATTGATCTCAGCAAACCATGTCACATGGCAGAAGGGAAGGGGGAATAGAAGGCAGAAAACCAGCTGGAAACCAGGCTCCAAACAAGGACCTTGGATTCCTTGACCTCGTTTTGTCTCCACAAATACTATGACAAGGGAATTTATTATCCCAGCTTGCTGATGAGGACATCCCGTCTTATGGGTATAAGCTGATAAGAGGGAGACTCAGAATTTGAGCCTACGTCTTTCTAGTGGTAAAAATCTAAACTCTTTTCATAGCTTCATGATAAGTCAAGAACTAAAGATAGAGGGAATTAAAGAGGATCTGTTGACCACATCTCCTTGGAAGCAGCAGGAAAAGCAATGGGTATGAACACGAGCCTCAGACAAACAAGTCTGATTGAACCTTCTGAACAATGACTAATGATGTGGCCTGGAGTGTGTTGCCACTTTCCCTGGGTCTCGATTTCCTCCTGCACACAATAGCGATAATAACAGTGTCCCTCTCATCAGGCTGCTATGAACACAAAAAGAATTAGTGTTTATGAAGCGCTTAGCAAAGGGCCCAGTGCACAGCAAGTACTCCACAGAGATCTGTTGCCCTTACTGACTCTACACACTCAGCAACTACACTTATCACATAGTTCGGGCAGGTCTGGGCCCATGCCTGAAACAACACCTCCAGTTTCCCGTCCTGTTGCACACCCACCTGCTTCTGTCCCGAGGCTACTGCAATGCTGCCCTCTTTCCCTGGTTCCTACCGCCAGCTTCTCTCCCTTTTACAAGATAATCTTTTTCTGACTCATGTTAAAGAATGGGAGGAGAAGAGGAGGAGTGGTTTTTTGGCATAAAGAGAGCACAGGTGAGCCATGCATGAAGATAGGGCTAGGCTGGGTCCAACTGACACCAGAGCACCTACCTCACAAATGGGAATAAAGCAGAGGGAGGAATTGGACTGCATGATATATAGACCTTAGAAGGTCAAGAAAAGAAACTTGGAACTTCATTTGAGGGTGGCATTTAGGGTTTTGGGAAGATTAGCCTGACCACATATGGAGGCTGGCTTGCAAAGAGAGAAATGGGTCAAGGAGTAAATTATCAGTGGGCTGAAGAGTCCCACGGTCAGACACAGGTAGGTGTTCAGTGAGGGTAAAGGAGGGTATTTAGGTTGCTGTAACACACGTGTATCCGTACCTGCTGATCTATGCAATGATTATTTAACTGCTGAGAGAATACATAGGCCATAGCACTAACAGGTCTTTGTTGTATGGTTGCCCTGTACCTGACACTTCAATAAGTGCTTGTCTTAGGGTTCCTACTGCTGTAATAAAGACTATGACCAAAAGCAACTTGGGGAAGAAAGGCTTTGTCTCAACTTACAGTTTGTGCCATGTCACGGTCCCTCAAGGAGGGAAGGCGGGGCAAGAACTCAAGGCGAGACCTAGGGGCAGGAACTGAAGCAGAAGCTGGTGGAGAGGCACTGTTTACTGGCTTTCTCGGCTCACATATAGCATCCGGGACCACCTATCCAGGGGGTGACATTACCCACATCAATCATCAGTCAAGAAAATGTCCCACAAGGTGTACAGGTCTATCCAATGGCAGCATTTTCTGAATTGGAGTCTCATCTTCCCTAGTGATTCTTTCTCCTGTCAAGTGACATAAAACTAGCTACTTCATGAGCACTAATTTATTTTGTGCTCGTATAAATCTTATTAGAGAGATGCTATTAAAATCTCCACTTTAAAAAAGCAGAAACTAAGACCTGGAAAGATTGGCAACCAACTCAAAGTTACATCTCACATTGTTAATAATACCACTGACATGACTTAACCAGGATTTATGACATCCCAGAGTTCATGTTGTCCCAATTATGCCATATACTCAATCCTGCAGTGAGCTTTCTGGCTCAGACTTGCCTAGATTAGTGCTCTTTTAATAGGAATATCAGGGCAGTCTACAATCACGGAAATAGCAGACAGCCCTGAGGTTGATGATGAGGTGATGAATGTAGAATCCAGGCTCACTCACAAACTAAGGGATGTTGGGTGTGAGCTTATTTTGTATCTGTAACTCAGGGCTTACAATCCATCTTCCATGCCTGGTACAAAGAATTCAACAGCCTACAGAACATCTCCTTACAAAGTCAATAAATAGTAGTTAATGACAATATAAATATATTATTAAGAAGAGGGAAGCCAGGGCAGGCTGAGGAGATGGCTAAAGATCAAGCCAGATAAGGAGCAGTTTAGTACCGGCTGTGTCTACTTGATGTGAAGAGCCATACTAACCATCTTCAAATGAACATAGTGTTGTCAGGTAATGGAGACAAAGAAGACCCACCTGGTGTGGCTCAGGGCAGCAGAACTCATACGAAGGAGACTGTAGAAGATTCTTGCCACCGGACATAAGCCATGTCAAAGCGGTTTCTTTAGGAGGTGGTGGAATGCTGTCCCTGAAGGTTTTCCAGGGGAGGCCTGTGAGATCCATGAGAAGAAAAGGACTGCAGCAATCGCCCTCACGCTCAGGCATGCCAGTATTACCTATGGGGCTTAAAGCCTGGCTCTGTGCCCAGGATCTTGGCTTCATCCTGCTGGGGGCAGAGACAGGGAGTCTGTGTCTCTGGTTGGTTCTCAGGTAGTGCTGCTAGCCCAGAGTCTGCAGCCTGAGAACTTCTGTACAGCAGCTCCTAAGTGCAGGGTCATTTGGTCAGCCTTGGCAACCCTTCCAGAAATTATAGGGGACTGGAAAAAATAAGTTGTCCCAAGTCTTTCGTCTTGGTGAATGTATTTAATCTTCCAAAACAAGAATAAAAAAAAAACCTCTCCAGGCAAAATGGACTTGTTTCTAGAGAGCAGAGGATTGGGGAGGTGTACCAGTTTGGAGAGGCTGCCTCCATCTTGGCACCTGCACCCCAATCACCAAGTCACCATATCAGTGTCTTTCCTCCCCATACGATGAGGATGAGGTAATCTTGCTTCTTCTGAATGAAGACACCCCCTGCAGCCCCAAAGTAAACATTAAAAAGAACATCTTAAAGAGTCCCAAGAACACTCACAGTCAGTTGTCTGTTTTGCACACATTTATAAACACTTTATATGAAAAGCCCTCTCTGTCCAGTGATGCTAGTTCTAGCCGCACAGGAAATAAAAGTCTGCCAGCACTGTGTGTGCACGTGGGTGCGTGCATGCATGCCTCTGTGTGGGGGGGTGAGAGTGTCTATGGATGTGGTATACATACATGAGTGCACCCCCACCATTCACTCACATGTGGAGGCCAGAGCAGGACACGAGGTGTCTTCCTCTCTTGCTCACCTCCTCATTGCCTTGAGACAGGACGTCTCACTGAAGCAGACATTCTCCATCTCTAGTTAAAACGCTGTCAGCAAGCTCTTGGGATCCAGCGTCTCCACCACGAGTGCTGAGGTTATGAACACAAGCATCCATGGCCAGCTTACTGCCGGGACGTTCCTCCTCTAGTCTCCCTTGATGTGCGGTCTCCTCCTTCCTCTTTCTCTTTCAGACACAGATGGAGATGGTGGAGTTCTCCACACAGTTCTGAGATGGTTCCATGATTCCATGACTGCTTAGTTCTGTTGGTGGTGGTCTGGGTTTTTAGCAAACCAGTAAGTATTTGGAAATGAGGGAAAATATTAAACTCTCACCAGTGGTTGGTGTTACAGTTAAATCAATGCTGACCTTGAATATAGAAGGAAAAAGAAGAAGAGGGGAGAAGGAAGGGATCAGGGAGGAAGAGAACGAATGTAATTACTGTTCCTACTAAGGGGTTGGGGATGGAGCCCAATGGTAGAGTACATGCCTAGCACACAAAAGCCCTATGTTTGATATCCAGAACCAAAAAGAAAAAGGAAGGAAGGAAGGAAGGGAGGGAGGGAGGGAGGGAGGAAAGAAGGGAGGGAGGGAGGGAGGAAGGACGGAAGCGAGAGAGGCAGGAAGGGGGAATAGAGGAACGAAGGAAGGTCACTGTTGGAGGGTTAGCATCAAGTGAGCTGTGACAGTCTAGAGTACAATTTAGCAAGTGTTCTTATGTGACTAATCTTCAAGCCACACTTTAATGAAGTCCCTTTCAAATGCTCACACTTTATATCTGTGGGATGGTGTCACCGGAAGTGACAGTCCACCTAACCAAGAGAGAAGGCTCAAGTGCTGCAGAGAACCATACTCCAGCTTCACTGTTTGCCAGAATAAGACAATAGCAAATTACTTAACCTCTCAGAGTCTGAAGGTCTCCGTTTACCTAGAATAACCCCTCAAGCTGGTTGTAAAGACCAAATGATCTGAGACATTGTACTTTACACATACATCCAAGAAATGCCAAGACTCTGGTGTTTATTTAGCTTCTTAATTGGGAGAAAAAGACTGCATTCATTAGGCTGTATTTATCGGGAAAAGAAATGCTGAATTGCGTTTAGGAAGAGTGTTATGTAGTCCAAGTATCACAGGCTTTATTCTTAATTTCCGGTTAACCCGTGAAGTTGATACTCAAAGCACCTATTACCATATTCTGACTGACCCTGTTTTCACCCTTCATCAACTCTGTAACTAATGTGCGGTTATAAGGAGATTCCTGGTTAAGGAAGTCGCTTTGACTCTAGGAAAAATTAACAATTGGCTCAAGATTATTTCCTCTGTGATGACATTTCTACGACCTTCAGGGTCTCTCCATGTGTGACTGAGAACAGAGAAGTAATGCCAGGAGCTCATGGAGAGGAGACTGCAATTCCAAAGAGGCAGCAGGAAGGAGGTATTGGACCTTTCTGTACTCTCCTTGTGTGGTAATTGAGGGAAGCCTAACACACTAAGGTAAGCTGTCTTACCGTACATTCACTTAAAGCATGAATTACCAGCCACAGCCAAGTTTAAGTGGGGGTGGTGGCTACTGTTCTTGTGTAGACAGCAGCCCAAAGGGTTAGAGCTTCTACAGAGAGGGAGAAAGAAAGAATCAGAAGTCCAAGGAGGCAAGCAGGAAGGAGAGTGACATAAGCCACTGCTCTGAGGATGCATTCATTCCTTTTATTTGACAGCTGCTCCTAAAAATGAATTTCTAAAATCTACTTTTATGGGCTTCCTTCCTCTCTTCCCAAGGATAAAACTACCCTAATTAGTAATTTTCAGTTTCTCCTACAAAATACTCAACGCTAGTTAATTTGTAAGTTAAACTTGCTGTCCAGAATACAGTACAACTGAACTTTTCTAAAATGCAGTATTTGTTTGAACCCTCACTTCAGACAGGTCCAGGGTGAGACACTGTCACACACACTCTCCTCTGACAGCCTCTCTTGATTGTAGCTTCTAGGTATACAGCATGACACAACCCTGTCATTTTTAATTTTCTAGGAACTATCTTTAAAGACATGAAATAGGAGGCAGCTCACATAAAGGACTTGTCATGCAAGCATGAGGACCCAAGTTCAGGTCCCGAGCATCCATCTTAAAAGCCAAGTGTTGGGGGCAGGAGAGATGGCTCAGCAGCCAAGAGCCAAAGGTTCGGTGCCCAGGACCCACATGGTGGCTCTCGACTATAATTCCATTTCCAGGGGATTCAATACCCTCTTCTGCCCTTCACAAGATCCTGTACTCACGTGACACACATGAACTCATGCAAGCACGCACATGTAAACACATACATACAAAGACTTAGTAAAAAGTTTCCCCAAAGCTCAGTGTGTCAGTGAGCACCTGAAGTCCCAGCGCTGGGCAGGCAAACAGGTGATCCCTTAGCGCTTACTTGCTGGCCTGCCAGCCTACAGCGCCAGGCTCATCGAATGTCACTGTCTCAAAAATGAAGATGGAGAGTGGTTGAGAATGACACTCAACATCGAACGAACTCTGATCTACACACACACACACACACACACACACACACACACCATGCATGAACTTATACCTGCACATACACACACACACACACACCATGCATGAACTTATACCTGCACATACACACACACCATGCATGAACTTATACCTGCACACACACACACACACACACCATGCATGAACTTATACCTGCACACATACACACACACCAAGAAATAAAACCATTAAAAACGTTAATATTAACCCAAAATAACGTAATCACTTTGACATGTGTTACATGAACATGTGTCACACATTTAAAGGACAGTTAAATTTGGACAAGCTACTGATAGCTCTTCAGTAGCTGTCACAGTTGGGAAAGACAGTTCAAGTCTGAACTGCCCCCATTCAAAGAAAACATCCTGTCACTTTGAACTTTGATTGCAATCGACTCTCCAAACTCCCACCTACATTCTTCATTTACCCATTGGTCAATACAGTGGTATGTCTACAATGCCCTAATCACTATGCTACAAACTGAAAACAAAGTGCTGTATTAACAAGGTGTTGTTTGCCCTAAAGCTCCATCTGTAGGAGTGACAGCCACACAAAGGGACAATTATACAAAAATGGAAAGACTGTGAATCTCTGAAGGAAGTACATAAATGTGGCTTTAGAGGTGGCACGGAGGGACCTCCAGGCTGTGTACTGATTTAGTTCAGTGACAGGATGGGGAAGGGCATTCTAGAGACAAGATTCGCCGAAGGCATCGCCATAAAGGATGGCAGGATGGTGTGGGAACGGGGTGGGGCAAAGGTGTAAAGGGGGGGAATCAGGAAAGACAGGCAAGGCAGAGAAGGGTCTGGAACGTGACGACGGGTTTGAAAAAGAATCTCAAAAGCTGCCTTCTGTTCGGGGAAAATGCAGATGCCACCGGGCTTAAGCTTTGGTGAGGTCAGAGTCTGTCCCATAGCCTGGGCCTGATTGCTCCGCAAGGCCAGGACCATGTGCTCGGTTTTCACTCTTAATCCAGGGCTGCGGTGCTCTTGAAGCCCTTTCTTTCTGTCTCCAGGCCTCCATCCACTTTGGCCTCAGCATGGAGGAATGCCACCGTCACCTCTGTGCTTTCAAATTGCTCGACAGGTGGAATTCACGCCCCATCGTGTTTAAAATAGGATCCCAACTACCCACGGTCCAGAACTCCTAAGGGGGTAGTTCAAATGCATTTATGGTAAACGCCTTGAAAATTGAAAAGATGCCGCTCCTAGTCTTGTGCATATGGATTGACAGGACCGGTTCAGGTCAAGGCCAGGGGACTCTCCAGCCAGGGCTGCTGGGTGGTTGTCTGGAGCGCCTCCCACCCTAGGGTGGTAACCCAAAGCACAACTGCCTGACGTGTGCCCAAGGGAGGCGCCGCCTAAGGGGATAGAGATCAGGGTGGTCCTGCAGCCCTCAGGGCGGGAACCCTGCGTCCCGCCTACCCGGTCGCTGGCCGACCCCACGAGCGCCCCCAGCCCAGGTCAGCCCCTCCTCGCGTGCCGGCTAGGAGAAGAGGGTGGAGCAACCCGGCTCCTGCAGCCAATGAACGCAGCGGTTCCCTGGTCCGATCCCCGGCGCGGCTCACCATTGGTCGCCGCCTGGGTCTCGGCCCACCGAACCTTGGCGACCCAAGCCAATCGCGAGGCAGCGGGCCCGACTTACGGGTTCCCGGGGCGGCGGCGGCAGCAGCCTCTGAGCCGGAGGACCGCGGAGCGGGCTGCCGTGACCAGCGGCGCGAGCCCGCACCCTCCCGCGCGGCGCGCCGCGACACCATGGAGCCCGCTGTGTCGCTGGCGGTGTGCGCGCTGCTCTTTCTGCTCTGGGTGCGAGTGAAGGGACTGGAGTTCGTGCTCATCCACCAGCGCTGGGTGTTCGTGTGCCTCTTCCTGCTGCCACTCTCGCTCATCTTCGACATATACTACTACGTGCGCGCCTGGGTGGTGTTCAAGCTGAGCAGCGCGCCGCGCCTGCACGAGCAGCGCGTGCGGGACATCCAGAAGCAGGTGAGCGGCGCGGGGCGCGGCTGTGCGCCGGGCTAGCGGTCCGCCAGACGGCGGAACGGTGTGCCGGGCCCGAGGAGCGGGCGTGGGAGGGGAATCGCGAAAGACCCCGCGTGTGATGGGGGAAGGGACTGCCCAGAGAATGAAACGGAATCGGCAAAATCACTGGGGCAACCAACAGAACCTTGCTCGGAGACTGATGGAGTGTCCGCTAGGTGCAGGGCATGCGTAGTGCCTGGAAAACGAGGGACCCTAAGCCTTCGGGAGGTGGGCAGCAATCAGGTAAAACTCATCAGGCTCCGCATTCCAGAACAGGAATGGCTTCCGGGAGGTGGTGCTGGGAAATGATTCGAGAGGAGAGATTGGTGGGGAAGCTGAGGAGCACGGGCAGTGAGAAGAAGGTTAGAAAGTCAATTGGGAGAGGAGCACTGCGGCAGGAAAGAGGTGAAAGTTTGTTTTACGGTCCCAGGTGCTTTGAATGTCTTTATAATAAAAGGCTAAAGAAAGAAGGTGGGATCCAGCCCCCAACCCCATGAGTAGTCTCAGACTCTGCTCAGTGCCGTCACTCTGCACCCAGAGGTAGTTGCCCGTCTCCCAGTAAGTAGATGATGAGTTCGCCTAGGCCAGCCGGACCGGCACCTAGGCTGAGACTCCTTCACAGTGAAGCCTTCTTCCCCCATCCATCCAGGGCTGGCATGGGCTCCCTCTGCCCCTCCTTATATTCGTCTGTAACTGGCATGGGCTGCAGAGAGCATCTGCTTGCTGCTACCGCCCTCATGGCAGCCACCCTCTTGTTCTACAAGCTTCATGCTGTATGCTGCCGGCTGAGCCCGAAGGCGCAGGCGGACTGACCCCCAGACCTGAAGAGCTTGCAGAGGGTGCTGCGGTCAGACGCGCTTTGCACTGCCACCCTGCGCCTTGGAGCTCACAGTGGAAGCCCCACAGCTCTGTTGAGTTCCCACCCCACCTGCACTGCCCTTCCTAGGTCTTTCTGTGGGTTCAGATTCCGCATTCGCCTGGTCAGCTTGTGAGCTCCGGAAGACAAGGGACTGCTATCTGGCAGCTCCCCTTGGGGCCACAGTATATTAGTGAGTGCTTGTTAACATAGACTAAATGGGAGGATGCGCTGTGAACAGGAAACAGTGGGCCAACGGGCCATGCCTTGTGCCTTTATGTCTGTGGTTTGCAGTTCACAGCCACCTGATGTCTGGGACCTGTTTTACTAGAATTGGGTTCAAGTTGTGAGTTGTGCCCAGAACAACACAACTGGTAAATAGGGCAGAGACTCAACCTTGGCTTGTGATAGAGAGGGCAGAGACTCAACCTTGGCTTGGGATAGAGAGCCCGAACTTTCAACTCCCTCAACCCCATTTTTTCCAATATCCCATGATTCTGGTTTGGCTGCCTCATACCTGGTTGCTTACCATAGCTGCCCGAGTTGTTACCTACTTTCTGGACCTTTACTGTCTCTCTTGAGAATTTGCAAAGAATGGTTTTTGGGCTTTGCTTCTTTGCCCCAAATCCAGTCAATGTCCTAGGCTTGACAGTGTCTACCTGTGTGACCCACCACCCAGCAACACTCCTATTCCTCTGGGCCACATTCCATCTCCAGAGTCAGGCAGAGCTGGGTGGTCATGGAAGTCACCTTTCGTCCTGTCTCTGCCCACTCACAGACTGCCCTTCTGCCAGACTGAAGGCCCTTCCTGAGCCCTCTGTCCAACAGCTCCAGGGCAGCTTCCCCAGAAGTCTGACCCTTGACAGGGCTCTTGCAAAACTTCGTTGAAGCTGCTTTGAGTGAAAAGAGGCCGCACTCGCTGTGTCCTGAAAGATCCAGCAGTTCAGCTGGCTGAGGTGTGACTGAATTCGGGACCCTCTCTGTCGTTTGTCTCCTTCTTGCCTGCCATGTCTTTCTTGGCTCTTCCTTCCCCCGAGTTGACTTCATCCTCATGGGGTGCTGTTTTCCTGTGAGTCCCCGGCAGTTTCTGGCTGAGATTCAGTCAGTGTTGGCCCCACCTCAGTAAAGAGAGCATGCCCAGACTCAACGGCTTGACGACTGGGATCACAGTCACGTTCCTAAAGCTGTCCAGTGGTCAGCAGCATGGAATCAGCCTCACCTGGGTGGAGGGAAGAGGAATTCTAGAAGCAGATGGAAAAATGGACTGTGTTTGGATGCCCTGACTACAGCCATGCGTTGTGCCTGCCTTGTCCCTCTGCAGGGACAGGTACCTCTCTGAGTCCTCCCTGACATGTTGTCCTCTGCACCCTACAAGTTCTACTGACCATTGGCTGGCTGCTCCTAGCCTGCCCCTTCTGTCCCTGTCAAAGTGGCACATGAGTTAGCGTGTGTGGTTGTTGACAACAGAGTCTGGCACAGAATACACTTCCTAAGGAGCTCTTCCCCGCGGACTAAGCCCATCTGTCTTCTGCACTCTCTGTCTTCCCTGCTCGGTGGTTGTTATGAATCTGGGTCTTGCCAGTCATGTGTTGTATGATCTTAGACAAGTTATTTTGCCTGGGTTTTCTCATCTGCAACTTCCTGAGATCGAGAGAATTAACAGATGTGTGTGGGGGGGGGTGCGCACTAGAAAAGATAATCATTTTTATAATAGTCACTCTGTTACCACTGTAAAACCTTTCCTGAACTTTCCAGTTAAATGTTTCCAGAACACTTTGTTTTCTAGTTCTTTTTCATCCCTCCTTGTACAGTAGCAACACATTTGGATCTTCTGTTGGCCTTGTGAGCCAGGGAGACTCCACAGGGTAAGATCCTCAGGGCTTCACCATCCTCCCCAATGGTGCCTGGGCAAAGGCATCTTTCCCAGTTCCCTTCTCCTGAAGGAGGGCCTGTGAGCCGCTCTGGGATCCCAGATGGAGCCAGCTGAGTCTCATCCTGTGGTTGCAGGTACGAGAATGGAAGGAACAGGGCAGCAAGACCTTCATGTGCACAGGGCGTCCTGGCTGGCTCACCGTCTCTCTGCGGGTTGGGAAATACAAGAAGACACATAAGAACATCATGATCAATTTGATGGATATTCTGGAGGTGGACACCAAGAAGCAGGTAAGAGGGCTAGGGTTGGAGTTCAGTGGTAGAGAGTTTACCCAGCATTCACAGGGCCCTGGGTTCAATCTCCAGTACTGCCTCTCTCGCCAAAGGGAAGCACATTCTGTAACCTGGCTCTGGGGCATCCCGGCATGAATAGGACCAAGGCCATCAGTAAAGGCTCTGTGTAGGCGGAGTTCTTCTGTCCTGCAGGCGCCCTCAGATAAACACGTGGAGGCTTATATTAATTATAAATGCTCTGCCGATTACTCAGGCTCGTTACTAACTAGTTCTACCTACCACCGTTGTCCTCCCAAGCATCGCAGCCTTGGGAGGAAAGACTGGCCATAGCCAATCATGTAAGCTGAGAACTCCAGGGAATCTTTTGATCGTCTTAGTTTTATAAAAAATTAGGGATGGAGAAATCACAGGCAAACATGAGTGACAAAAGGGAACCTTCTTATCTCTTTCCTCAAGGTGTGTGTGGGAGAGGCAGCCAGGAGAGAGAACTTGCCCAGTACTCTTTGGCCTGTCTACTAATTCTACTTTCCAATGCTTCTGGGCCTTCTAGATAACGTGTCATCATTCTCCTTCTCAAAGCATAGCTTTAGGAAAAGGGAATTAAGCTTATATGTATGTAATCAAAAGATCCCAATACACAGATTTTGATTGAATTGTCGTTTGTAATAGAACAGTGCAATATCCAGCAACGAGAGAGTCATTGAATACAGCGTGTCATGGCATTTCATCCCTGTGAGGCCCTGGCCAGAGTACATGTGCCTTTTAGCTTTAATGATGTATGCCTGGCATTCAATGAACTGTACCTATTTAAATTGTGCAGTTGGGCAATAAATTTTGACAGTATTGCACCAGCGAAACCATTATTAAAACACAGAACGTTCCCGACAGTCTTAAAAGTTGCTCTTAGTAATTCTTTCCCTTAAACTACTTCCCTGCCTGTTCCAACTACAGCCTTGGGTTGACAGTGTTCTGCTTCAGTTGTTACAAATGAATGCTAGGCTTTGGAGACTATTGAAAGAAATCATTTAGTGCCTACTTTTTTGGTCTGGGTTTTCTAATGTGTATTTTTTTTGGTTTTTTGAGACAGGGTTTCTCTGTAGCTTTGGAGGCTGTCCTGGAACTCACTTTGTAGACCAGGCTAGCCTCGAACTCACAGAGATCCGCCTGCCTCTGCCTCCCGAGTGCTGGGATTAAAGGCGTGCGCCACCAACGCCCGGCCTCTAATGTGTATTTTTAAGATGCATCCATATTAAAGGATGTGTGCCTGGCACAAACTATCTGTCTGCTAGTATCCTTTGCATGGATAGATCAGTTTGTTTAGCCATTTACCCGTGGGTGGACATCCAGGCTATTTCCGCTTTGGTCAGGAACATTTCTGAGCAGACTTTCTGTAAACCTACAAGGTCTTTCATTGGGGCAGGAGAGCCAGCTGAGCTCTTGCAAAGGACCTGAGGTCAGTCCCTGTCATCACCCGCCACGTCAGGCAGCTCACAGCCACCTACAGCTCCAGCTCCAGGGGAGCCACTGGAGACCTCTGAGCTCCACAGACACACACGTGTGCACATAAGTACAAATAATCTAATCAAAGTAAAATAGGGGCCTGAGAGGTAGCTCATCAGTTAAACACTTGGACCCAAGTTTGGTTCTTGGCACCCACATCAGAGGGCTCACAACCACCTGTAACTCTAGGTCTGGGGACCCAAAGCCTACAAGAGTAACCTACACACGTGTACCCAGATACACACGTACACATGGTTTAAAATGATACAAAGAAATCTAAAAAGCAATAACTCTTTAAAAGTCTCTCCGTGGACAAATGTGGAGGTGGAGCTTGGCTGAGTTGAGTCACTTGGCGGGTGGATATTTATTTATGTTTAAGGACTTGGCCAGGTTGTTTTCCTAAGGAGTAACTGCATTTTGCAGTCCCATAAGCAATGTGTATGCTGCTGCTACATATTGCTGAACCTGTCATAGTGGGCCTTGATGGTAGCCATTCTCATGGTGTGTTGTGGTGGCCTCTCCTTGTGGTTTTAGCTTGCTCTCCCCAATGACTGGAGACCCTGACCATCTTCCCATGTGCATACTGGCCATTGGCTAGTTTATTTTAAATCCAAAATCATCCCATATTTTTCTTAGTCCATGACTTGCCTTTTGCAAACCAGAATTTTATTGCCGATGCAGGAGTGTAGAGGTCAGAGGACGGCCGTGGGAGTCGGTTCTCCATCTATCTTACGGGTCTGGGGATCCAACTCAGGTTGTTAGGCTTCTACCCACACTAAAATACTTTCTGATTTCTCTTTTGCTGTATGTTTTGGCTTTGGGCTAATTACCAGGATGTTTAGTTTCCAGATATTTAGTATACTCTTTCTATCTCAGATTTCTGATTTAATTTGGCTGTTGCCAGAAAATTGAATGCTTTCAACTTAAAAAAAAAATCCAGGTGTGTGTGTGCGTGTGTGTGCGCGCGCGCGTGCGTGTGTGTGTGTGTGTGTGTGTGTGTGTGTGCGCGGGTGTGCACGTGCACATGCTACTCTGAGTGCACTGTTTTGGAGAGCATGTTCTACAAATGTCAGTTAGGTCTGGTGACTCATCATCTTGTTCAGATGTGACTTTACACATTTCCGCTCTGCTAATCCATGAAAGCGACTGAAGTCGACCTGCAATTGTTTATCCCCTACCATCATGTCTCAGTCTCACATCAAGTGTTTCAGAGCTCTGTTACTAGGCATAAACAAACATGTTGAGGATTTTTTTAATTTTTGACTAATCCCTTTTTTTCATTATGGAAAGATGTAGCCCGGGTTGGCCTTGAATCCGCTACCTAATGCCTCCCAGATGGGTGTGGGTGTGCACCACCACATCTGGGTCAGGTTACCTTTAAAACAAAATCTTTAGTTACACTATTTGCTCTGAAATCTACTTAGTCTGATATTGATAAATGCACTGGCTTTTCATTTGACTAGTGGTGGCACAACGTGTATGTTTTAATCCTTTTACTGTTGACCTAATGAAGTGTGTTTCTATTACAGGCAACACTCAGTTGGGTCTTGCTTTTCTTTTTTTTTTTAGTTCAACCTGGCAGCCTCTGTCTTTTAATTGAGGTGGTAAGACCATTGCATCTCCTGTCCCCCTAGCTGACTTGAGCCTGTCTGTTTATGTGTCCCGTTTGTTCTCTGTTCCTTTTTTCTCTCTTCTACCCTGTGTTCTTTTGGGTTTCCAGATAATCTTAATGGTTCTGTGTTAGCTTCCTTTCTGGCTTACTAAGCTGGAGCTCTGCTTCAGGGTTTCCAGTATATGTTTTCCTTGTTCCAGTTGGGTGGTGTTATCTCACTTCACATGTGTGTAAAGATCTTATGACAATATGTCATAAATGTTTCCATCCACCACCGCCCCATTCCCCCCATCCCCCCACCCCGTCCCCCACCCTCCACCCCCTGCCCCATCCCCCCACCCCAACCCCCACCCTCCACCCCACCTCCCGTCCCCCACCCTCCACCGCCCCACCCCCCATCCCCCACCCCTGCCTTTTATACTTTTGTCATGCTTTCCTTAGCTCTGAACTGTATTATTGTCATTATTTTAATGCCTATTAAAGAAACTTAAATAATAACAATTATTTGTCCATGGAGTTAATTGTGTTTTCATTTCTATTCTGGAGTTATATTTCTGTTAGTTTGTTTTACTTTTGCCCAGGGAGCCTCTTAGCATTTCTTGTATACATCACAATATGCATAAATACACATTTTTCCAGGTTGACAGGAATTTTCTCCCAGTTCTTTGAAGACCTTACTCCACTACCTTTGTTTGCATTGTTTCTAGCAAGAACTCTGTCAGACAGAGTTTTTATTTTAATGCATCTCATATTTATTTCTGTGTCTGTGTATGCACACACACATGAGTCTCCATAGAGGTCAGAAGAGGGCATCAGACCCTGGAGTCATAAGCTGCCCAACATGGAGGCCGGGAACTAAACTCATAGCCAGGCGGTGATGGTGCACATTTTTAATCCCAGCAGAGGCAAGCAGATCTCTGAGTTCAAGGCCAGCTTGGTCTACAGAGTGAGTTTCAGGACAGCCAAGGCTAAACACAGAAAAACCATGTTTTGAAAGAAAAAACAATAACAAAAAAGAAATACACAGGAAAAAGGAAAGAATGGCATCCCTCTTGGTAGGTTTTTTTCTCTCTTTTCTGCTGCTAAAATGTTTTCTTTTTTATTTTTTTAAAGAATTATTTATTATATATGCAGTGTTCTGCCTGCAGGCTAGAAGAGGGCGCCAAGTCTCATTACAGGTGGTTGTGAGCCACCATGTGGTTGCTGGGAATTGAACTCAGGACCTCTGGAAGAACAGCCAGGACTCTTAACCGCCGATCCATCTCTCCAGCTTAAAATGTTTTCTTTTTTTCTTTTTTTCTTTTCTTTTTTTTTTTTTTTTTTTTTTGGTTTTATGAGACAGGGTTTCTCTGTATTGTTTTTGGAGGCTGTCGGTCCAGCCTGGCCTTGAACTCACAGAAATCCGCCTGCCTCTGCCTCCCGAGTGTTGAAAATGTTTTCTTAATTACTGGATTTGAGCAATTTATTGTGATGTTTTTGGTACGATTTTCATAATTCTTGGGTTTAGAAATTGTTAATTTTTTTTCACTGAATGTAGAAAATGGGGGGATATTATTTTTTTCTGCCTTCTCCCTTTTCTCCTTTGGAGACTGCTATCACAGGTGTGTTAGACCTCTTCAAATTGTTCAGGTTATTTCTCCTGTCTCACTGTAGATGATGTCAGTCTACTCATTTTTCTTCTGTAATTCCTGGTTTGCTGTTAGCCCAGTCCACTGTATCTTTCATTCTAGACATTGGGTTTGGTTAATATTTTTTTGTTATTTATTTGTATATGTGTGAGCGTGTGTGTGTGTGTGTGTGTGTGTGTGTGCGTGTGTGTGTGTGTGCATGTGCGTGCTGAGGTGCACATGTGGAGGTCAGAGAATAATTTTGAAAATCAATTATCTTCCTGAGTTTCTGGAGATTGAACTCAGATCCTCAGGCTTGCAATGCAAGTTCTTTTGTCCACAGAGCTATCTTGCTGGCCCTCAAATTTAACTATTTGAATATAGAGAATTAAGTTGGTGTCCCTGATTGCTCTTCTGTTGCCTGTGAGTTCTAGGTCTGTTTTGCTTGCTTGATTTTTCTCATCATGGGCTGTACTTTCTTGTCTCTTTGCATGCCAGTAAATGCTGACTGGACAGTTGTGACATTCTGACCTTTTCCTAGTGGGTGTCGGGTATTTCATTCCTACATGTCTTGAGGTTGCATTTCTAGGAGGCAGCTAAATTCCTTGGAAACAATTTGATCCTGTTGGGTCTTGATTTTCTTGGGGGGGGGGCCAGAGCACCATTTAATCTGAATTAATTGTTTTCCCAATACTGAGGCAAGACATTCTAAGGACTTCATGAGTCAAGTTTTCCAGACTGGCTTATGAAAATAAATACTATGTCCTGCACCAGGGTGACCTTCTGGTGCCTTGACCTGTAATCTTGATGATTCTGTTCCCTGGCCTCAGCCTCTGGAGATAGCTAGCTGTACATGTATATACCTGGTTGAATATGCTATGATGCCCTTTGCAATTCTTCCAAGTAGGTGTCTCTGGGCAGCACTGTTCTGATGCTCTGTGCTGCAAACTCATTTCTGATTGGTCCTCTGGAGCTCTGATTTAGCAAATCATAATGATACAGGCCCTTCCTTCTCCCCACTCACTCTGGGCAGATGAGGGTAATCTCACAGCTTGCCTTGTTTGTTCCCTGTCTCTCAGGTATTGTTACTTGATTAAACAGGAATTGCAGAGCAAACAATTTATAGAACTAAGAAACGACAAATGCAGCTGGCTGCCTGGACATTCACCCAAGGGTCCTCTGCAACTCTGGGGCATCCATCTTTGGCCTACAGACCTAGAATTCTGAAGGACTTCCCTGTCTTGTCTTGGCAAAGTTCGGCAGTTGCCTTCTTTTTGTGTCCTACTCATCCAATTTGGACAGCATGTTGTCAGCAGTCAAGGCAAGGGCAGTTTCTTGCCCAGTAGCTAACTTTACCACAGCAAAAGCAAACTCCAAATGAAGGTTCTTTGATGCCCAACATCCTTTTTTGAAGTAAATAGGTGCTTCCAGGGGCAGCTGTGTCTCACTGCCATGAAAAGCTTTAGGTTATTAAAACATCTTAAATGCCATATTCTGGAGGTCTCTGAAGTGTTTGAAGATCACCTATCTATCTAAAATAATATCTGCTTAACCTTGAAAACATACCTAGTATGACTACAAGTTTAATTATTATAGATAACCTGAATTTCTTAATTATGCATTACATTTTTAAATGAGCTGCATAGGTTTAATACCTTAAACAAGAGTAGAAGCCTATATACAGTATAAAAAAACTTCCAAACTAATATTTCTCCTATAATCTAGGCATTTGCTGCATTTGATTCTGTTTGTTTGGGGTTTGTTTGGTTTGGTTTTTACAAGATCTTGCTATATAGCCCCAACTGGCCTCAAACTTGTGGCAGTTCTCCTGCCTCAGCTTCTCAAGTGCTGGGATTACAAGTGTGTGCAGCCACACCCAACAGTTATGAGATCTTCAGGAGGGTGACATTTCAGTACTAACTGACGCAGAACCAGAGGTCATAGTCACCATAACTGAAGCCAGCCTAGTATTCTAGGAGGAGCCATAAAGGCTGAATCTCTGAGACCTTGGGAAGGCTGAGATGTCACTCTGTGTGTGCAAGCATTATCGTGGGCTTGGCTGTTTTCCTCAGACCTAGCCTCTCTCTTGTCCCATCCACAGATTGTTCGAGTGGAGCCCTTGGTGTCTATGGGTCAGGTGACAGCTTTGCTGAACTCCATTGGCTGGACCCTGCCTGTGTTGCCTGAGCTGGATGACCTCACTGTGGGTGAGTACCCCATGTTCATGGCAGGAGGGCTGGGTGGTCCCAGAATCACAGCGGAGGAACGTTGACCTCCTTCCGTAGCGAATCTACTCTGCAACGGCTACTTTTCTGTTTGGGCCGGAAATGCCCTTGCTCCATTTCTGAGAGGTTCAGATATTCTGATTCCGTCTGCTTCCTCATGACTGTTCTTTGCTCGGGTTCTACCAGAATAAGTTTGGTTCCTCTCCCTGTGGGGTCTGTGGCCACCAAAGCTCTTGTCCAGGGACAGCATCTTCCCCTAGGTCACACACCCACCCTACCACCCAGTAGCCCTTCTTTTCATGAAAGTTCCTCCTACAGCGGATGCACACAGTTTTTTTTTTTAAACCTCGGAGGCTGACCAGAGGTGAGGGTGGTGACCATCCTCAAGGAGACGTTCTCACTCCTGCTCTCCAGATTGATCGGTGGGGAATATCCTAATTTAGCAGCTCCGTTTCCGCCAGCCCCTCCCTGCTCACCACAGCTTTCCCTGCTGACCCGCATGTCTCTGCAGGGGGCCTGATCATGGGCACGGGCATTGAGTCGTCCTCCCACAAGTACGGCCTGTTCCAACACATCTGCACCGCGTACGAGCTGATCCTGGCAGATGGCAGCTTTGTGCGCTGCACGCCGGTGAGTTCAGAGATGGGGGCACTGTGGAGTCAGGGAGGTGGCTGTCCTTGGACACTTCATTTTAAATACATCTATTGGGCTGTACAGCAGCCCCTTAAAGGGAACCTTGACTGAGGCGGGTCAGCTTGTAGAACCACATGCTCCTTACTCTCAGAAGTGGGCAGTGCCCTGGCAGGCTCCGAATTTAGGCAAAGCGGACCAAGAAAGGCATTGCCAGCTCAGGAGGGGGCATTTTCACATTTTCACACCTCTTGGCTGCCCTGACTCTAGTAGGGATCTAGCTCATTTAGCTTGTACGGGTGCCCCTGCTTGCTCCTTGGTCCTCCCTCTGGTCTTCGGTCATGGCCTTTTCGGGTAGCGTGTGGTTCAGGGGCTGGGCCTCAGTAGCAGGTGTTGGATACTGTTTATCTGAGCATCCCTGATGTAGGGATCAGTAGGAGGAGGTAAAATATGAAGTAGAAACTGCAGGGGGAACATTGAATACCGATTATAATGTACATTGCTCAAGATAGCAATGGCAGAGATCTGGCCCAGGCACTATGTCCTTGACCATGTCTAGAGGTCAAGCTCTCATCATGTGCCAATTCTGTCTCACAGTCTGAAAACTCAGACCTTTTCTATGCTGTACCCTGGTCCTGTGGGACCCTGGGTTTCCTGGTGGCTGCCGAGATCCGTATCATCCCTGCCAAGAAATATGTCAAGCTGCGATTTGAGCCAGTTCGGGGCCTGGAGGCCATCTGTGAAAAATTCACCCATGAGTCCCAGCGATTGGAGAACCACTTTGTGGAAGGGTTGCTGTACTCCCTAGATGAGGCGGTCATCATGACAGGGGTCATGACGGATGACGTAGAGCCCAGCAAGGTAGGTCAGGGGACAAAGGTGGGCTGGGACTGAACCTATTTTAGACTGTTTCTTATGACCACCCACCAGGGTTCAGGGAACAGGCTCCTTCTGAGCTGTGTTAGGGACCCGGAGAGTCCTGTGTCCTCCACTCCTGTCGCCTGCCTCTCCTGTGCTCCCCTCGTGGTAGACAAAACTTAATGTCTAATGACAGCTTGTGTCAGATGAGGAAACTGATGCTCCATGGGCTAGTTTAAATTTCCACAGAATGGCAGACGCCAGATTGAGCAATTGCCTTGAAACTTCCTCCAAACCAAATGGGCACACCCTCAGCTTTCACCATACAATGTTTAATGTTTTATTAATGTATTTTAATTATATGTGACAAGTATGTGACGTTTTAATCTTTATTTTTCAGTCAGGATTGCATACTAGCTCAGGCTGTCCTAGAACTCACTGTGTAGCCCAGACTAACCTCCAACTAAGGGCCGTCTTCTTGCCTCAGTCTCTTGAGTATAAGTTCTGGAATTGCAGGTGTGAGTCAACTGTGTAATATATTTGTCATTTTCTGTTTCTGTTTTTTGGTTTTGTTTTGTTTTTCGGTTTTGTTGTCTGTTTGTTTTCAGACAGGGTCTTACTGTGTAGCCCTGGCTGGTCTGGAGCTCACTGCATAGACTAGACTAGCCTCAAACTCAGAGATCCTCCTGCCTCTTCCTCCCAAGTGCCAGATTAAAGGTGTATGCCACCATGCCTGGCAACCAAGTAATGTTTTTTTCAAGATAGGGCTTCTCTTCATAGCTTTTGGAGCCTGTCCTGGTGACTAGACTGGCCTCAATCTCACAGAGATCCGCCTGCCTCTGCCTCTCAGGTGCTGGGATTAAAGGCGTGCACCACCACTACCCAGCATGACCAGGTAATTTTTAATAGTAGGGTTTTTTCCCAACTCAGAAAGGATTTGTGCTCATTGTAAGAGACCTGGAAGTAGGAACAAGTGAAAGACCCCATGTACACACTTTTAACTGTTCCTCATTTACACCCCCACTTAATGCATACATAAAACCTTTTTCAGTTTTTTAATGATAAACTAGTATGTCAGTGTTGGATATGTAAGAAAGTTAAGGTGCGTTTTTTCACACATGTGTGTGCGCGCGTGCGCACGCGCGCGCGCGCGCGCACACACACACACACACACACACACACAGTAACCCGTTTCCACAGTTTGCCATGCATTTCTCAGTGTATGTGGTTGGGCATGTCCTGATTTTATCATACTCCTCCTTTCTTCTCCATTTTTTCTTTCTTCTCCAACATTTTTATAATAAAATGGAATCCTGAGTCAAGGCATGAGCACCCTAAACATGGATTAGTGAAGCCCTCAGCCCCCAATGGATTAGTCATGTTCATGCCTACCTCCACAACAGGTGGCTGAAGGCCTTTTCCCTACATCCTTGCCAACTGTAGTGAGAGTATCACACTTTGATTTCTGCCAATCTGATAAGGTTAAAAATAGTTCGTCTTTATTTTGTAACTCTTGTTACTTGCACAGTTGAACACATCTTTGCTGAGCTTTCTAGTTTGTCTGCCTTTATCCGTCATCGCCTCTTCAAATTTGTCTTGTCGGGTGGGTAAGCGTTGTCCTGTACTCCACTGCTTCCGTTGAGTTAATGTCTACAGAACAGAGCATTGAGCAAATGCCCTGTCTGGTGCTTATAAAAAAAAAAAAAAAAAAAGAAACCACTGTCCACAGTTAGAAATTTAAGTTGCTTCCAGTTTTGTTTTGTTTTTTAATTTAATTAGTGGAGCAGTGAAAACTTGAAGAGTATCTTAAAGTAGAATTATTACATCATAGTATAGGCATCTCTTAAAGCTCTTGATCTACACCTGCAGTCTTAAAATGTTTTAAGTTGGTGGGGGGAGTCTTGGGGCTGGAGAGATGGCTCAGCCGTTAAGGGCACTGCCTGCTCTTCCAAAGGTCCTGAGTTCAGTTCCCAGCAACCACATGGTAACTCACAACCATCTGTGATAAGATCTGGTGCCCTCTTCTGGCCTGCTGGCATACATGCAGGCAGAACACTATACATAATAAATAAATCTTTTAAAAATAATAAAATTGGGGGCCTCAAGATGACTCAGTGTATATGGGTACTTCCCACCAAGGCTGAGTTTGATACCTGGGACCTACATGACAGAGGGAAAGAGTTAACTCCCACAAGTTGTCCTCTGTTACACACACACACACAATAAGTTTTGGTTTGGTTTAATTGGAAAGGAGGGCTAGTGGTTTAACCCAGTGGTAGGATTCTTAACGACTGTGTATGAGGCCCTGGTTTCGGTAAATTACAGTAATTGAAAATGACTCACAAATAGTGTAGAACAATCCCCTCTGCATATTAGAAAATGAGGCCCAGTGAGAGACAGAGACTCCTGGAAATGCCCAGTAAGCATAGCAGGTTCACATTCTGGTCTCTGGCTCCTGGTTCATGTGGGTCCCTGAGTCCCAGCTTCTAGAGTTTAGCAGCGAACGTCCACAGCATTGATTTCTGGTGGGACACATGTCTGGAGGAGGGCATACAGGAGCAGCCATGGAGCCAAAGTGTTCTGGCTGACCCTAGGCTGGAACCTAGGCATTGTGAGTACCCCACCCCAAGGGGCATCTGGTCCAGAGGTGTTCCAGCTTGTCCCGGGCAATTCCTTAGAGGTGTCCACAGCGTAAAGCTGAGGGGAGAAGCCATCTGCCTTACAAAAATAACTTTACCATTGTCTGATGGATTAGATGCCATCAAAGTGATGATCACTAAAAGAGGATTTGTTCAACTTTTAACATGTTTGACACCTGACCCGATCTCTGAGGAGGAAATGAAGGTCCCAAGACACTTCCAGGAGCTCCTCCAGGCCAAGGGGCAGAAAAGCACAGGGACCAGAGATTCTTGGCTTTTGCCATAGCAAGCAAGACCAGGACACCAATTGTTAACTGAGCTGGGACAGGAGAGTAGTAGGTGCTGTTAGGTGGGCCGAGCACCCCAGTTTGGAAGCCACCCAGGCACTGTGGTGGGTCCTCTGGTGGCACCATCCAGGGTGAGGCTCTCTGCAAGGATGTAACCCACTTTACAGCCAGGCGAGAGCGTCTCTTTGCGGATATGTTAAGGCTGGCATGAGCTTCTACGGCCTCCTGGCCTTCCCAGCTGCTCTGTGTCCTGAGTGGTGGTTAAGCTGGCTTTTTTATCATTTGGGGGCTTCTCTAGTAAAGTGGTTCCCTAAGACCTTGGACCTAGACACCCCAAGTTTTGACTTAATTACACAGTGGATGCCACTGCCAGGCAAGTGGCCAGGCCTCAGCTGCCTCAGATCAAATTGCTCCGTCAGCCGCTGAGTTTCGGTTCCCTTCTGTTACCAAGCAGAGGCCTCACTATCCACAGGGAAGCCAGCTTGGGCAAACAGACTCTGTGCACAACTGTCTAGCCCACTGTAGCTCCTCTGTCCCTCCCCACAGAGTGCCTGTCTCAGAGAAGGCTCCACAAGAGGGCGGTACCCCGAGAAGTGGCAGGTGCTGGCTGCTGAGGGGAGGTTGAAAGCCAGCGGGAGGGAGGGCAAGGAACTGATGCTGTGGCCCGCAGGCCAGGCCCATGCGAGGTGTGTCCTGTACTGTGTGTTTGGACCTCTACAGCCGGTCCAGTCGGCAGAATTGGTATCTTGCCATATAGAAAGTGAGGCAAACCGGCTAAAGGATTGGCCTCATGGCTTGTACATGGAAGAGCAAATTGGCACACCGTATGTACAGTATGGTACGGTCCTGGTTTCCATTTTAGTCTTTGTTTTGTTCTGTTTTGTTTTGAGAGAGAAATAAAGCCCCAAAATATAAATAAATATATATGTGTGTGTGTGTATATATATATATTTATTTAGAGAATGTATATTTTTATTGTTAATTCACATATGCAGGAAACAGGGTTAGGGAATGACCTTCACCAATTCACACAGCTAAAGTATAGCTGGGCAACATTTGGCCCAGCCTTCCAGCCCTAGGACATTCTCTGTACCCAAGAGAACCTGCCCAGAATTCATTTGAGAGGAGAGGGCGCCGGGGTCTGAGCAGCTAAGTCATCCTGGAACCAGACAGATTAAGGCCTGAACCTCTGAGAGCTGTAAGACAAATAGTTCAATGTGTCAGTTAGTCATTGGAGGACACAGCCTGGAGCCAGAACGTGTAGCCTATGAGCTTCCCTCCAGGAGAGGGAGACTCTAGGGAAAGTGCTGAACCCAGGGGACTGCTGCCAAGTCTAGGAACAGCAAGAAAGCGTCATGGTTGGCTGGAGCTGGAACTTCCGTTTGCAGTGAGGGTGACCCACACAGGCTCGGGGAGGACAGCAGGAAGCTAACCTGTGCAGAACCTTGAATTCCCACTGACCTCCTAAACATTGACTTGTGTTCGAATCAGGACACCGGCTAAGATGGGCCACTAAATCTCCTAGACTTCCAGAGCTGGCTGTGTGGCCCTGTGCACAGTGCTAAGGCCACCAAGCATTTGCTCTCTGCTGGAGAGTGAGTGCCTGCTGTGCCCAGGCCACAGTTGACATGTCAGAACTTGTAACAGCAGCACTATTGCTCCCTGGTGGCTCCCTTGTGCTGTCTGACACTCTCTGACCACAATGCCCTCTTGTCATTTCAGCTGAATAGCATTGGCAGCTACTACAAGCCGTGGTTCTTCAAGCATGTGGAGAACTACCTGAAGACTAACCGTGAGGGCCTCGAGTACATTCCCCTGAGGCACTACTACCACCGCCACACGCGCAGCATCTTCTGGGAGCTCCAGGTGAGGCGTGGCTCTCAAGGCCCTGGCTCCTCTGGGACAGCGGGCCATTCACATTGTGGCCACAGTTCTCTGTCCCTTTGGTGAAGGAATGGTCTTGTCCTCACAGTCCTGCAGAGCAGTTACTGTGTTTTGGGTGGGGCACAGCCACCGGCAGTGAGACATTGACTTTCACTGTTGACACTGAGAGCAAGCGGGGCTGTACTTTGGGGAAGGCAGACCGGCTTTGACTTTCAGGAGGCATTATCCTTGCTGAATGGGGATTCTAGCTCTGCATGGGGAGACAGCAGACAAAGGGAGGGGGGAGGGCTGTGCATAGGGGTAAGAGGAGAGTCAAGTTCAGGCGTGAGGCGAGCTTAAGTCCATTGTGTGCAGGGGTGAGTGAAATAGGAAATGTCCTTAGGAGATGGGCACATGAGGACAGGCCACACACAACCTTCAGGAGAGTCTCCGAGCAGAGGAATGGCCAGTGGTGAGCCCCGACACTTGACTAGTGTCTGGCCCATGCTTCAGGGAGCCCAGCACACACGTGATGCTGTGTAGCTTCCACATCCAGAGTCCCAGATGTTTTCTCTGTACCACAAGGAAACCCATATCCTCTGAGCAAGGAAACAGTTTTCACATTCTTTTTGGGACACACGCATCCATATACACAGGTAAGAAGCGGAGTTGCTGGACTATGGTAATTCTGTGTGTAACTGGCGGAAGTTCTGCCAAAATGTTTCCCACAGTGGTTATATTGTTTACATTTCACCTGGCAGTGTTCCAGTTTTCCATTCTGGCCAATACTTACTTTCTGCTTTGTAAGCTATTATTATAGTCCTCAGATGGGCAGTGGTATCACAATGGTGTTTGCTTGTAGTTCCTTATTGATTTTTCTTTTTTTAATGGTTTCTCAAGACATGGTTTCTCTGTGTGTAGCCTTGGCTGTACTTGAGCATTGTGTCAGTGTTTGTGGGCCATTTGGGGGGGTCTTTTGTTTGTTTGGTTTTGTTTTATTTTTAGTCCATTCATTCATTCATTCATTGTGTGTGTGTGTGTAAAACACGCATGTGCCATGATGTACATGTACATGTGGAGGTACATGTGGAACTGTACTTCCAAGAATCAGTTCTCTCCGTCCCCCCGTGGGTCGCAGGTGTCAAACTCAGATCATCAGGATTGGCATCGAGTGCCTTCACCCACTGAGCCATCTCATTCGCCCCATTGTCCATTGTTCCCTGGGCTGTTTGGGTTTGTTGTTGAGATGTGTGTGTTCTTCACACACTCCGGATGCTAAACCATTAGCAGACACACGACTTGCAAATGTTTCTCCCGTCCTGCACACTGCTTTTCACAATTTTGGCAGTGTCTGTTGATGTGCTTGTTTTTCATGTCAGTGAAGTCCAACTTATCTGTTTTGTTCATATATACTTAAGAATTTATTAACAAATCGAGACCATGGAAGACCCTTGTTCTCCATCTCCCAATCCATGCCAGGCTCCAGGAGCTTCAAGGGTGTAGCTCCTTTGTTTAGGTTGAATATTTTGCGACTCGTGTATGAGGCGGGAGTCGCTTGCCGTCTCTTACACCTCACTGTCCTGTAGTCCCTACAGGCCACATATGTCTGAAACACAGCAAGGTTGCTGAGTGAGAGCCAGGGTACAGAACGAGGTCACACAGCAGCCAGAGGCTGGCCTGGGTCACATGGCTCCTTGTAGGTCAAGTGAGAACTTAATGCTTTATTCTAGGTGTGAGAGGAAGCCAGTGGGCGCTTTGAGCAGGAAAGTGGTGTGTCCTACTTTTTTATTTTTAATCTTAAAGAACATCTTTGGTAGCTGGAAGGAGAGTGGGTGGGGTAGGTTGGGGGCTAAGTGATCATGGGAAAAGAGATGAAACATTACTGTTGTCTGGGAGGCAGCCGAGAAAAGCAGCATAAGGGACCTTGACAGTTGAGTCAACCTACCGGATTTCCAGACAGATTGGCATGAGTTCAAGGTTGGAGACCCCAGAGCTGGGGAAGGAGGGCATGGCAGAGAGACTGGAAATTCTGCCTGGGGTATGTCTGTTGAAGGTACATCTTTAGCTCACAGGTGGTGCCTTGGGTTGGTCCCCAGTCACTTATGAGTGTGAGGACCAGAAGGTCTCAGCAAGGTTAAGACCATGTATATAAATATAGGCATCGGTGGTGGGGAAATGTTTTTGAGTTTGGAGGTTTTTGTTGGAGTTTGGTTGTTTTGTTTGTGAGATAAGGTCTCATGTAGCCCACGCTGGTCCTTTTGTCTCTGAGACCACCTCGAACTTTCCTTCCTGCCTCCACACCACATACAGGGCTTGTGGCCTGTTCCACCGTACCTGGTCTTTTTTTGCAGGGTTTGGGGAAATGATATTTAAAGGCACAATAGTAGGAGCATGAAGATGCCCAGCCCTGGGTCCCCTACAGCCCCTAGGAGAGGAATCAGCAGGAGAGGTGCTATAGCCAGAAGCTGGAGGACCTCCAGGAGGTGTCCGGTGCTAAGTGGACGAAGGATAGAGTCAGCTTTGAATAGCAGATAAACCCGGAAGACTGAGTGTGAAAGAACGGGTTTGTGAAAACCAATCTCAGAGGCTACTTAAAGGCACAGATGGGGGGCGGGACACGCAGGGACAGAAGCTGGAGGGAGGATGGGGCTAAGAGAAAGACTCTTGTTTCTCTGATTGTTTTTAGGAGAGGTGACTCATGGTTATGTGCCCTGGGGCTGATGGGAGAATGACGGCATAGGGTGGAGATGTTTTTACTGGGATGGCTTCTCGGCTCAGCTGAGAAAGTGGCCTCATGGTGGTAACGTGTAGGCGGGAACAGTCGCTTGAAGTTGGGGACAGTTGGGAGGTGGAAAGTTGAGGAATTCCCTTCTGGTTGTCTAATTTCTCAATGAAATCAGAAGTAGGAATTTCAGCTGGGACATGGTGACAGCTTGAGAGGGGGACATGTGAATTGCCCCTTACAGAATAGGAAGTTCATTGACTGGGATGGCCAGAGGATTCAGCTTCCTGAGACTGGTGACCATGAACTCATGGCAAGGCCAGCACGTGACTGTGGGCTTTTACACTGTGACACCGGGTGCCAGGTTAGTAGAGTGGACCACCTCTCGGGGAGGTTGAACAGAAGGAACCGTGGAATAGATGAATGTAGACACTGATGGTCGGGGACTCGGGAAACATTCTTAAAGGACCAACTAGATGATGCTCACACTCCTGAACTGAATTCTGCTCCAACAGAGCAGCACAGTGATCCATTCCACAGTGAGTGAGCGAGCGAGCTATGGATGGCTCTGGAAAAAGATGTACCGAGACTGATTTGGCTCAGAGATTAGATCGCCACGGTGACAATGTTGTCAGCAGTTCTGAGTTATGACATGAGAGCAGTAGCTGAGCTCGGCGAAAGATAAGACTGGGGAAGATAAAGGCAAATGGGCAGGGAGCTGGGGTACCACAGTGTGGGTAGATCGTACTTGTGAGTATTAAAGTCACCAAATATGAGTGCAGATGAAGGTGACCGTGGCCCCAGACTCAGTGAAGTAGAGCTGTGGTGTACAAGGGTGAATGAGAGTGCCGTGCCTCTGACCAGGAAGGGAGTCTGTGGGGGTGAGGGGACAGTGATGAGAACCATGAATGTGGTGAGTGATTGCAGTAGTCCGGCCCTGGTGAGGCATAGCCACGAGCGTGAGATGAGAGGATGCAGCAGTCCGGGCCTCACCGAGGGGTGCCATGAGGGTGGGGTGAGGGGATCAGCAGTCTGGGCCTCACCGAGGGGTGCTGTGAGGGTGGGGTGAGGGGATCAGCAGTCCGGGCCTCACCGAGGGGTGCCGTGAGGGTGGGGTGAGGGGATCACAGTGGTTCAGGCCCCAGTGAGGCATCCGTGCATGTGAGGGGGTGGGTGGAAATGCATGGAGGAAGCCCTTTCGCAAGGCCACGTGGGCTGTTTGAGCTGCCTGTCAGCGGAGCAGTTGGCTTCCCCCACGCAGGTGTCATGGTTCCCAGTCACTCCCACCATACCCCAAGTGTTAGCACCTTTGTCACTTAGTTAGCCCCACTCCAGCCGAGGGGCACTGAGCCCCATCTCCTGAGGAGGTAGATAGGTTTGTAACTGCTTCACAGTCTGTGCTCAGAATGAAGCTTGTCATGTTGTTGTGAGTCTGAGTAAACACTGTCCTAAGTCGCCCTCATTCACAGGCAGGAACTGGAAGGACAGGTGTGTTACGCCTGTGTTTGCTTACCTGCAGTATGTTTGCTCTTGGGACTTAGAAATTTGAGGCAATAGGGAAACAGGACTGGGCAGTCGCAGAAGCCCAGCTGCCCATCACAGGAGGGCGGAGTTGGCCTTCAGAAGGCTGTTGCCTTTGAGGTCAATGGACTATATCCACACCTCTGCCCCTCTCCTCCTGGCCTGTGTGAGGCAACTCCCTTCTGCCAACGGTGGTTTCTGAGGAGGAGCCCAGTTCCAGGAGTCCCTGGGGAGTGGGTGGAGCACACAGCTAGGCCAAGTTATAGAAGCTGAGACTCTTCTGGTAAGGGACACACACAATCTCAAAAGTAGGCTTTCCACAGGAAAGCCATTGGCTGCCTTCACTTCGCCTTCCTCCCTGTAGAAAGAAGGTCTTTGAAAGGACAACCTGGTCAGCCTACATTCTGGGTGATGAGTCAGTCTACCCCTCAGCTGGGCCTAGCCTGGTTCCCTCCCTCCCCCTCCCTCCCTTCCTCCCTCCCCCTCCCTCCCCTAACAAGCATCACCAGGTTCAGGACCAGCTCAGTGGAGTCCAGTGCACAACGCAGGTGTAGAGTGCCATTGAAAGTACTAAAACAGAGCCTTTTCCTTTGTCCTGTCATAGATGTTTGCATAATAAGTAAAAAAATCATTCTGGGTTATTAGCATGGACTTTACCATTCATCTTTTAGATATAAGAGCACTGGCTGGGAGCTCAGTGATCGGGGCTAGGACTAGGGCTCAGTGATGGGTGCTTGCCTAGCACACCTGAGCTGTAAGTTCAGTCCCTACCACAATGAGGTTGGCGGCCTGGAGACCTACTGTCTTGACAGTACTTTGATCTAGAAAGATGGTTCTGTACAGGTACAGCATTTCTGTTCAAGAGTGAGGACCCGGGTTTGAATCCCCAGAACCCACTTAAAGCTAGGCATGATGGCCCACATCTATAAAACCAGAGCTGCTAATGGGAGATGCGGCAGGAGCATTTCTGGAAGCTTTCCAGACAGCTAGCTTGGCACGCAGGGCAGCACACAACCAGAGAGACTTAACTCGGACAAAGTGGAAGGCAAGGGCAATATCCACAGGCATGCATTTGCATGCATGCATACATACATACATACATACATACATACATACATACATACATACATACATAAGACTATTTTACTTTCTGTACATGAACATTCTATTTTGACCTTGGTTTTTCTGTTAAGTAAGAGAGGCCTGAGAACCTAGGGCTGGCCTATGTCATCCTTTCGTTAGGAGTGGCCGTTTCATAGCAGTTGTCAGCCAGTGTGTGGGGGGGTGGTTAACATGGGCAAGAAAGGAGCTACTGGGACCTTTGGCCATCCCTGGGGCCCTGCAGGCAGTTACAGGAGTAGAGGTGGCCAGACGCAGGCAACAGTCAAGGTGGCAGGAGCCTGAGGACGAAACGTCTTGAGGAGATTGCTGGAATGAGTGACTTCGGCATATTGGCAGGACAGGACAAGAGTGGAGCCAGGGCCGTGGGACCCAGGTCACTAAGGGGTCAAAGGATGCATTGTAAGGGGGAGGCAGAGGCAGGAAAGAAGAGCGGTGTTTAAACCTTGGCTTTCTGAGGCTGAGAGTTTCAGCCCATACAAACCAGTGGGGCTGAGAAAAGCGGCGTAGTCTCCCTGAGAGCTAGAAACGGGCGCCCATCTCACTGTGTCTCACTGATCACCTGTCGGGGAACTGCAGAGACCTGGAGGTGTGAGAGCACATTGCTGGCCAGCATGCAAGGAGCCGTGTCCACCTCCAGTTTCAGAATACAAGAGGAAGTAGGATCCCTTAAAGATACCCACAGCGTTTATTGTAGAGTTGTCCGCGTCCACGAACTTAACAGCAGATGTGTGCATTGATGGGCAAATACATGTGCAAAGGAGCTTCACTGATGCTCTTGAGCAGTCTGAATGCTCATCCATGTAGACCTGCTTAAATAAATGGCTCTACATCCGGGCAACAGAGTGAAGTGCCCAAGCTCTCTAGACATCCCTTTTCTCACTGGACAGCATTCATTTAACAGATGCTTATAGGATGCCAACCACTCTGACCTTAATAGTGAGAACAGGAATGGTAGCCATGGTATCATTGTGTTCCTGGCATCGGCCACAATATCTCTATTTGCCTCACATGTCACGTTTCTCCGATAAGGAAGCTGAGCTCGGAGAAGTTATGTAACTAGCCCAAGGCCACCATGGTTGGTAAATGTGCAAGGTGAGGATCAAACCCAGATCCACCTGGTAAAGGCCTCCTCTCCCTTCCCCCCCCCCCCACCTTTCACGGGGGGGCTCGCACCCTGGAGTACTTCTCTACTTGTCCCGGGTGGATAGAGGACCTGACCATGGCTCCTTCTTCCCATCCCGCATCTCTTAGGATATCATCCCTTTTGGCAACAACCCCATCTTCCGCTACCTCTTCGGCTGGATGGTGCCCCCCAAGATCTCCCTCCTGAAGTTGACCCAGGGCGAGACTCTCCGCAAGCTGTATGAGCAGCACCATGTGGTGCAGGACATGCTGGTGCCCATGAAATGCCTGGCCCAGGCCCTGCATACTTTCCAAAACGACATCCACGTAAGCAGGGTGGCCAGGCGGGCATGGGACCACACCTTCTCCCTAGAGCCATGTCTCCACCCTTGTGTATCTGCCCTCTGGGCCTCCGTGTCTCCAACTATAAAATGAGGCTCTTGGCCCCTTTTCTTGACTCACTCAGCCAGGGCAGCAAGGAAAAGGGGCCGTGGTGCCTGAAGGGCTCTAGAGTGGCCCCATGAGGTAGAATGGGAGGATCTGACAGGGCTGGAGGGGAAGCCAAAGCTGGGAGCAGCTGGGAGCCCCTAGTTAGGGCTGCAAACTCAGAGTCTCCCTTTGCGGGATGTGGGTGGGCCAGTCCTGTGTCTGCTACCTGCTGGGAAAAGGCAGGCCAATCCACTTTCCTGGCCTCTCAGGTCTACCCCATCTGGCTGTGCCCATTCATCCTGCCCAGCCAACCAGGACTGGTGCACCCCAAGGGAGATGAGGCTGAGCTCTACGTGGACATCGGAGCGTATGGGGAGCCACGTGTGAAGCACTTTGAGGCCAGGTCCTGCATGAGGCAGCTGGAGAAGTTTGTACGGAGTGTGCACGGGTGAGTGGCCTAGGGTTTGGGGACACGGGGACCCTCTCACCCACCTTGTCCATCGTCACACCCTCACCCCTTCCCTCCCACGCAGGTTCCAGATGTTATATGCGGATTGCTATATGAACCGTGAGGAGTTCTGGGAGATGTTTGACGGCTCCTTGTACCACAAGCTGCGCAAACAGCTCGGCTGCCAGGACGCCTTCCCTGAGGTGTATGACAAGATCTGCAAGGCGGCGAGGCACTGAGCGGGGCACCCGGGGATCCAGATGCATGGGAATGGACTTGCTCTCCCTCGCTCCAGCTTCTCTGCTTTCCCAGATTCCAGAAAGAAACCCCTCCAGAAATCCCCGAGGCAGCCCGATGGCCTCCAAGGCAGCTCAGGCAAGTGGGAGCACATGGGATTTGGAGTCAGACAGTCCTAAGTCCTAAGTCTTGGTCCCAGATTAGTCACTCATTAGCCGTGCAACTCTGACTCTGGGCTAGTCACTTGGCCCCTCTGTGCCCGTGTTCATCTGTGGAAAGAGGTAAAAATACCTACCTGTGGGATGTCATCTACATGCAAGGCCGGCTGCATGGGAGGAGCTCCCTAAGTGGAAGCCACTGCCACTGTGCCACTGCTTCCCATTCAACCTCACACCTGACTCATGCTTTGGATTCAGCACTGAGTCCAGGAAGACACCCCACACGTCACCCGTGCACAGGTTTGGCTGGCGTGATGAAGGCGGTGCCTTGAAGTTGCACCTGCATTGCCTGCATCAACCACAAGAGCCCTTCATGGGGGCAGAGGAGGTTCCTCCTTCCCCTGGACCTCTGCGGGGACCACATGACGGGCAGGCCGGCCCAGGATGTGCTGTGCCAAAGCCAGGTCCAGTCCAAAGTTCTCTCTGCCATCTTTGGGCCATCCTGCCCCCTTCTTCCCGTGTGCTCAGGCCCAAGGGCTACCCCAGCCATCACTGAGCCCACTCAGGACTGTTCCTGGAAAAGACATCTCAAGATGGGAAGCCTGGCCTTCCTGGGCTTTTCTTTCTTGACTCCCACCATCCGGACCTCCTCTAGAATCCCGAGTTACAACGGGGCACATGCTCATGACTGTCACATAGGGGTGGTTCCCACACTGAATGAGAAAGGGGTATCTGCCCTGTGCTACTGTGAGGACCCTCCCTGGGGTTGGAAGGAAAGCATCCAGGGTCACTCATTCCCCCCATTTTGTTCCCCCGCCCCCAGCTCTAGTTAATTTCAGTGCCTTACAAATCCTAAGCTCAGAGAAAGTTAGCTCCATTTCCGTTTCAGAGGGAGGGGCCTCCAAGGTCCTTCTGCCTTGTAAGTGAAGTGTGGTTGGTTGTACAGCCCCACCTTCAGAACTGCCTGGCCCAGCTGAAAACCCAGAGTCCAAGGGGGGATCAAGTCCTGGAAGAGAAGCCAGAATTCAAGAGCTGAGCTGGTCACAGTCCCCGCTAAGCTGCAGTTTTCTCATGTCACATGAAATGTAAGAGCTCCTGAAGCCTTTCTGTGTTAGACAGTAGAAAGCCTAGTGTTAGAAGCTGGGGGAACATAAACGATCCAGGTGACAGTTAGGGACTGTCCATCATCTAAAGTCCTTCCTCCCACCATCAAGCCAGCTGCCATGTCATTTTCATGTGTCTGGCAGGTGCCGGCACCCCTAAAGTCATACGTTAATTGAAGGATGCTCACTGATACCTCTGAGGGCTTGGCATGCTGCACAGTGCCACTGAGGTACCATGAAGGCTGTTGCACTCGTGGCATTAGGCAGGCAGAGGAACCACCTCACCCGTCTGGCCTGTGAAGGAAGTAGTCTCCACTTGGCTGCCTATACAGAATGAATTCTTGGCATGGGCTCTCCTGGTGGTCCGTGTGCATCCTTGTCCTCGCCGACTGATGACTCTGCTTGCTGCAGATGAATGGTCTATGTGAGCTAGGTTAGTTAGTGTGATACCTAAAGCACCATCATTCCACCAGTCAAGCCTCCATCCCGAAGCCACTGGGACTGTGGCAGTGATACCAGCAATGTGTGTCACCCTAAAACCAAAATCCAGCCCTCCACAGACACTCCCCAGGACCTGGGAAGGGAAGGGATTTGTGAATCTCATTAGCCTCAGGTTAGTGTTTGGCTCCAATAATATCTTGCCTGAAAAGTGGCCGTCTTCCAAGCATGGTGAGCTGGGTCCCAGCGTTTCCACATAGCCAGTTCTGTCGTCATCCAGCCATGCAGTGGCTCGCTGCTGTGGGACAGTGCCGTGGGAAGTCAAAGCAAGCCTCTCCCCTCCATGGCTCTGGTTTCTTGGCTGCATGAAAGTTTTCTGTAAAATCAGAGTTGTAGCCACTGTCTGGCTAGAAAGCTGAATTGCTGAATTGGCTGTTACTGGAAGGGAGGAGAAGGGGATGGGATGGGTGTGGCAGTGTGTTGTGTGATTTTTTTTTTTAATTTGGTCATGGGGACCAAGGAGAAGGCATGAATCCCCCTTATCAGGCTCTCGCAGCCTCAGGCACTGTGCCTACTCTCCAAAACACATGTCCCTGTGGCTGTGGGGCCACCGCTTCTGTAAAAATAAAGTATGGCCTGAAAGCTAGTCTTTGTCTTTTTTTTTTTTTTTTTTGCTCAGAAGACCACAGTCAGACCAGGACTCAGCAGCAGGTAGTGCCACTCAGCTCTGAAGTCCTGTCTGAACACAAACACCCACAGACATGAGCTAAGAGAATGCACGCAGGCAGGAGATACGGGTAACAGATGTATTTCTGTCGTTCCAATGAAGAAGCCGTGGCAAGAGTCCCAGGGAGAGGATGCCAGGTTGGGTGGGCACTGTCCTCAGGCACCAGACATGTCAACAGGAGGTCTGGCTGCTGTCCTGGATTTGTCACTTAGTTGTGACCAACTAATTTTGACAAGCTAATTGCTCCTGTGTAGACACCTTATCTAAGAGCTAGAGGAAACCACTCCCTCTCCAGCAAAGCAGAATGCTAACCTCCCTAGCCTTCCTTGCAGCCAGCTGTGTCCTCAGGAACGGAAGTCCGTCAGCTCTATCTGTTCCCCCACAGTAGCTGGCTACAAATGCCTAAAGGGCGGGTCAGAAAGGCCTCAGCTGGAAGGAGGCGGGACTCTGCATCACTGGGGAACTGCCCTCCAGCCCTGGCCTGTCACTGAAGCAAGTGATGAACTTTTGTTACCATTGAGCCCCAGTGGATGTGTTTGAGCGGTTTGGCTCACCCCAACTGCCTCCAGGCCTATGAAGCTTAAATGTCCAGAGTCAGAAGAGTCAAGCTATAACTCTAAAGTGGGCATTTTACTAAACATGTGTGATGGGTAAGCTTCTTTCTGAAGCTCTCTTCAAGGAACCCGTTAGGAAATCCCCCCTCCAGTTTACTTGACTGTTCTGCTTTCTTTCACTGTAACAAAATACCTGAGATAATGAACGGATAAAGGTGAAAGGCTTATTTCAGTTCCCATTTTCAGAGCCTCAGCTCCATGATCAGACCTGTGGTAAGACAGCATGTCATAATGGGTGGGTGTGGCAGAGACAATGGCCACAAACCAGGGGCAAAGAGAATAGAGGAGGGAGTTGGGGGCCCTTCCGTCCCCTTTACAGGCAGTCTCCAGTGATCCAAAGGCCTCCTCCTAAGCCCTTCCCAATAGAACCAAGCCTTTGACACATAAGCCTTTGGAGACTAAAATAGAGCTTACACATTTCAGCCCTGGACATCACCTAACATTTGGATGAGTGTGCACCACATGGTGTCTTAAGCAGTTGGCAGTCTTGTAGCAAGGGGCTGGGGGCTTAGTTAGGGTTACTATAACCCCAGCACTTGGGAGGCAGAGGCAGGTAGATCTCTGAGTTTGAGGCCAGCCTGGTCTACAAAACTACACGGAGAAACCCTGTCTCAGAAAAAAAAAAAAAAACTTGAGAAAAGGGTTTTACTCTTCCAGTGGTTCTCAACCTTCCTAATACTGAGAGCCTTTAGTACAGTTCCTCATGTTGTGGTGAACCCAACCATAAAATTATTTTCATTTCTACTTTGTAACTAATTTTGTTACTGCTGTAAATCATAATGTGAATATCTGTGTTTTCAGATGGTCTAAGGCAGTCCCTGTGAAAGGGTCATTTAATGTCCCAAGGGGTCATGACCCACGGGTTGAGAACCAATGATAGGACAGTTTATCAAAAGCAACGAGGGTAGAAATTCAGGCACGCCAGGAACCTGGAGGCAGGAGCTGATGCAGATGTCATGGGGGAGTGCTGCTTGCTCTCTTGTTCATCATGCATGTTCAGCCTGCTTTCTTACAGAACCCAGGACCAGCCCAGGGATGGTATGCCCAAAATGCCCTGAGTCCTCCCCCATCAGTTACTAAGAAAATGCCTTATCTTATGGTTAATAAATGCTTGATCTTATGGAGACATTCATCGTCTCAGTCGAGGCTTCCTCCTCCCAGATAACTTTAGCTTGTGTCAAGTTGACATAAATCCAGCCAGCACAGGGGGTCATCTTCCCCTGCACACAGATCAGGAAGGTGAGGCTCAGAAAAGGTCAAGTGAATTGCATGGAGGCTGACAAGGGTGCAAGTCACATCAGAGTGTCTCAGGGGCCTGGCCTAGTCAGGGAGGCAGAGTCATTGTAGAACTTGGCTGTGGAGGCCACTGGCAGTCAGAGAGTCTCATTCTCTGTGAGGAATGTTGAAAGAGTGCAGGGACACAAGACACAAGCAGCTGAATCCTGCCTGCTCTGCCCATCACTCTGATCCAAGGAAGACTTTTTTTAAGGGGGTGCTTCCTGTCTAGGCTGATACTGTGACAGCTGGGCTCAGAGCTCGCTGGTAAGTTGGACCAGGACTCTGGGTGGTCATTCTGGCCAGGGTTGCTTCTTCTCACGCCCCTGTTCTAGTTCTGGGCCTGAAGCCAAGGACCATGCCCTGGGACCTGGAATAGGCAGTCAGAGAAGCAAGGGACTTTATCTTGCTGTCAACTAGGCCACATGCTGGAGTGTGTAAGAGAAAGACAATCAGACCAGCAGCTGCTCACTGCTAACATCCTGGAAGCCAAAAGTGGGAGACATCATGTGCATGACCTTGGAACTCCTAGGAACCCCACAAATCAAATCTGACTCTTCTGAGGAAGGAGTATGAACAGTGTCAGGAGAGGGGACAGTGGCAGGCTGGGGCAATACAAAGGCCATTGTCACATCTGATACTTGAACCACTAGCATGGTCGCCTTGTCACTCATTCCACCGTGGCAAGCTCTGAAAATCAAGCTTGCTTACAATAGTTGTGTAGTCAGAGAAACAGCTGGAATGGAGGGGGGGGCAAGGTGTAGAGACCCAGAAGAGCTGGTGGTATGGCTTGTTTTGAAATCTGCTTGACTGTCATGATATCAGGTCATCTGTGGTTACCTGCAAGAGACCTTGTCAAGATCAGGCCTATCAGCATTCCCTTGAAGAAAGAGGCAGCATCATCAGAACCTAACCTATTATTCCAGGCACCACTCCCCATGTCTCTTCCCAACTTCCTGTGTTCTTGTACTAAGATGGAAGGTTGACGAGGGTGTCAGTGAGTTCCGGTGTTGGCATGAGACTTCTCTGTGACATTGCTGCCTTTGAGTCACCCTCTTCCTATAAGTAGCCCTCCACCTATGCTCCTGGTAGGAACCCTAATAAGTTTATTTGTTTACAAGTTGGGCTTGAACAGGATAGTCTGTTTGATCTGTTGATCCTACCTGCAGCAAACTGGTGTTTCTTTGCATCTCTCCCGGAAATGTGATAGCAACAGTTTTGGTTGAAAGATAACAGCCTGGAGGCCCAGGAAGAAACTAATACTTCCGTTCTAACACAAAGGTGGGAGAAGGTAGTGGATGTCCCTGCTCCAGTCACTGGGCAAGAGGCATGTCCTCACTCAGTCTGCCACACTCAAGGCTTCTACAGACTGGCCAAGACCCAGCTACCCACATTAAATAAGACAGGATTGCCTTATCTCTCGCAGAAATATCCTTGCAAATGACCAGGTAACGCTTGCTCATAAAATTACATAAAATTAACTGTCACAGACACATCATCCCATTTTGTTCTGAGAGCCAGCTGTCAAACATTTCCTAACACAGTGTATCAGATGTCATCAGCACACACCTGAATGCAAGATCAGCAGGAGGTGGCCCCACACCCCTAGGTCCAGGACAGCCCCTCTTGAAGGTCTGATCTACATCCCTGTAAGCTCCCCGGCACTCTACACTCAACCTGTCCTCAGTTTTGCTGAAACCCCTTTCTCCAGATGATTCTGCAGGGGTCTAGGAAGAGAGTGGACCAGTAAGGACTGAGCAACAGGTAAATGGAAGAGGAGGAACTCCCACAGCCGTGCTGGATACAGCCCCTTCAGAGTAAAAAATGACAGCAGGAGGCAGGCTTGCTTAGGCTTGGGAAGTTACTAAGCAGCTCACCGTGATGAGGACCAAAGATCCAAACTCCAAATGAAAGGGGCCCCAGGCACCCAAGGCATCCCATGCTGATGGTTGGGGTACTGAAGAGGACAGTCACTCAAGCACCTGAGTTTGAGGCCACCCCGAGCAACATAACAAGACTGTTTCAAAACAAACACAATTGTCTTGGGAATGAAGCTATAATTTAGTGGTAGTGCAACTTGGGGCGGAAAGTTGATTTCATTCCCACTTCTAGTTCAGCATCTAAAGCAGCCAGGACAGGAACTCAAGCAGGGCAGGGCCCTGGAGGCAGGTGCTGACGCAGAAGCCATGGAGGAGTGTTGCTTACTGGCTTACTCAACCTGATTTTTTTTTTTTAAAGAGAGGATCTCTCTTCAGCCCTAGGTGTCCTGGAACTCACTCTGTATACCAGACTGGCCTCAAACTCATAGAAATCCATCTGTCTCTACCACCCAAGCACTGTGATTAAAGGCATGTGCCACCACACCCGGATTCAGCCTGCTTTCTTATAGAACCCAGGACTACCAGGGGTGGCACCACCCACAGTGTAGTGGGCTCTCCTACATGGATCACTAATTAAGAAAACGCCTTCGCGATTGGCTACAGCCCAGCCTCCTCTGTGAAGGTGCTCCAGTCTGTACTTCAGTTTCTGTGTCACACAAGCAGCCATACAAGGCGTACATGTTCAGTCCCACCAAACAGCCCAGTTTGGTATTGCCAGTGCCCGCCTGCCCCGTGCACTAGCTCATCACCAGGATCTGGACTAGGACTGCCTTCATGTGATGCCCACTCATTATATCAGGGGTGGTCCACGCTGTGGGGTCTGATTGCATGGATTGAAAGGAGCAATTTCTCCCTGCTCAGGACTTCCCACAACCTGGCATAATTCCACATCCAAGTGATGGAAATTGCTGGGCAATTAGATACTAGAACCTGATGCAACTTGTGTAAGATTCATGTGTCTGACATTCATTCAACTAGAATTGATAGCTACTAAATGTTTATGTGTCACTGTCTATGAAGCTCTTTGTTCCACAAAAGAAATCATTTAGGAAAAGGTCAGCATTATAACTAACATGGAACTGCTTGGAGTTCACTGGGCAAAGCCAGGATCCAGCCTCATGGTCCTGTCCAGGTGGAAGGCACAAGAAGCCCCCCACCGGCTTCACACCCAAAGGAGCCTTTTACAGGTAGACATAGGTGCAACTATTGCCGGGGAGTAGAAGAGGGAGTGGTCCCCAACCTGACGTGCCCAAACCAGGGTGTGAACTGGATGATCCTCTGGGATGTCAGAAAAACTATCAGCGTTCATCTTGGCTCGTCCTTTCCTAGAAGTCAACCCCACCCCTGAGCTAAGGACCTGAGTACAAGTAATTTACCTGGAGGTAAAGAAAACCCACGAGGGAAATGGGGAGTAACGGTGGCCAGTAGTGAACGCTCTCAGCTGGCTTGCCCTGTGGGCAACTAGAGTCACTTACACCAGGAAAACAAAAGCCTGTGTAAAACACACCAGTTCCGCCTGAGCGCTGAGAAGCGGGGGATTTTGATATACTAGCTTGCACCCAGGAGGGGTGGTGTCCCTGGGACTTCTCGTAAAGCCTGCCCTGGCAGTTAGACAAGCCTGTAAGAGGTGGAAATCCTACGGCACACATGACTTTCATAACGCAAGCTCATCGGTTACCTCTGGGCAAAGTGTTCAAATGAACTCTTCACCTACAAAGGTAAGGATTTCAAAGCTGCCCGCCTTTTCTATGGAGACGGTGACTGCCAGTATTATATTAGCTGGCAAAAATATTTTTTAAAGTATACTCATTCTATACGGTAGTTGTTTTTTAACTTTTTAGAAAATATTTATTTTGTTTTATAGAGTTCCATGACCACATAAAAGCTGGATGATAAGATGTGTGACTCTAACCCCAATCAGCAGGGTGTGGGGAGGACTCCCTGGCTATTACAGAAGGCGTCTTCAATTTCCAGTTTGTGACGCTGTGTTTCCAGTCCATGGAAAGTTATTGGACAGGCTGATCTTATTTCCTGTTACCTTGCTAAATTAGCTGTCAGGCCAGTTGGAGGAGTCAGTGGGTCAGTCTTTACATAGAGGATTTTGCCATTTCTGTGAATAGAGACAGGTTCTCTTCTCCTACAACAGCCACTTTGACAAAAGTGAGGAAGCAACTGTTGAGACAAAACCCACTCTGAAGAGTGTCTAATATGCTTTATTATGTGAGTTCTGTGGCTGAGTCCATCGGGTCCCCTTCTCTGGGGACAGCCCCACCCCCACCCCCACGCTCAACTCTCATTGACGTAAACAGTGAGGTTAGTATCTCAGGATATCGTCACTCCCCCGCAGCCCCGCCTCTGACTATACCTGTGTGACCACGGTGCTGACTCTGGGGTACAGAGGCTCTTTCAATTGCTGGACACTACTGGAAGTCAGCAGTCTCCTCCTTGCATGAGGCCCTGTTGAGTTTCCAGAAGCATCCTAACATGGAGATGGGATGTTCCTGCAGGAGCCTAGACTGCTGCATAGCAAACGCTCCCCCCCCAACTTCCTCTTCCTCAATAACGAGTCAGGTACCCAGGCTCTGGCTTTACATCGGAAGGGTTCCCAGGGCGGCACCCACATCCCCCCCCTTCCATCCGCCTGCTGTCTGGCTCCCAAATTCATGTCACCAACTGACTGGAATGCTCAGGACAATGGATCTCTTGTAACAAAAGATACCTGCCCCCCCCACTGTCCCAGCAGACATTGTGACTTTTGGCCACAGGCCTGCAGCAAAGGTGACCCTCCTAGTCTCTCCCCTCTCCCAGGCATTCTCCAAGCCCCCTGCTTCCTTTGCCATCCTCCCTTCCCAAGATTTCTCTTCAGGCCTTGGGCCATCTGGTCACAGCGGGCTGTCCTTTTCCTCTGGCTTTAAGGAGTAGGATCTGAATTGTAGTCCACAGTCGGGGGGCACTTGCCCTTCGTAAAAGGTGTAATCCGTTCCCTGTAAAAAGGGAAAAAGAAAAACATGGGCATGATCTCTTACAAGGCAATGAGTTCTCCGTGCCTGGAGGGTGCCTATCAGCTGCACTTCACAGGGAATCCTACATGGGTGGAGAGACCAGGATTCACGACATCCTTTCCTTTCCAAGGGGAAAACACATGAAGGCTAAACTAGACTAGCCAGAACCAGTGAGGTACAGCTTCATCGAGAGCCCCTGCCTCAATAAATAAAGCAGAGTGATGACGGAAAACTCTAGATGTGAACTTGAGGCTTCTACACACATGCAAGCACACGGCATGGACATTCACACATACATGTGCATGCACACACACACACACACACACACTTGAACACGCTTTATATACATGCAAAACAGACACAGGAAAAGAAGAGAGCAAGTTGGGTGTGATGGTACTTGGGATGCAGAGGTGGGAAGATGGGGAAATCAAGGCCAAGCTCAGTTACACAGTGATCTTGAGGCCAGTCTGAGGTACGTGAGACCCTATCTAAAAATTAAATAAAAGGGGAAAAATCAGCCACTTATGTATAATGGCTCATGCCTGGAATCTCAGTACCTGGGAAGCTGAAGTAAGGGGATCACCATCAGTTTGAGGCCAGCCTGGGCTACATAGTGAGTTTCAGGACAGCTTGGGCTACAGAGTGAGTCCTCTCAAAATCAAACAAATGAACAAAACCACAGCACCTGAAAGATAATGTGGCCCTGCCCTGAGAGGGAAACTGGGGGCTAGAGAGAGGAGGGCAGGCTAGCATGAGGTCACCTAAGGCCAGAGTCAGGGCCAGGGACCACACTCCTGAGATTCCAACCTCAGTCCCATGCTCCTTGCACCGTTTAGACACTGAGCCAGGAGTCGAACACCCTGCCCTGCTCAGGACAAGATCTCCATCCTGCAGGCCACTTGGAAACGGCTTCCTTATAGGATCCTCCAGCTTCTGTGACAACAGCAGCTAACAGCCATCGTTCCATGCCTCACACTCGCGTTACTGCCTGTTTTCCCACTAAACAGGGGGGTCTCCATGGAGACAGGGCTCCATTGTTCCATGCCTCACACTCACATTACTGCCTGTTTTCCCCACTAAACAAACAGGTGGGGTCTCCATGGAGACAGGGCTCCATTGTTACAAGCTTTTGCTCCTAACCCTCAATCAGGACCTGGAGTTGAGTGGATATGCCACAGATATTAGTCAAAGGATGAAGGAGGGAGGGAGGGCTCACCAGAGGAAAGGGACCTCTCCTGCCACCTAGTGGGTCTCCTGCCACTCGCTGGGTCTGTGTCTTCTGTCTCTGCACTCCTCCCCATAGCCTCATCTCATCTAGACTTTGAGACAGAGTCCTTGTCTCTGTCCCTCCCCTCTCCATCTATCCACTTATTTTACACGCCATAGAGGAGCTTCTAAAACACAAGCCTAACTTCCCATTAAAACCCTTCCGAGCACCTGGGAGGAAATATTTACTTGTATCTGTAAATGCAATGTCTAAGAAAGGACTTGTGCCAATATTATTTAAAGAATTCTCAAACTGTGGGAGCTGGAGAGATGGCTCAGAGCTGAGTGCAGAGAACCCGCATCCAGTTGCCGGCACTCATACGGCTCACAACCGCCAATAACTCTGCTCCCCAGTGATCTGACGCTTCCAGTCCCTGTGGACACTGAACTCCAGGGCATAGCTGCACTCAGGTGCACGCACCAGGCACAGGCACAGGCACAGGCACATAGGTAAAAGTTAAAAACAAAGACAGAGAATTCTCCAAACATAATATAAGAGTGTAAGCAACCTGCTCTTTAAAATGAATAAAAAGCTTTGAAAATACTTCAGCAAGAAGTGATAATATCCAATATCTGGTCATGGAGAGATGCAAATTCAAACCATGGTGAAACAATTAGAACGACAAAAATTCAAATGCGACATTAACACTGATGTGGTGGGGCTGGGCAGTATGTATAGCTCGGGGGTAGAGTGCTTGTCTAACATATACAAGACACGGGGTTCGATCCTCAGCACCACCAAACAAAATACAGAAACAAAACCGGGGTGTGAAGCAAGTAACCCCTCACACACTGATGGTGAAATACAAACAGTACTGAAAGGTTCAGGCATTGCGCTGGCCTGCCCTGGCAAGATGCACTCAGGCAGCACTCTGGCCAGCCCAGAGTGCTGTGAGAGCCACGCAGGTGCAAAGGACCCCTTTAAAGGACTGACCCCTGCCCGCTTACACTCTCTTTTACTCTCGTCTTCCTCTCCATCTCATCTCCTCTCTTACTCCCATCTCCCTCCCTCCCTCCCTCCCTCCCTCCCTCCCTCCCTCCCTCCCTCCCTCTCTCTCTCTCTCTCTCTCTCTCTCTCTCTCTCTCTCTCATCTTATCTCTCTCTCAACTCTGCACAGGTCGGTTACCTGTCACCCCCCTTTCCCTCCCTGTCTACCAATAAACTCCACGTGGGATCTGTGAGTCACGGTCTGTGTCTTGTTACTGGATAAACCTAAACATTTTAACAACAAGTACTGCATCTGCAAATACTGGGTTTCTTATTACGTGAGCTTACCAAATGACTTAAAAAATCCTATTCTGGACTAGTTACAAGAAAAGACATGAAAACCTTACTGTACAGAGAGCCGTATAAGCTCTTTAAGGCTGCCTTCATAAAGGTTGAGATGTGAACAAAAGGCTGCCTCTCCACACACTGGATTCATTCGGCATCAAAGGAATGATCCTGCCTCTGCAACATGGGTGACCCCAAAAGCACTGTGCAAAGCGAACGGGAAAAGATGCGTCTGTGCGGTTGATTCGGTCTGGGCATGACAAGCACATGGGCACTGCAGAGGCAGCATGAAGGACTTCCTTGCTTGTGGTTTCCCAACTATGTGCATCCGTCAAACTCAGAAACCGGGAGCTGAGGAGACGGCTCGGTGAGTGAAGTGCCTTGCCAGGCATACGGGATGACTTGGGTTTGATCGCCAGCACCCACATAAGAAGGTAGGCACGTAGTGTGCACTTGTAATCCCAGCATGCCCATGTAATCTCAACACTGCAGAGGTGGAGACAAACCGATCTCTGGGGCTTGCTGGCCAGTCAGCCTAGCCTAGTGGGTGAGCTCCAGACCAACGACAGATCCTGTCCCCCAAATAAGGTGGACAGTGTCCCTGAGAAATGACACCTGAGGTGGTCCTTCAGCTTCCACATGCACAAATACATCTTTTAAATTAGGGACTAGAGGATGGCTTAGTGGTTGACCTAGTTAGGGTGTCTATTGCTGTGAAGACACTATGACCCCGGCAACTCTTATAAAGGAAAACATTTAACTGGGGCTGGCTTACAGTTCAGAGGGTTAGTGCATTATTGTCATGGTGGGAAGCATGGTGGCAGGCAGGCAGACACGGTGCTGGAGAAGGAGCTGAGAGTTCTACAGTTTTGTCAGGTATTTTCTTACAGCAATGAGAAAATTAACTATATAAACACATATACATTTCAAAACTCTGTATATACTGTAAACGTGCTCCAAGAATTAAGAATAAGTATTACCATGAATAATGAGCACTTTTGGTTCCAATTTGAGATTTTTAGGTAAAGAATGTGCACTTTTAACTAAAATTCTGAAAGAATAGCGCATCTTCAGTGTTTTGGCAGAAGTGTATTAGTGCTGCCATTTCCTTTTAAATTTATCAAAAATAAAAGAGATAAAGAGGGACTGAAGAGAAGGCTCAGTGGTTAAAAACATGTACTGTTCTTACAGAGGATTTGGGGTTAGCCCCCGGCCCCCACATCCAGTGGCTCATAGCCTCTTCTAACTCCAGCCCCAGAAGATCTCAGGCCTTCTTCTGGCCACTCCAAGTACTGCACCTATGTGCACATATCCACATACAAATACACAAACATGCATAATTTAAAGTCTTTATATTTTAAAGGTGTCTAATAGACAGAGTGACAGATAGAAGATATGCCATTAAGCAATAAAACATTAGTAGTCTGATAATTTTGTGTAATAATTTTGCATGTAAAGGCGGATATAGGTACATGGATGCTGTGTCGTATGTCAAAGGCAACTTTGTGAAGTCAGTTGTCTAATTGCACCATGTAAGCACTAGGAATTGAACTCAGGTCATCAGGACTGGGCGCAGGTGCTCCCCACTAGCCCATAGTAACAAAATCTAAATGATGTGTGGGTATAGAGGTGTGCAGTATAAAATAAAATCATTTCAACTTTTCTACATGTTCAGTTTTTCATAATAAAGCATCATACACAAAATAAAAATAAAAGAAAGTGTAAATTTCTGCCAAATAAACCAGAAGCTCAAGTGTTCCTCTCCTGGTGTTATCAAGATGCTGGCCCATTTCATTAATGAATGTGTTGGCCCATTGCTTAACAAATGTTCATGAGTTCCTCCTCTGGGTATCAGCAAGACAAGGGAACAAAGACACTCTGTTTAGTTTCACTGGGGGCATGTGAGGAAGCCACGGTACCACGGGGACGCATGCGCCACCCTGGGATGTGCAAGAGGCTAAGAATAGACAGACACTGTCCAGAAAATCAGGGAAACTTTTGTATCCACACTGAGCAGTGGCTGTTAAATAGGCGTTTCCCAGATAAACACTAGAACAGCCATGTACAGTCAATGGCCTTAGGATTAGGCCAGTAAGGGAGATACCAGGCTGGCATTGGTCCACATGGCCAGAGAGTGGGCCAGCTACAGTTTTTTTCTTTGTTTTATTTTTGCTTGTTTTTTGAGACAGTGTCTGACTATGCAGCCTTGTAGGGCCTGGAGCTTGATATATAGACAAGGCTGACCTCAAATTTAGAGATCTGCCTTCCCATTGCTGGGATTAAACATGTACACCACCATACCCAAGCAAAGTTTTAAAATCCTAGTTACAAGCGGATCTCTGGGCCAGGTGATGGTGGTGCACGCCTTTAATCCCAGCACTCGGGAGGCAGAGGCAGGCGGATCTCTGTGAGTTCGAGGCCGGGCTGGACCGACAGCCTCCAAAACAATACAGAAAAACCCTGTCTCATAAAAAAAAAAAAAAAAGCGGATCTCTGTGAGTTCGAGGCCAGCCTGGTCTACAGAGCGAGTTCCAGGACAGCCTCCAAAACAATACAGAGAAACCCTGTCTCGAAAAACCAAAATAAATAAATAAATAAAATAAAATCCTAGTTAAGGGCTGAGTATGGTGTCACATATCTTTAATCCCAGTACCTTAGGCAGAGGTGGGCAGATCTCTGTGAGTTTGAGGCCAGCCTGGTCTACAGAGTTAGTTCCAAGCTAGTCAGGGCTACATAGAAGATTCTATCCCCAAAACATAAATGTTGTGGGGTATTCACCAGAGAAGACTGCTCAGACACAGGTTCAAGTCAATAGGAAGTCAGTATTAGCCAGCCATTGACTACACTGAGTGTTCTGAGTGAGCTCTTAGGCACAAAGACCACATCTTGGGCTGACACACCTTAGTTAGCAAGAACAGTTATTCAGAAACCAAACAGTAAGGTCGGTAGATTTATGGACTTTCCCAGAACTATGGACTTTGTTCTCATTTTTGCAAGTGGTACTGCCTACATTCTGGGTTCCAGTGATACTCATCATGGAGTCAGTTATACTAACAAATAAAATAAAATGTCCTAGTCAAAAGATCCAGAAAGGTAGCCAGGTGGCAGTCTGCTGTCCAGATAATACATTTACAAAGGACCTACTATACAGAAAGATTCAATGGCCTCACACATATATCTCTCTCATACATGCTCTCCTTCACCTGGATTAGACAGCATACTGGCAAAGGACATGTCTCACCCATGGCCTCATTCTAACTTGGCCCAGAAAATGAAAATAATGTACAAGATCAGAGTCAGAGGCAGACACTCTGCTCCCTGCATTGTCTCTGCTCTTGAGGGACTCGGCAAATACCTCCATGCACCTCTTCAAACCATGCTTATTCGAGTTATAAGATGGGAAAATGGCAGACCAACCACTTCTACAGCACCTCTACTATCTGTGGCCTTACACATTTCACAACTACAGGCACATAGGACCACAGCCACCACCCTGAAAAAATGGCAGACATCACATAAAAGTGTAGTGAGGGCCCAGTGAGAATCCCTCCCCCATCCAGGTCTCTGTTTGTTTTTCAATTTATTCCTGCTGTTCATTTTTTAAAATTAAAAGTGTGTGTGTGTGTGTGTGTGTGTGTGTGTGTGTGTGTGTGTGTGTATACAGCTGCATGTTGAGACCAAAAGAGAGTATCAGATCTCCTGGAGCTGGGGCTGCAGAAAATTGTGAGCCACTCTACATGGATGCTGGGAACTAAACTCAGTCCTCTGCAAGAGCAGCAACTGTTCCTAACTACTAAGCCATATCTTCAACATGCTTCTTGTTTTTAATGATTTATTCTGTTTTTTAAATCAAGTGTAAATGTGTGTCTGTGTGGGAGTATGTGTACATGTGAATGCAGTGCCCAAAGAGCCCAGAAGAGAGCAGCAGAATCCTCCACCCCCAGAGCTAGAGTTATACATAGTGGTAAACGACCGGATGTGGGTGCTGGGAACCAAACCTGGATCCTCTGCAATTACACCTAATCTTAACTGCAGAGTCAACCCTCCAGGCCCTCCCCCTTCAGCTTACTAAAAACAGTCACAACTGAGGGTCTTCCTGGGCCAGGTGCTTTGACTGTATTTCACGGGTTTGTATCTACAGTTTTCATTGGAATTATTTTCTTTCTTTAATTATTTTAAAATTATTTTCTAAACAGTTCAAAATTTCAAACTTGATTATTCTCTTAGACTTAAGAGCATTTAAAGGTATGCTTGTTTGCTTGTTTGTTTTTAAACAGGGTCCACCTATGTAGCCCCTGGTTGACATGAAACATGCTATGTAGTCCACACTGGCCTTGATTCTATAGAGATCTTCCTGCCTCTTCTGGGATTAGAGACGTGTGTCACCACACCCAGCCAAAAGAGGACTCTTGACAAGCAAGGGATAGGAGGGATAGGAGAAGGTGGGGGAAGGATAATAGCATGGGCAAGAACACATATGTGTGAAATCCCATAAATGAGACCATTGTTTGTACACTAACAGAAAATGTGATTTAAAAAGAAGTGTGCTTTCCAGCTTCCATGCCCTGGTTTGAGGAATTGTCCTGTTGGTATTGACTTCTTGCTTTATCATATTATGTTTAGCAAAATGGACATAATTTTTTCTATGAATGACATTTTAGCTTAGGCCTTTTTTGAGATTTCCTAAAAAGTTATTTGAATGTCTCAAGTGTCTGAAATAACAGGGTAAAATTTGTCTGTGTGAAGCCTCCAAGTAAGTATTATACGTTCTTATCTATGACATTTCCAGGCAGATCTGTTGAGAATTTCCATTACAATGTGAGCCTTGGTCACTTATTTCAGGTATGTGAAAGCTCATGATTATTATAACTTCATCATGGATTTCATGTTTATCATGATTAAATATTCATCTTCTAGTGGAGTGCAGTGGCACACTCAAGTCATCTTCAGACCTTGGGAGGTTAAAATGGAAGGATTGTGAGTTCTGGGCCAGCCTGGGCTACATAGGTTACATAGCAAGAACTTGCCAAACAAACAAACAAATATTTAGCTTGGTTCTGCTTAATATTTTATCTTCAGTTACTCTGGGTATTTGAATTATTATTTTGTCGTTTACTGTTGGTTACATTATTCTAGTATAGCATAGCAAGACATATTTTTATGTCCTCTCCCATTCTTGATCTCTTTGCACTAACTAACCCTTCAGGAGTATTTTCAGAAGAGACATGTTTGAGATACATCTCCAATCCTCATGCAGCTCTCATTTGTTTTGTATGAATACAAGACTTCTTTGACTACAAAGAAGATGCTACAACTCTTTTTCTTGAGAATTACCTAAAACACACACAGTAAGATGGCTCAAGTTAAAGACACTGTTAAGTCTGAGGATCTGAGTTCACCCAAGGACCCACATGGTAGGAGAGACCTGAAAATGTTTTGGACTTGCATATATGTGCTGTGATACACATGGTTGTACACACACACACACACACACACACACACACACACACAAATTGATTAAAAATTTAAAGGGCCAGGCGGTTGTGGCACACGCCTTTAATCCCAGCACTCGGGAGGCAGAGGCAGGCGGATCTCTGTGAGTTCGAGGCCAGGCTAGACCGACAGCCTCCAAAACAATACAGAGAAACTTTGTCTCGTAAAACCAAAAAATAAAAATAATAATAATAAAATTGGGGGCCTCAAGATGACTCAGTGTATATGGGTACTTCCCACCAAGGCTGAGTTTGATACCTGGGACCTACAAGACAGAGGGAAAGAGATAAGATCTGGTGCCCTCTTCTGGCCTGCTGGCATACATGCAGGCAGAACACTGTATACATAATAAATAAATCTTTTAAAAATAATAAAATTGGGCCGGGCGGTGGTGGCACACGCCTTCAATCCCAGCACTGGGGAGGCAGAGGCAGGCGGGTCTCTGTGAGTTCGAGGCCGGGCTGGACCGACAGCCTCCAAAACAATACAGAGAAACCCTGTCTCGTAAAACCAAAAAACAAAAAAAAATTAAAGGAAGGAAAAGTTTTAAAAGGCAACATTAAAGATAAATGCAAAAAAAGTCTTTTAAAAAATACCGTCTTTTTCCAGGCAGTGGTGGCACATGCCTTTAATCCCAACACTTGGGAGGCAGAGGCAGTCTGATCTTTGTAAATTCAAGGTCAGCTTGGTCTAAAGAGTGAGTTCCAGGACAGCCAGGGCTAAACAGAAAAACCCTGTCTCAAAACAAAAACAAAAACCTGTTTCTTTAGATATGATGCTAGCAAGATTGCTATTTTTCCTTTGAAATTCAGAAATTGTACCATACTTCACATGAGCTAAATGGGTATATGTGGTGGTGTGAATGAGAATGGCCCTGATAGGCTCATATATTTAGATACTTGCTCACCACTTGGTGGAACTGTTTGGGAAGGATTAAGGGGTGTGGCCTAATTAGAGGAGGTTTGTGACTGGGGGGTGAGCTTTGAGGTTTCAAAATCCCACACCCATCCTCAGTTAGCTCTCTGCCTCATGCTTGTGGATAAGATGGGAGCTCTCCACTTCTTCTCCAGAGCCATGCCTACGTGCCTGCTGCCATACTGCCCACCATGATGGTCATGGACTCTAACCCCCTAGAACTGTGGGCCCCAAAGTAGATGCTTTCTTTTATAAATTGCCTTGGTTCTGGATTTGTCACAGCAGCAGAAAAGTAAAACAACACATGAGCCCTTCTCTCTCCTAAAAATGCACTAAAGTAAAATTAAAGGACTAGAGTCTTAAAGCTAATGCTGGCCAGACTGAAGCATGCTTTTTCTCGTACACTGGCTTCCTCACCTTCCAGCCACGGGACTGACCTGCATGCCAGCTTAACTCAAATGGCATGGCATTTTCGCTCCCACTTAGGCTCACACCTATGAATCTATAATAAACTTTTCTCCAAAAATGAAAAAGCTCTTAAAGCATAGACCCATGCGGACAAATGGATGGAAGAATCAATATGCAAAAAAAAGTATTTTGTAAGCAGAAAAGCAGGTGGGAGAGTGGTAACCGGGTAGATCCCTAAATCCTAAATCAGTAGAGGGTAAAGCTAAGAAATTTCCTACTCAAAGAGACTAAAGAGTTAGCAGCACCAGGCACAACTGGAAATGGGATTAAAATTGAAGCTACAAACAGGATGATAGTTAGAAAGCTCGAATAGTGTCAGTTTCCTACCCCACTCTCAGCAGCTAGACAGGTGCTTAGAAGTATACACAGTGGTGCCTTGGAAGTATACACAGTGGTTTTAATTGTGTATGTGTTTATATAGTGACTTTTCTCATTGGCAAAAGTGACTTGAAGAAGGGAGGGCTCATTGTGGCTCAGAGTTGGTGGGCATAGTCCATCATATGAGAAGATGATGGTGAGACCAGATCTTCTGTGGCAGTAGGAGTGGGAGGAACCTGGTCACGCTATGTCCCCAGTCAGGAAGCAGAGAGAGATAAATGCTGGAGATCAGCTTGCTGAAGACTGAAGATTTGTTCTTTGAAACCAAGGCTTTCTATTCACAGTGACACCAGCCAAGTACTCCATCTATTTATGTATCTATGTATCTATCTATGTACCTATCTATCTATCTATCTATCTATTATCTATCCATCCATCTATCCATCCATCAATGCATTACATGACAAGGTCTTGATACATAATTAGTTGTAATTAGCTCATTATACAGCCCAAGATGACCTTTAACTTTTGATCCTCCTGTCTCAGCCTCCTCAATGTTGGGATTATAAGAATGCACCACCATGCACAGCCCATGTGCAACATGTTGGTTTTGTTGTTGTCTTGTAAAAATCTGTTTTTATCTTATATGTATGAGTGTTTCAACTACATGTGTGTATACCATGTGTGTGCCTGGTGCCCATGGAGTTCCCAAGAGGGTGTTAGATCCCCTTGAACTGGAGCTAGAGATGGTTATAAGCCACTCTGTGGGTGCTAGGAACCAAAACCAGGTCCTCTGCAAGAGCAGTGAGTGCCCTTAACTGCTGAGTCATCTCTGCAGTCTGATGAGCACCCGTGTTGTAAAATGTAGTTCAAATGGAAATTGAATGATTGGCTATTAATCCTAGCATCTTTCCCTTCACTAACCAAGCTTAGAGGCCCAAGAAAGCTTTCTCTGGACAAGGCCAAGAACAAAAATTCTAGCAACAACGACACTAGAGGACACCCCCAACAAGAAGGCCAACACTTGCTCTTCTGTGGCAGCATCAATTATCAGGACCTCCAGGAGTTTTTAGTGGGACAGGCATGCCTAGCCGGGGTTAAGAAGACACTGTGAGAAATCTCCAACAGAAGATCAAAGCCAAAACAGACAGCAAAAGAGGCTGGGCCAAAAGAGGGACTGTAAAGCAAACAAATGCATCTTCCTATTTTTCAAAGACGAGAAAGCAGCACTTCCATAAAACAGGGGTGTTGCCATTAACAGAAACATCCAGAAAGAGAGTGTGGAGGTTAAGAGAGGAATGACACACGCAGTGGGTGAGGGACTAGTTCCACTCACCTGAAAACAGAAACACCCGGGACTGGACAGAGAAGGCTTCCCAAGTGACCACTTGATGAGAGAGAGAGAGAGAGAGAGAGAGAGAGAGAGAGAGAGAGAGAGAGAGAGAGAGAGAGAGAGAGAGAGAGAGAGAGAGAGAGAGAGAGAGAGAGAGAGAGAGAGAATTTGGAACCTCTCACACCTCCTGCCCTCCCTTCTGAAGGGGCACAGGCCTCCAGTCCTAGGAGTCTGGGTGGGGTCAGGGCTTCCTAAACAAAGCCACAGAAGTCCCTTTTTCTCACTAAACAACCTGACACCCACAGGGACCCTCTAAGTGGCATTCACAAGCCCTAATTAAGCATCACATCATGTCCCATAGGGTATAAATTCTCTTATTACAGACCGGACAACTGAGGACTGGAAGAAAAGGGTGGGTCTTGCCTGGAGACGGCACTGAAAAAAGAAGTCTGAAGCTGTGTTCTCTTCTTCATCTCAGGAGCATTGTCCTGCTCTATTTTTGTTTTTGTTTTTGGCTATTAAAATAATCTATATCCCAGCACTTGGGAAGCAGATACAGGATGACCAGGTATTCAGGATCTCCCTCAGCTAGAAACTGAGTCTGAGATTAACTCAACTACATAAAATCTTATCACAAAATAACAACAAAAACAAAGAAAAAGTACACACAAAATTTTGATAAAAATCAAACCATTCGGAAACAAACTTAAGTAGATTAAAAAAAAAACCCAATCGCCTCTCTCTCTAGATGTAACAGTGGTCTGAAGTTTGATGCTCTGACCAGTGAGATGGTTCAGAAGGTAAAGGAACTTGCTGCTAAGCCTGGAGACCTGAGTTCAATCCCCAGGACCCACATGGGAGAAGGGGAGAACCGGCTTCCACATATGTGCCCTGGCACACACATGTCCTCACACATGCACAGATAAACAAACAAAAAGTTTTCTGCTCATTTTCCATATTATGCTTTTTAAGCACACACAAATGCATATTTTAATTTAATTTTTAATTTTTTGGGGGGGGGTCTGGTTTTTTTCCTCAGACAGGGTCTTACTATGCAGTTTGGCTGTTCTGGAATTTACTATGTAGACTAGGCTGGTCTCGAGCTCACAGAGATCCTCCCGCCTCTGCTTCTCACGTGCTGGGATTAAAGGCGCGCACCACTATGCCTGGCTATTTTAATTTTTAAACTTTTTTTGAGCAGGTGGGATGGCTCAGGGGCTGCCAGTTCAACCCCACAACACATAACACACATGAAGATGGAAGGGGAGAAATAACTCCCAAAATTATCCTCTGACCACCACACTGTCACACACATACTCAGAAGACTTTAAAGAGAATAAAATATTAACAAATGTCTTACAAGTATACATTATATATTGAACATGTCCCCTGCACCCCGTCACCACCCTTCCTTTCCTCAACCCTCCACACTCCAATGTTTCTACTTTGTTCCACTAGACAATTTCTCTTTTATTATAATTTTACATATACAAACATGATTTTATGTGACTATAAAAAATATGAGACTACAAATGAGAGAAAATACACAATATTTGTCTTTTCTGAGACTGGCTTCAGACTGTACCTTAAGTTGGGTCATCATTCTTTTACCAAAAATATTCATTATGTATTTACTCTTTCAGATAAAGTTTATACTAAATGTATCATGTCCTCCTCTGCCCAGATCTTCATGATGTGATTTTTTAAATTTTATGTGTATTGGTATGAGAGCGTCAGATCCCCTGGAACTGGAGTTACAGACAGTTGTAAGCTACCATATAGGTGCTGGGAATTGAACCCAGGTCCTCTGAAAGAACATCCAGTGCTCTTAACTGATGAGTCATCTTTCCAGCCCCCTATGATGTGATTTTAATGGTATTAAATGTGTACAGCAATGAGAACAGTGACTGTTTTTCTAACTTTGGGTTTTTCATTCATGACCATGGTATTCTCCCTGGTTATGTTGGTCCTATATCCTTCAGCAGAGGTTCCGATTGCTTCTTTTATGTTAACTATGCTGTATTAACTTTATTCCATTCCACTTCATCCTTTGTGCTGTTGATGAGAGTGGAATCTTTTCTCTTCTCAAGTTGGTTTCCTATTTGCCATGACTGTGTCCAGAGAGGGAATTATTCATTACACACTTCAGCAAACTTGCCTTTCTGTTTTGGGGGCTGTTTGAGACAGGGTCTCTCTATATACACTATATAGTCCTGGCTGTGTTGACCAGGCTGGCCTCAAACTCAGAGATCCACCTGCCTCTGCCTCCTGAGTGCTGGGATTAAAGGCGTGCGCCACCACTGCCTGACTCTGAACTTGCCTTCTTAACTTTACAATTTTAAAATTAACTGTCTTTGGAAATTTTCATCAACACATAGATCATTCAAATTGTGATGATTTTTCTCTTCTTGGCCAATATTTATATTTCTTACTTCTTTTTCTTGCCTAGCTACATGTTCTAGAACCTTCAGGGAAATCCTAAGTAATGGTGATGGGGATCTTGCCTCGCAAGGGTGAAGAAGGAAGTCCAGAAACCCAGAACCCACATAAGTAAATGCTGGGTGGGAATGGTGGACTGTTTGTAATTTCAGTCTTAAAAGGCAGAGACCCAGGATGACAGAGCAAGTTGGCTAGCAAGAATATTCATATCTATGAGCTCTGAGTTTAATTGACAGACCCTACTGTGGTAGTCTGAATGAAAATGGCCCCAGAAGTTCATAGGGACTGGCACTTTTGGAGATATGGCCTTGTTGGAGAATGTGTGGCAGGTGTGTCCCTGCAGGGGAAGGGGGCAGGCTTTGAAGTCTCAGAAGCTCAAGCCAGGCCCATGTGTCTCAGTGTCTTCCTGCTGCTTGTGGATCCAGATGTAGAACTCTCAGCTCGTCCTCAGCACCATGCCCACCTGCATGTCTGCATATTTCCTGCCTGCTGATAAGGGGCTAAACCTCTGAACTGTAAGCCAGCCCCAGTTCAGTTCCTTTATAAAAGTTTCCATGGTCAGGGTTGGAGAGATGACTCAGAGGTTAAGAGCACAGGCTGCTCTTCCAGAGGTCCTGAGTTCAATTCCCAGAAACCACATGGTAGCTCACAACCATCTGTAATGAGGTCTGGTGCCCTCTTCTGTCATGCAGGCAGAATACGGTATACATAATAAGTGAATAAATCTTTTCAGAGTTGCTATGATGGTGGTGGCTCTTCACAGCAATAGAAAGCCTAACTAAGACAGCTACCTCAAGGAGTAAGGTAGAAGACTGATGAGAATGCACCCCTGAACCCAACTTCCAACCTCTACATGCACACACGCACATGTGTACTCACACTGACCCCTACACACGCACTCACATGTGCATGTACCCCCACATATATGCACATACATGTGCAGGCACACTCCACCCCCACATGTGTGCACACATGTGTGCAGGTACACCCATCCCCATATGCATATGTACACATATGTGAACTCACATCCATACTTTCACGTGTGTGTGCACACCTACCCACACATGTGTGAAATGGTCTTCTGTGTATATGTTTGTCTTATTGGTTGATGAATAAAGCACTGTTGGCAAATAGGGAAGCAAGATAGGTGGGACTAGGAGAGGTGAAGGATTCTGGGAAACAGAGGCACAGTCAGTTACCATGTAGGACATGAGAGGAGCAAGAGGTCCAGACCCTTTCTCAGGTCAGAGAAGACCACGTGGAAATACTCAGATTAGCAGCTATGGGTTAATAATTAAGTCAGAGCTAGCCAACAAGAAACCACAGCAAACGGCCAACAGTTTCATAATTAATATAGTGTCCTGCGTGTTCATTTGGGACTGACGTGGCTCTGGGACCAGGCTGGTGGGAAGAATACTCTTGATACACACTCACATCCCTACATGCATATACACACTTGTGCACTCACACCCAAAACCCCACATGCATGCACACACATGTGCATGTACACCTTCCCCACATGCACACACCCATACACACGCGCACACACACACACACACACGCACACACACGCACAGCCCTTTCAGCATCCAGACATGACTCTTCCCAGGCTCCCAAATCCTCACAAGGGCCTGGCCTGGGAGAAGAGTAGTCGCTGACCTAGAAGAAGGACTGGCTTCTAGTCCTCAGTCTGCTGCTCACCGGCCGTGTGACTTTGGGCAACTGATCCCCTTTCTTCCTTTGTCTAGGCTTGGTGCGATATGTGTGAATAAGGGTAAACACCTTGGCTAGAGAGGCGACAAGTGCTTTATACACTAAAAACACTAGTGTTCCTTAATGACAGGAGAAGGGCTAGAAAGATGCCCCAGTGTTAAGAGAACTTGCTGCGCTTGCAGAGGACTCGGGTACAGTTCCCAGTGCCCACACGGTAGCTCACAATCATCTGGAACTCTAGTTCCAAGCAATCTGATGCTCTCTAACATCCAAGGCACCAGGCATGCACATACAACATATACATCCATGCAAAACATTCATACACATAAAATTATTCTTTTTATTTTAAAATTGCAGGTAATATGTACATTTATCACTATCCCTACCTGAGATCCACCAAAATATGTTTAGAGGAATCCTTAAAGAATAGATAAACTAGCCGGGCGGTGGTGGCACATGCCTTTAACCCTAGCACTTGGAGGGAGGCAGAGGCAGGTGAATCTCTGTGAGTTTGAGACCAGCCTGGTCTACAAGAGCAAGTTCCAGGGCAGCCTTCAAAGCCACAGAGAAACCCTGTCTCAAAAAACCAAAAAAACCAACCAAACAAACAAAAGAATAGGCAAGCTATAGAGAAAGGGGAGGCATGAGAGGACCCAGGGTTTCGGGGGCTAATGTGTCTGAGGAAAGGGACAGCATGGCTGTGAAGACAAAAGGAGAAATCTGGGCCAAGAGGACATCTAGCCCCTGCCACAGACCCAAGAGAAGCCCAGGAATTGCAGGCACTGGGATCAGACAGCAGGCCCAAGACCAACACTGAAAATGGAGATGCAAAGCTGTACCAGACCCACACTGGTTCCTTACCTTCTTCTCCACCAACTGGATACAGCAGGTTAGCTTGTGAAAGGTTTCAGGCAAGGCTGAGCCCAGGGAATAAGGCAGACAGCAGAGGGCCCGGAGATGGGAGGAAGAGTACAGACTGCAGGGGTTACCAGCCTCCTCCCCAGAACACAGCACTCACTGCACAAGCCTCACCCAGAATGGAAGAGTCTCCTCTAGGGAAGCCCAGGGTCCCAGAGAAAGTCCCGGGAGCACGATAAGGGACTGATGGACCCAGCCAGTCCCTCATCATTAGACTCAGGGGCATTGGCAGTGTTTTTCTCTTCAATATGAGTGAACAGGGAAGAAAAGGAAGAGCCAAGAAGAGCTGGAGACAACGCGCTTAGGAAAACTGTAACGTGCCCTTAGGTAAGAGAGCATCCTACATCAACAGCACAGAACCGACACTATGAAAGGAAAAGGAGCAAGCAGTAAAACGGAAGGGTTCTTGGGGATTAAAAATATGACAGAATCAGGACTTGGAAACCAGGACACAGAAATTTTACCAGAAAGAACAGAAAAGGTGACATAAGAAGAAAAAAGAAAAGAAACTAGGAGGTGGGGAGATAGCTCGCCGTGTATAGTTCATCCAAACTCCAGACCTTCCAAGTGCAAGGACTGGAGTTCGGGTTCTCAGAGTTCATGTAGAAGCCAGGTAGTCATGACAGGGTCCTGTAACCACAGCACGTGGGAGGCAGAAGCAGGAGGTGGGAGAGGGAACCCTCGAGCTAACCTGGTAGGTAGAGAGCTGATCAAGGAGTTCTGGGTCCCCCTGAGAGACCCTGCCTCAGTAAATCAAATGAAGACACTGACATCAACTTCAGTCTTGACATACATGTGTACATGTACATACACCTGCAACATGTGTGTACACATACACACTTTCACACACACATACTATGTACATGTATACATGTTTAAAAAAAAACAAGAAACTAGAATGCCAAATAAAGACATCTGACATAGATCTAAAAGAGAGAAGAAAATGGGGCATTAGAAATCATCACAGACAAAACCCCAAAATCAGACTTCCCCAGAGGAGAACCTGAGCTTACAGACAACAGACGGACACCAAGTGCCCAGCACTGTTTGAAAATAAGCTACATATGGCACATCACCATGAAGATTCAGAACACGGGGACAAAGAAGACCCTGGAAGTTTCCAAAGAGAAACATGCAGGTCACATGCACAAGCCAAAATGACATCAGGTTTTAGAGCCAAGCTGGAAGTTAGAAAGTGTTCAGCAAAGCCTTCCAAATCCTGAAGGAAATGAATCCCTATGTGACGATTTCCAACCAGACTATGGGTCAGCCGTGAAGGTAGGGAAGGTGAACAGCGCTCTCACACGTGAAATCTATTAGAACTCTTACTTCCCACTGCCCTGTCTCAAGAACCCCCAAACAACCCAGCACTCGGGAGGCAGAGACGGGCGGATCTCTGTGAGTTCGAGTTCGAGGCCAGCCTGGTCTACAGAGTGAGTTCCAAAAAAAAAAAAAAAAAAAAAAAAAAAAGAACCCCCAAACAAATAATCAAACCAAGGAAGAGGAGGCTAAGAGACTATTTTTATACAAATAAAACCATCTTAAAATTACATTTAAAGCCGGGTGATAGTGGCACAAGCCTTTAATTCCAGCACCTGGGAGGCAGAGGCAGGCGGATCTTTGTGAGTGCAAGGCCAACCTGGTCTGCAGAGTAAGTTCCAGGACAGCCAGGGCTACACAGAGAAACCCTGTCTCAAAAAAACAAAACAAAACAAACAAACAAAAAAGTTAAAAACTAGAGATGGCTCAGCAATTTAAGGGCTTGCTTGCCAGAAAAGCATGAGGACCAGAGTCAGGATCCCTGGAATCCCACGTTGGGTGGGCATAGTAGCCTTCCTCTAATGCTCATCTAGGGAGATGGAGAGCATGGATTCCCAGAGCAAGTGCTCCAGAAAGAAGACACATATCAGTGAGCTCTGGGTTTGATTGAGAAGCTCTGCCTCAATGAAAAAAGTAGAAGAGTGCTCAAGAATGAATTTCAGTTATCAACCCCATGGCTCCACATGCATGGGCACCCACACACATGCAAAGTATGCATACATGCACACCCACACACACATGAAAATGGGAAAAGAAACAAAAAATATAAGCTCTGAGCAAACTGTCTGGTCCCTGGCACTGGGTTGTCAGAATGCCCGTTCTATAATTTCCCAGAAAGAAAACATTCATTTCTAAAGTGCATGTTCCATCAAATTCAAGCAAATCCAGAATTGAGTTCTACTTTAACCTCTTAGATCAGTAAAACACACAGTCGCTGATATCTGTGACCTCCTCATAGTTTGCCATGGGGCTTCACAAGCCCCACATGCTTAGACTTCACAGTGTCCTGGAATGACCGTTACCAACCCTTGACGGACACCAAGAACTTGGGGTTCTGTGAGATGCAAGCACCTAGGGCTAACCCTAGGTGGAGGAAGGCTGAACAAGTCGCCTTTTCCTCACTCTTGACTGATTACCCCATTTGTATCTCCTCAGCCCTCTGCTCACCTCACAGCTGAAGGACACGAAGCTCAACCCACCTCACGAAGCCAGTACATGCTGACCAAACTCTAAACAGAATGTCTTCAGGGTCTCTGCTGGTGGCTGGCATGGGAACCAAGCATGCTCCTCTTCCAGGCCACCAAGGGTCACACTACCCCCCCCCAGTCCCTTCCAAGAGCTCCAGCTATACTCACTGTAAGAGTTTGTCTCGGGCTGGGTCGAGCAGGTAGCGCTTGGATCCATTCAGGAACAGAGAGCGGTATCGCTGCCTTCTGTCTATGGTTTCCATCAGTGTGGTATTGAGGTAGCGGCCTACCCCAACTGGGTTCTGCTCCAGGGAGAATACAACAGGATGTTTGTGAGTATGGCTTAAGGCTTGCCCGCAGGTTTTTCTCCTCCCTTCAGGCCCCGGACACCCCCCAAAGATTATGAATCAAACTGTGTTCCCCCCAAAAAAGTTCTGAAACCCTAATCTTAGTGCCTCACACTGTGACCTTAGTGGAGAATTGGGTTGTTGCAGACATAATGGTTTGAGACGAGGCCATGCTGGAGCAGGAGGGACCCTGGTCTAATATGACAGGTGTCATTGTAAGAAAAGGTACTCAGTGGGGGAGACAATCATACACAGAGGCAGAGATATGAGTGGTCCAGTCATAAGCTGGGAGAGCCAAGAGTCTCTGGCCACCAAGAGATGCAAAGAGGCAAGGAAGGATTCTCCACCACCAGTTTCACAGGGAGCATGGGTTCTAGCCTTTCCAGCATCCAGAGCTGTGAGAGAACAGCTCCATTCACTAGGCCACCTGGTTTGTTCTCCTTTGAATAACACCTAGGCCTTCTTGCCCATGTGTCTGCCATAGAAGAGGCCCAGAGACAAGACGTGACTTTTCAAGATGACATAGTAAGGCCGTGACAGAGAAGCACAGGACATAATAAGATCAGAGTCTAAGCCATTCTCAAGCAGGTGTCCAGAGGGGGCTTCCCACCCTGCCTTGGGAACTGGCCCTCACATGGCCCTTCCGCTTTGCATAGCTGGCTGTGAGAATTTTAATTGTCAACTTGATACAACCTAGAGTCACCCAGGAAGAGTCTCAACGACAGACTGTCTGGATCAGGTTGGCCCCTGGGCATGCCCAGGAGATGGTCTTGATTTCATTGATTGATGTGAGAAGATCCAACCTGTCAGGACCATTCTGGGTTTGGGTCCTGAACTGTACAAGAGCAGAGAGATTGAGCTGAGCAGCACACATTTCTCTCTCTTCTTGACCAAGTTCAAATCTGGACAGAGCCTCCCTGTCTTGCTGGAGTGGCCTCTGTGTGATAATCAGATCTAATTGTCACAATCCAGAATCATACAGAAGGAGCTCTTAATGAGAAATTGTCTAGATTGAGTTGGCATGTGAGTGTGTCTGTGGGGGGTTGTATTGATTACGCTAATTGCAGCTCACCCCTTGAAGGCGGCACATTCCATGCTTGGGTTGTGAACTGTGTAAACACAGAGAGGGGACTGGACACAAGGAAGCATGCATGCATTAATTCACTCCTCTCCGCTCTTGACTGTGGCTGTAATGTGACTAGCTACCCCTTGACTGGAACTGGAATTGTAAGCCAAATAAGCCCTTTCTCCCACAACCCTTTGTCAGGGTTGACGGCAGCAATAGGAAAGGAAGCTGGAAACTTGTTGGGAATGTCGTTTCCAGCCCTCCTCCCCAAGGCATGCCGCGTTAGAAGCCATGGCACGAGGCCCATTAACCTGGCCCTTAACAAGCTCTCCATGCCTGCCAAAGTTGGAGACCCTAGAAAACAAGTGCCTGGAGAAATGAGACAGTGAGTGGGTGAGAGAGAGATAATAGGGGGCCCAAGGAGGATCTGTGTCAGGGGCACAAAGGGTCGGGGCTGTCTGGAGAAGCTGGAGAAGTTCCCTGTCCAACCCATGCTCCCCCAAGCCAGACACACTTACCCAGCTTCCCAAAATCATCTGGTAGACCTTATTGCCTGACCGCTTGGAGGCTAGGAGGAATGGCGGCCGGTTGATGTGTTTCTGTTCTGTCTCATGAGGGAGCCAAGAACCAGGGCCCGCTGTATCCTAGGGGTAAAGAGGGATAACTGAAGAAGACCTAGAAATCTCAGCCCAGGTCGGACAACAGGACTGATGGCAGCTGACCTCAAATGTCCAGCATCACCCACTCTACCACCCCCGACCACACCCTCTTTACAGGGCCCCAGGGGCCCTTGAGATGAGCAGAGACGTGCTCCAAACAGAAGCCTGGGACGGAGGCACACTGGCCCTGGAGCCCAATAGCGGAGTCTATATAGGGTCTCTCAGCCCTTACTGGGGAACCCAGTGAACCCTTTTCAAGCTCTGCACCCCAGTTTCCTTTTGTGATATGCGAGAGGTGTCCCTCCCAGCCTCCGTTGGGAGAGAGATGGACAGTGGTTCAGCAGGTGGTCAGAGTGCCCACGCCCTTTTTCTCCCCGACTTCATTTCTTCCAATGCATTTCTTCTCTTGGGGCAGACCCTGCCAGGGCCCACTCAGAAAACTGTCCACTGTCCCCCAGAGAGCACTGCCTTGAGGAAGCAGAGTCTGGCCCCTCCCTGGGTAGAGCAGGTACGCAAATCTGAGGATGGACCTTATCACACTCCATCTTGCCCAGTCTTCTCTGTCCATTCTCCAGATCTTTAAGGCCAAGGGCAGGAGGACAGGTAGGAATACATCACTGGTCGGGATTTCCTGGTGGACTGCCTCAGCCACTGGGTCAACACGGGTAACCCTAGTCAAAGCTGCAAGCGCTCGCTACATTCACATGCCAGGTGTGCGAAGTGAGGCTCAAAGTGACCGACCAGTGCAAGGCCAGATGGCAACCAAAGACTCAGCTTCCCACCCTACAAGACCGCTGCTCCCCACCCGCCTCCTGCAAACTCCCTAGCCTACTGGAGAGCCGCGTTCCAAGAGCGAAAACAGACCGTGGGGGTACACTGACCAGATTTCTGGGGTACTGACTAAGGGTAGTCCAATAAATTCTCTCTGTGGGGTGTTTCGGATCCCGGGGATATTTCGAAAACATCCCACGTTTCTTGTTGGGATATGAGTTAAGTTCTTCCACAAAGCTCTTGAAATTTGTCAGTTCCCTGGGCTTCTTTTTCTGAGGAATGAATGGGAAGAGAGAAAGAAACATTGTCCCAGGAAGGTCACAGGCTCACCAGCCCTCAGGGAAAAGCAAGCAGCACTGACGGGGTACCACTCAGCTCTGTCTCTGCTGGACCGGACTGCGCAGGCGCCAGGCCGGCCAGCTCGAATCAGGACCCATGTGCACACACGGGTACCCCAGGACCCATGTGCACACACTGCTACCCAGCTGGCCTTTACCCACACCTTCTTTTCTTCCTCTCACTCACTGAGCATTCGCTGTGCCAGTCAGGAATAATATTTCAAATATTTAAAGCCGAGTATGAACACAGATTTTTCATTTGCCCCTAGTGAAACTACTGTGTCCAATCACAAGAGTCAAAACTCACGGAGTGGGCAAAGGCATTTGCTTCAGTGGACTTGCTCTGGGACCTCCACACACTTGCCAGGATGTACACACACACACACACACACACACACACACACACACACACACACTTTGGGGGTTCATTTTGTTTCATTTTTTGAGATAAGATCTAACTATGTACCCTTGGCTAGCCTGGAACTTGCTGTATAGACCAGGCTAGCCTCCAACGCACAGAGATCCAACTGCCTCTATGAGACCATGCCCAGCTTAAAAAAGAAAGGAAGAAAAGAGGAAGGAAGGAAGGAAGGAAGGAAGGAAGGAAGGAAGGAAGGAAGGAAGGAAGGAAGGGAGGGGGAGGGAGGGAGCGAGGGCGGGAGGGAGGGAGGGAGGGACGGAGGGAGGGAGGGAGCGAGGACGGGAGGGAGCGAGAGCGGGAGGGAGGGAAGGAGGGCAGGCCAGTACACAGAATAACTACCATGAAGAGAATCACTCTAAAACTACTGGCTGTGGCAATCAATGACATGTACCTGAGGTTCCTTAACTAGCAAATGCACTGCTCTGTGTGGGCTTTTGACAGTGGGGGTGGGGTGGGGGTGGGGAGATGGGTTAGGGGAGAAGTGCAGCCTGAGCTCGCCGAGCTTGATCTCATTCTACCTGATGGAATGACAGCGCCACTCCTGCAAGTCATCCTCTGTCCTCCACAAGCGTGACATGAAACAGCAAATGCATGTACATGTTTAAAGATTCACGGGGGGGGGGGGGCTGGAGAGATGGCTCAGAGGTTAAGAGCACTGACTGCTCTTCCAGGGGTCCTGAGTTCAATTCCCAGCAACCACATGGTGCCTCACAACCATCTGTAATGAGATCTGGTGCCCTCTTCTGGTGTATAGACATACATGCAGGCAAAACACTGTATACTTAATAAATAAATCTTTAAAAAAAAATCCATGGGGCTGGAGAGACGGCTCAGAGGTTAAGAGCACTGACTGCTCTTCCAGGGGTCCTGAGTTCAAATCCCAGCAACCACATGGTGCCTCACAACCATCTGTAATTCAATCCGGTGCTCTCTTCTGGCATGTAGGCAGAACACCAAATATGTAATAAATAAATAAATCTTTAAAAAAAAAAGATTCACAGGGGTGTTCGTGTGGTGCAGGAAGCAGAGAGTAAGCAGAAACTCCGAATTTGCTTCTCAATTTTGCTGTGAACCTAAAATTGTCCTAAACAATAAAATCTGCAACAAAGACAGTCAAGAAGTTCAGCCCTGACTGTAGTAGCAAGGGGATGGGGGATGGGGGAGGGAGGGACGGGGAAATGGAGGAGGTGGGGGGCGGGGGGGGGGTTGGAAGAGGTGGTTCCCAAGGCCCTGTGTGCTGGCCCTACTGTGGCCTTCGTGGCAGGTAGATCTGGGAGACCCTAGGATCAGCCATGCTGTGGGACACAGAAGTGACTACGTACCAAGGGTTCACAGGTGTCCCCCTTCAACCACCTTCTCCCTAGGGCTGCTAACACCATCGCCACCACAAGGGCCTCCCACTAACACTGCAGCTTTATTCTACTCCTGGCTGACTGTGTTTTGCTTTCCCCTGGGCTGGAAGTCCCACAAGGGCTGCTTCCCTGCACCTCAGCTATGAACTGGACTAACCCTGCTCATACAGTGACTCCATGGTGGGGACAGGACAAACAGACAACTCAGGAAGCTATGAAACCCTGTAGCGGGGCTTTGATGGGGCCTGACAAATTTCTACCTCATCACCTTCCTCTTCCACTTTGGGACTCTACTACCCAGAGCACTGTCACCAACCCGGATAGGTTAGCTGGGTCCACGAAACCTGGGAAATGTTTACAGACAGCCACCTAACCCTGTGCCCTTGGGGTTCAGCAGGTCCGGCAACTGACTCATCAGCCCTGCATGCTGGACCGTCTGTATATCAGGATCAGATGTGTAAAGTCTGGCTCTGGGCGTGAACAAGGGAACACACACACACACACACACACACACACACACACACACACACACACACACACACCAGCCCACAGCAGCACATGGCACACAGGACTGTGTGCCTGTGGTCAATCCGTAGGGGGAGGGGTGGCCCTCACAGCCACCCACCCAGCCACATACCTGTATGGAATAATGTCCATAGGGCACAGGCTTGCTTCGTTCACAAGAGAAAATGTCATAGGGGCCGCGATTACCAGTGGACCGTGTCACATAGTTCTCGATGTCACTTTTGATGTTGTAGGTCCCAGGTCCCAGGCCACTGCCCTAGAGACAAAAGTGGTATAGGTGCTTCTAGGGGCATGGCCAAGGTGGGAAGGACTTCAGCCTCCCTGCCCTGAGGTCACCCTCCAGAACCATGCAGGGTGACCCTGGTGGAGAGTACCTGGTGAGACAAGGGGGGTAGCTTGTTGGACATCCTACACATGAGGCCCTCGGAATGGGAGCGGTTCCAGGCATTCTTCTCCAGGAGCGTGTAGGGATTGCCCTTCTCCCCGTAATTTCCAGGGCCTGGATAATAGTTCTGCAAGGAGGAGACAGACACACCAAGGCTGTCAGTCCCACTCTCTGCGCTGGGTCATTCCAGGAAGGGACGCCTGGGGTTTCGAGTCGTAAGGAAAACAAGGTTTTCAGATGGTGCGTGTGTTAACCACCCCATCACACAGCAAGCCTCCTCCGTCGCTCACCCCTTCAACTCGTGTACCTGCCGTTCAGCCTGGTCTCCCTGCTCCTGTCTGCTTGGCAGCCTTTTACCCCTCAGAACTCCTTTCCTACTCCCTGGCTGGGCGATTATGCCAACCCTGCAAAGATCCCCAGATACTGTCTCTCCTGGGACCCACACTTTCCTCCGCAGCACACAGGCAGCTAGCTCTTCGGCAGGTTCAATTTGCCTACCACACCTACAGCTCTGTGACTGGCTTCCTCACTGGGCTGTCAACAGGCTGGGATGGATGAGCACCGGGAGTCCCAGGTTGGGACTCTTGGCTCTGCTCCTTCCTAGCTGGGAGAGCTTGGGCCTTGAGCTTCATGGCCCATTGGACTAGCACAGATGGTAATACTTTCCTGCAGGGGACTGGAGATGGGGTTAAATAGACATCTGCAAAGACTTCTGCCCAGGTCCTGGCACAAAGCAGGCCCCATCACACAAGTCAGGGTGAGGTGACTGGAAGTTTTAGGGGCAAAGGAACTGTGCCTAGGAGAGTATCAGAGGCCCGGATTAGCTTCTAGGGCCAGACATTGATCTTCAAAGTACAATGAGCAGGATTAATCGGTGGTATAGGGAGGTGGGGCTTGTCTTGGGCGATATGCACCTTTTAGCCACATGGGGGCACTGCTGCTACACAGATGATGCAGCCCACCTCACCTCTGGGTCCAGCAACCAGACCCCAGAGGTGGGACCTGCGCATGAAAAATCAGGCCACTGTGAGGATCTGGTCTGTCTGTCCCCAGAAAGATGAGATGGGTCTTGCTTCCTCCCATGGCTCACAGCGCGTGGTGCATTCTGGAGATATCCCATTGTTAGGAAGCTGGGCCTCTAACTGTGCTGACTTGATTCAAAGCCATAACAGCAACCAGACGAAACCAAGCCAGCATCCCCTGTAATCAACACACAGGAAACATGTCTCTAAAAGCCAGATTGAACAGATGCTCCAAGGTGCTCCTTCAGCTGTCAGTCAAGTCCTTGGCCTTGCCAGACCTCAGTGTGCTCTCCCTGCACCTAAAAGGACACTCGAAGGCCTTCCTTTGGCTGCAAGGTCCTCCTCGCAGCCTTCACTCAGAACCCTCTTATTTCCCACCTCACCCACTCTCTCTAGCCTGCCTATCGTATTCCCACCTCAGGTCCTTAGCCTATTCTGTTCCCCTTTCCGGGAATGTTCTAGAGCAAGAATCGGTTGCCATGAGAACCCTTGCTCACAACCTGCATGTTTAGTCCCAGAAGGCCCTTCCCAGACTGCTCCCTGTAGCCCACCCCATGGCACAGTCCTTCCTGTGCCATTCCCCTCAGAGCCCTGACCAGATATGTATTTCCTTCTTCGCGCTGTGGCTTGTGTCCCTAGGTGCCCACTCGCGTCACTGCTGGGTCCCTCAAGGCCTAGTTCAGTACAAGTCCTTCTGTTGTTGCTTAATCACTAGTTCCTGGTTGGCCGGCTAAATGGACAGATTTGTTGAGCTTCCAGTATATTCTGGGTTGCTTCTGCATCCTGGAGAAGAACCACATTCACCCCTTCTGGAGCATCTGGGCTCCAGGCTGAGGCATGGGAGAGCAGAAAGGCCAGTGAGCCAGAGGAGAGAGCCTGACCAAGCCTAGGGAGGAAACATGTTCAAAGAACCATGCTCCCTAAACTCCCCAAGCTGCAACGCTCTTCCCACGAAGGCCAGAGGGTGGAGGGAACGGGAGCACCTACCCCGATGAGTCCTCGGAAGCGGGCCTCCCCGGAACTGAGCAGCCCCCTCTTGCTCTGTGGCCTCTGCTGCAGCTGGGTTAGGAAGTCTTTGAAGTTGTAGGAGCCAGGCCCTAGCTTGTGTGCCTGCCCCAAAAGAAGAGACCATAGGATGGGAAAGGAACCAGGGAAGGTCCAGCCAGGAAGGAGCCCAAGGGATGATGGTGATCTCCAAGAGCAAGTGACAGGGGTGATCAGAGTCCCCCGGGGACTCTGAAGGAATAGCCATGTGGACAGGAAACCTGGTTCCTGGAGGTGGGAAGGGCCGAGCTCCAAGCCTCACCTGCTGCCGTCTCTCCTTCATGATAGCCTGGTACTGGAAGTGAGGCAGCCGGGTCAGCCGAGCAGCTTCTTGGGCCCGAGCCCAGCCAGTGCCCAACTTCTGTTCCAGAAACTTCTTGCTGAAGCAGGTATCCTTGGAGTTATAGGTCCCAGGTCCTATATGGGACTAAATGAGAGCAGGCTCAGAGCTGAGTCAGTCATAACCATCTAGTCCCTCCAACCCCCCATCCCCAGCAAGTCCTCCCCCAAGTCACCCTTGACCTGGAAATGGAATCAGACAGTCCCCCAGCCTGATAACCAGGGACTCTGCACTCAGGAGTCAGTCCGGATTGCCCTGTCACTGTTCCTCTTCAGGGAAATACAGTACAGAGTCAGGCTGGTGCTGAAGCTGTAGAAGGAAGCCCGTGGCCCTAAACTCCTAACTTTTCACCACAGCCCTGAGTTTGTCAAACGCATCTGAAGGCCCAGTGAGCCAAGCTTGGGGTGGAGCATGCTGGGGTGGGGTGGAGCATGGGGTGGGGTGGAGCATGGGGTGGGGTGGAGCATGCTGGGGTGGGGTGGAGCATGGGGTGGGGTGGAGCATGCTGGGGAGGGGTGGAGCATGGGGTGGGGTGGAGCATGGGGTGGGGTGGAGCATGGGGTGGGGTGGAGCATGGGGTGGGGTGGAGCATGGGGTGGGGTGGAGCATGGGGTGGGGTGGAGCATGGGGTGGGGTGGAGCATGGGGTGGGGTGGAGCATGCTGGGGTGGGTTGGGGGAGGGGCACAGACCCCACACCAGGGGAGGCAGACTCACCACTTCCACAGAGTGATGCCTGGAGTAGGGGGCCTCTGTGAAGGTGCTTAATTTCTTCTGGTTGGGATAAACAGCAGAGACATCAAACCTGGGGAGTCATGTAGCCAAGTGAGAGCCCAAAGGCTGACATCCGGTCCTGGCTGGGGCAGCCCCGGGGTACAAGGGAGTCGGTTTCCGGGGGGGGGGGGATGACTTTGGAGCTAGCCCTTGGGAGTCACCGTGGATCTGCTTCATTGCTTGAGAGGACAGACTACCACTAGTCATCGCCCCCACGCTCTGCTTCTCCTCACAGCTTCCGTTTTCTCAAAGTCCTTGTTATCCTCCCACCTCAGACAATCACACTGCATAGAGTACACTTTACATCACCTTTACTGTACTTTTAATAGTGTACAGGATTACTCTCCATACAGACAGTCACACTGCATAGAGTACACTTTACATCACCTTTACTGTACTTTTAATAGTGTACAGGATTACTCTCCATACAGACAGTCACACTGCATAGTGTACACTTTACATCACCTTTACTGTACTTTTAATAGTATACAGGATTACTCTCCATACAGACAGTCACACTGCATAGTGTACACTTTACATCACCTTTACTGTACTTTTAATAGTGTACAGGATTACTCTCCATACAGACAGTTACACTGCATAGAGTACACTTTACATCACCTTTACTGTACTTTTAATAGTGTACAGGATTACTCTCCATACAGACAGTCACACTGCATAGTGTACACTTTACATCACCTTTACTGTACTTTTAATAGTGTACAGGATTACTCTCCATACAGACAGTTACACTGCATAGTGTACACTTTACATCACCTTTACTGTACTTTTAATAGTGTACAGGATTACTCTCCATACAGACAGTCACACTGCATAGAGTACACTTTACATCACCTTTACTGTACTTTTAATAGTGTACAGGATTACTCTCCATACAGACAGTCACACTGCATAGTGTACACTTTACATCACCTTTACTGTACTTTTAATAGTATACAGGATTACTCTCCATACAGACAGTCACACTGCATAGAGTACACTTTACATCACCTTTACTGTACTTTTAATAGTGTACAGGATTACTCTCCATACAGACAGTCACACTGCATAGTGTACACTTTACATCACCTTTACTGTACTTTTAATAGTGTACAGGATTACTCTCCATACAGACAGTCACACTGCATAGTGTACACTTTACATCACCTTTACTGTACTTTTAATAGTGTACAGGATTACTCTCCATACAGACAGTCACACTGCATAGTGTACACTTTACATCACCTTTACTGTACTTTTAATAGTATACAGGATTACTCTCCATACCGCCTCATGACCTCAGCTCTAGAACCATGTGTGGCAATAGGACATTTATATGCGACCATATTAAATATAATATTAAAAATATGACATCTGGGCACAGTGGTGCACACCTTTAATCCCAGCATTTGGGAGGCAGAGACAAGTGGATCTCTGTGAATTTGCGGCCAGCCTGGTCTACATAATGAGTTCCAAGACAGCCATTGTTATGTAGAGAGGAGGAGGAGGAGGAGGAGGAGGAGGAGGAGGAGGAGGAGGAGGAGGAGGAGGAGGAGGAGGAGGAGGAGGAGGAGAAGAAGAAGAAGAAGAAGAAGAAGAAGAAGAAGAAGAAGAAGAAGAAGAAGAAGAAGAAGAAGAAGAAGAAGAAGAAGAAGAAGAAGAAGAAGAAAAGAAATATGACATCTAAGCTGCCAGCCCACTCAGAACTGGACAGGTCATGTGGCCTCTCTCAGTATGTTACATAAAGGTGTTCTAGAAATAGTTTTGCAAGAGCTTTTGTATTCTGTTATAGTAGTGTAACAATACAAAAGAATTTAGAGGCCAGGCGTAGTTGTTTGTGCACGCCTTTAATCCCAGCGCTTGGAGGGCAATGGCAGGCAGATCTCTGTGAGTTCAATGCCAGCCAGGGCTAAGGAGCAGAGGAGAAGAGGAGGAAGATGGAGGAGGAAGAGGAGGAGGAGGAGGAGGAGGAGGAGGAGGAGGAGGAGACTCAGACCCTGGGCCGGGAAGTGAGAGGTGGGGGAGGGGCGACCCAGCCCTCTTCCCCTTCTGCCCCCGGGCCCCAGGCCTCAGGATTAGCCCCTCTCTCCCGAGGCAGAGGACCTGGTGGGGCCCACAGGAACTCCCTCGGACTCTGGATGTCAGCCCAGGAAGCGGTTGGGCCCCACCTGTGACTCTGTACCCCGAAGGGCGCCCCTTTGAACCACTTAGGGGAGATGGACATGGTGTTGCGCGGGGGGGTCGTGGCGTCCCACTGAGTCTGACCTCCAGCCTGCCCCCCCACCCCCGCACACAGCACAGCCCTGACATCCGCGCGCTGCCAAGGCAACCCGCATCCTGGGCGTTGTGATTCAGCAAGCACAGACCTGCTTCGTGCCACGTGGGATGTTACCAGCCTGCTGGTTGCCTCCTGGCGTTTTCATTCATTTTTATATTCCCAATGCGGCCTTGCCAGAGACAATTCTCGCGATCTTGAGGCCCTTAGGATCTCTCCCGGGGCTTAATGCTGTGTTCCTGCCACTTGGTGGGAATCTCTTTATTTCTGCTCAGACCTGGGAAAGACCAGGCTCAGGAATTGCCTTCGTGCTGACCTTGCGTTGAGGAAAATCAACAGGAGAACACATTTGGAAATTCTGTTCCTTCTCTACTGGGAAGGCAAGGAGGGTGGAACATGGAAGGCAAGTAAGGGGAAGAGAGGTGAAGGGTCTCGGAACATCGGTGGGGATATAGCAGCGTCGGACTGGTCCATCCTCATTCGCCCACTCTAAGTAAGGGGAAGAGACAGGTGAAGGGTCTCGGAACATCGGTGGGGATATAGCAGCGTCGGGACTGGTCCATCCTCAGATGCCCACTCTAAGTAATGGGAAGAGAGAGGTGAAGGGTCTCGGAACATCGGTGGGGATATAGCAGCGTCGGGACTGGTCCACAGACGCCCACTCTAAGTAATGGGAAGAGGAAACATCATTGGGGATATAGCAGCATCGGGACTGGTCCATCCTCGGACACTCACTCTAAGCAGACACTGAAGAATGTCTGCAACCCAAACGTGGTCCCTGTCTTCCGAATAATAGGGAGAATGACAAGCTTGGCCAGGCTGCAGGCAGGACTTCAGGGTGGGACTGGGCCTGTGGGCAGGTACTTCAGGGAAAGCTTTCTAGAGTAGAATCCTATACAAGGAAGCCCTCGCTAAGTGAAGAAAGAAGGGAGGGTGTGCCCCCAACCTGGCATGACCAGCTCTCCTTTCCCCCACAGATAGCATCCTCTGGATGTGCTATGTAAATGCCTGATTCTCCATCATTATCTATGTACATCCCACTCCCCAGATAGTGACAGGATGGCTGGAGCTAGGGGATATGCACAGTCCTGCATCCAGCCAATGGCGACACAAAGGCACAGCGGGCCTCTTGCAGCCCGCCCTCCACCATTGCTACCAAAGCTAGTATTTAAATGGAGGGCTGGACTTCTAGCTGCAGGCCCGGTAGCCACATAGTCAAAGCTGACAGAGCAGCCTCAGTACACCGCTGAGCTGGTGGGTGGAGGCAGCAGCCATGGCCTCCGTCCCACGCCAACACTGGGCCCTTAAGAGAGTCACTTCCTTCTCTTGGTCTCAGCATGCTTACCTGGAAAGTGAAGCAATACTCTTATCTCCCAGACTCCTGAGAGGAGTTAAATGACCTGCTTTAGGTGCAAGTGTTCAGAGTCATTCCCAACCCTTGGAAAGAGCCTCTCGGAGATCTACAGAAAGAGACTGTTTTGTTCACTCTTGGCACAGTACTTGCCATTAGAGAGCATGCAGTAAATATTTGTTGAGTGATAAGAAATGAATAAATGAATGTAGTCCAATTTCTCAGTGACCCGTAAGTTTGAAGCCTGGTTCTTCTGTTTCCTAGCTGGTGACCCTGGATAAGGTATGTTCATGAGGCTTCCATTTCTTGACCTGGGACAGGACATATGACTGGAGTCTCCTTGGAGAGCAATACTGAAGTGTCATGGAGTTGTGGCTGTCCTTGCACCCAGCAGGAGGCCCTTCTACCAGCCTGGGCCTCCTTGGGTACTCTTGTGGGATGTCCGCTTGTGTCTTTTCTTTTACAGTGGCCCTCTTGACTGCAGAATGGCTAAGGAGTAGTAGAAGATTCAAACCAAGGACCATGGACTAGAGTCCTGGCTGAGAGACAGGCCTGAGCAGGTCAGGGTGAGTCAGCTCTGTACTGAGGTCACTGCCCTGAGGTCACTGCCCTGGACAGTCCAACCCCTCCCCGTTATAGAAACTTCTTTATCTGGCCAAGTAATTCATTCTCTTTCATAGGTGCTACCATAGAGAGTGCTTCTCTACTCTCGTTATGCAGGAAAGGAAGCTAAGGCTCAGACGGAATAAATTGTCCTGGTCACATCTAATAAGGAATGGGGTCACACAGTCCATCCAGGTCTCAACACTTGAGAGATCTGTAGCTGCAAGAGTTTGAACTACCCAGACTCCATCGTGAGTGCAATCAAGTCGAGTTTCTCAGCTAGGATGGAGACTCTGTGAGGGACTTTCACCACTTCCCCTATGTCTTATCTCTTGCCACCTCTTTCCCACACTCTGTGAGCCCCAGTTAGGGACAGATGTAGTCCCAGGGTACACCCTAAGTTGCATTGAGAAACCACTGGCCTTTTCAGACTTTTTCAGCTTCTGCAACACAACACACACACTCACTTCTCTCCCATTTACTCATCTTCTTAGAGTCAGATCACAATCCTAGCCCATCCATTATGATGTTAGTATGCACAGAACTAGAGACAATGACATGTGCTGGCAAGGAAGTAGAGAAAGTGGAACCTCTGTGCTTTGTTTACAGGAAAATACAATGGTTCTGCTGCTGTGAAACAGTACAGTGGTTCCTCAAAGAATTAAATATAGGATTACAATATGACCCAGCAATTCCACCTCTCAGTATGTGCCACAAGATTAAAGGCAGGAAGCCCAAACACACACACACACACACACACACACACACACACAGAGTACACCAGTTGTAGCAGCATCTTTCACAATAACTACAACCCATGAGTTTACCATTACCACCAGCTAATGATGGATAAGCAAAGAGTAGTAGGTACAGACGAAACAGACCATGGAATACTGCCTACCCTTAAAAAGGAAGGAGATGCTGTCCAACAATGGTGGTGTGTGCCTGCAATCCCAGCATTTGAGATCCTGAAGCAGGAGGAGGGTTCCAGACCAGCCAGGGCTACATAGTGAGTGTGAAGTCAACCTGGACTACAGAGAGGCCCTGTCTGAAAAAAAAATGCAAGAATAAAAAGGGAAGTTCTTACTCATGCTACATCATGGATTAAGCATGAAGCCATTATAATACATGATAAGCCAGATATAAAAGAACAAATGTTCTTCCCTTACATGAAATGCTATTCGATTGTGGAAAGAGAATATGACGTGGCAGTTACTGGGCACTTGAGGATTTGGAGCAGGGGTGGAACTGGGATGGCGTCCTATCTCCATCACTGAGCTACATCCTCAGACCTTGTAAAAATTCTATTTCGAGACAGGGTCTCACATGTTTTCAGGCCATGATGGGCCTTGAACTACCAACCCTCCTGCCCTTAGCATCCTACTGAGTAACTGATATTAAAACACGAGCCACCACATCTGGTAGGAGTTATTATTTAAATGGATGTAAAGTTTCAATTTGGAAGATGAGATGGTTTCAGAAATGGAAAGTGGTGATAATATGAATATGTTTAATGCCAATAAACTGTACAGTTAAGATGGATAGGTGTGGTGGTGTACCCAAAGAGAGGCAGCAGACTGATCTCTGTGGCTTTGAGACCAGCCTGGTTTTTATAGCAAGTTCCAGGCCAGCCACAGCTACATGGAAGACCCTGTCTCAGAAAATCAACAAATAGAAACAGATAAAATTTGGCTGGCTCAGTGGGTAAAGGGCCTTGCTAATAGCCTGACAACCTGAGTTGGATCCCCAGAAGCCAAACAATGGGGGGAAACTGACTCCTGAAAGGTGTCCTGATCTACATAGGGGAGCCATGACACCTGTGTGCTCCCCCCATACAAACACACACAACACACACACACACACACACACACACACACACACACACACACACACTAAAATGTTTTTAAGTCAAACTCTACTGCCACAACTTGAAAACATTAAAAAGCAAAGCTCTCTGGAAATCCCTCCCTGATACTCCAAAGCAATGAGAAATTGACTTGTCTCATGATGGACAGCAACTTATGGTAAGTTTTGTACTAAAAAGTATTAAATGTATTACGTTTCAAAACTAGTAGGTAAAAACAGCACCCAAATGTTTTGACTTGAAAATACTGCCGAAGTTGTATTTTCCTCGAATTCATTAACAAGCTCTATGTTTTCGTGAAATCCTTCTTAGGAGGATGAAGCAAGAGCCCAAACACAGGATGAGTGAGGAAGGGTCCACAGTCCAGACCTGCCGGGAAGACTAGTCTACAGCGACTCTGCCTTGCCACACCGGGTACCACAGTCCAACCTGTACTGTAGAAGCCAGGTGACGGCTCCAACCTGAGAGGGAGATAGGACACAGCAAGAAAACTGGGCTCGGGGCAGGGGACCAGCTGGGCACCAATCCGGAGAGGTCCAGGCAGATCCAGAGCAGCCATCCATCAGTTTACTCCGCATCTTCCTGCCCCTTGGAGGCTACTGAATCATGTCGAGGAGGAGGAAGCCGGAGTATAAAGGATTGTGCTTTGTCAGGGACAGAGAAACAAAAGTAGACGCAGCTCCTGGGCGCCTTACTCTTGCGGTCTGGACTCACTGCTGAGAACAGGAGAGGCAGAGGTATTCAAGTGAGAGGCCAGGTGCATACTGGCTGGAGAAAGACGGAAGGATAGTGGCTTCCTGTGTTCTGAGGAAGGGCACTGGGACACACCACAGCGCCGCCGCAGTGAGGGAGGCTTGCATAGCTGGAAGGACCTGTCCTGACAGCTCTCTATGGAGGGTGGAGCAGAGCCAGAGGAGGAAGGACCTGGCCGGCCTGGGCAACCTGAGGTTCCAGGTCTGCTTGGGTATGCCCTGGTTCTGTGACCTTGGCCAGCACCTTTCTCTTCTAAGCCTATTTTTCTTCGTCTGCTGAGTAGTCAAAATCTGCCTTTGCCACTCACCGGATTTGTGAGCCTCTCATTTGGTAATGGACCACGCCTGTTTTTCAGACACACCTGCTTGTGCAATGCCGATGTCTAGCAGCGAAAGCGGAAACACCTACAGGGCGAGCCCTCCACCGGCTCTGGAAGCCACCCACTTGCAAGAGGTGCCTAGGACCGTCGTGTTGTGCGGAGCTCCCTCTGGGCTGCCCCATCCACTGTCCTCCGCAGCCTTGGGAGCCAGGAGGGTCCAGGGCAGCCAGAGGCAGTCATGACAGAGCCGGTGGCCGGGGCCGAGGACCTGGACACTCTCATCGACGAACTGGATTACCTGCCCGGCCACTTCCACCTGGAGATGCAGCTCAACTTCGAGCCGCGCTCACCGGCTCAGCTGCGTGCCCGGGACCTGAAGCTCCAAAGGGAGGGTCTGCGACAGGAGCTGGAGCTGGTGGCCACCCCGCAGCTGCCTGCCCTGCGTCACCTCCTGGGAACCTTTTCCTTCTACCTGGAGGAGCTGGAGGAGGCCCGCGAGCGTTTCCTGGAGGTGGCCCGCGAAGACCCTAGCAGCCTCAACGCCTGGGCCAATCTGGCACACGTCTACGGGCAGCTGGGCCAGGAGGAAGAAGAGGAGGCTTGCACCGCTAGACTGGCCAGCCTCATGGGCCTGGCAGGGGACCCCGAGGATTCAGGAGACCCACGGCTTCGCGCTGCCCGCTGCCTGGCAGAGCAGGGATATGCACACGGCTTCGATGTGGGCTGTGCCAGTCCAGAGGAGCGTGCTCAAGTACTGGAGGCGGGTATCGCGCTCTACGATAAGGCGTTGGGCTATGGGCAGCAGGTGAGTGCTGGAAGGACTCATCCACTTACTTTTCAGGGATGCCCCCCACTATTCCCGGCCCAGGCTGTCCAATAGCTTTGCATTCCTGGGCACTGCCTACCTAGCTCTCTGTTTCAGGACGCAGGCAAATCCAGCTAGGCTAACTTATCTGTTCTCCTTCCTATGCACTTGTGCCGGATGAGAGGCACAAGCAGACACCAGAAACTTGACAGATTTCCTTCCTCCTCTCTCCCCTCATCCAGGTACCTATCCATTTAGACCCCAAATTTTGTCAGCCCCACTGCCTCAGCTTAGAAGGACCTCGTCTCCTCCCCAGCCTTCCTCTGCCAGCCCAGCCTCTGGAACTTACTGCCTGGACTATGTGGTCGCTCTCCAGCTCAGTTCTCCCGCCCAGGCTTCACAGTTGCTGCATCTCCCTGGCCGTGTCTTCAGCGCAGCCCCCTCCACACGGGCTGGCAGAATGAGTCCTAATCTTGAGTGGCGTTTGAGACCCTCAGTCCTCCATCCAGGGGATCACTATGTCCCAAGCCACTCACTCCCTGTGGACGGGCTGCTTACAGCTCCCTTCCTTCCTGTGTCTTGTCTGCTTCTTCCTGGGGTACCTCCTGCTCCTGTGGCCTGCAGAGCCCTCGGCAACTCTCAGATTTGCCTCAAATTCCCCCACGATTCAGCTTCCCCGGCACTGTCCCTCCAGCTCAGTCTCAACAGTTTTGAGAGATGATTTATCACCATACACCAGTCTGGTACACAGTGGCACTCATAGTCCTGGCACTAAATAGACCCTATGTAGTTATCATCTGTCATGATCAAGGACCTACTCAACGTTGCGAGCATCCCTGTGAGCCTGGAATCAAGGCGTGGTTCTACTCAGTGCTTAAGGGCTATGGTGTCCTCTGAAGGTTTGACTGACTGGGGACCATCAACAGCCACACTAGTTCATAATCAATAGGGTATAGTTCCTAGCTGGTTGTTTGTATTTCGCTGTTTTCTGTTTCTTAGAAACAGGCCAATGGGTCCAGCCCACACTGCAGGGGAGTGGGTTACACAGGTTAGAAATAGTAGCAGGTGGGTCTCACTGGTGGGCATCCCAGAGGCTGCCAGTCACTGAGGCAGATGGGAGAGTGATGTGGGAATGTTACCCTCTTGAGAGCAAAGCTCTGATACATCTCCATTCACAAAGCCTCCACACGTCCTGCGTGTCTTTCCAGCACAGCATACAACCAAAGGACAAATATTGGAATGGTGACTTCATGGAGGCCAAGTTGGAGGGTCTGGACTTGACAACAGTGCAGGACAGAGGTCAAGAGGGGATTTAGGCTGAAAGGGTCCCAGTCCAAGTCCCAGCTTCCTGCGCTCTCTAGTTCCAGTCAGCCAATACCTGGCTTTCCAAGTGCCCTTTCCCTCTTGGTGAAAGGAAATAATAATGGCATGTGTGTCATAGGCTTTCTCATTAGCGTAATGGTGGCACCATTTGGTTGATGGCATAATTAAGAGTTAATGTTTGTAAAGTTCCTAGAAAAGGCCTCCACAGACACCGCTGCAGGTGATCCTCCAGCTCCTCACCTACAAAGCCTCCTCCACCCCCAGGCATAACGGCGGGCATGGCATGGAGTCAGCCATGAACTTGGGATTAAATGCCAGGCCAGGCCACCGGGCATGGGCAGTGAGTGCAGTCAGCACTGTGTATGTTGAGTGTGATTGTGATCACAGGTCACAGCAACAGTGTGGTGCTTGAAAGAGCCCTGGGTGAGGAGCTGAAGGTTTAGGGACCCAGCCTTAGGGACACACCACAGTGGAGGTTTCTTCCCATACTGCCATTTCCCATCTGTGCAGTAACAGGAAGGGAGACTTACAGCTACTGAGGTCTTTTTCTGATCTCGGGAGGCGTCCGTGTGCGACAAAGGCTTCCTAGAGGATGGGGTCAGTGAGGCAAAGGCTTAGGAGTGGCAGGCCAGCAGAGGCCAACTCCTCTCCTGTCCGCGTAGTCAGCACCAGCCACGCAGGCACTGAGCAGCCTGTGGACAGCCAGAGGATGGGATGCCGAGAGGCTGTCGCTTTGGGGAGTGCCCCTCAGTTCTGTGCAGAGCATCTCAGTTCTGTGCAGAGCAGCTGTGGTCCTGAGACAGGCAGGGTTTGCCAAGGCTCATGCCCATGCTCATGAAGTATGTGGAGCTGGTATGTGTTCAATAAACGGGACAACAGTGATGATTCTGGCAATGGCTGTTCCGGACTTGGGTTGGAGAACTTGGCTCTGTTAGTGTTTTTGCTGCGTGGCTTAAACAGGCTGTTGGTCTCTGGACTCGATGCAGACTTCACAGATGCCAGTACAGGATCTCTCCCTGAGATGTACTATGATTATCCTGTCAAATGACAGGTAGACCTGGGCGTGCCTAGTGGGTGGTTACTGAATTTCTCTATACTTACCCACATCTACTGTGTGCCAGGCTTGTATTTAAGAAGTCTCAGCATCAAGAAGTTCCTGAACAACAGAGAAAGCAAACATTAGTTCCTCTATTAGTCACCTTACTCAAGCCCTTCCTCTGGGAGCAGAAGCCAAAAGGACAAGTTAGAGATGCCCCCAGAGCTGCCTGAGGTCATGGCACATGACATTCTCTAACTATTGAGCATCAGTTCCCCAGGGCCTGACGACAGACATAGACATCAGTGGCACATGGGGACCTAATGTTGGCATCAGCAGTGATCTGGAAAATTCAGGTCCTGTGCAGTAGAGAAGCAGTGTGCACATTCTAGAGAGGTGACACTTCCAGCAGATGTGACTGATGGAGACTTCAGGAAAAGGTGGAAATCTGTTAGCAGGAATAAAATAAGGGCATTTCCAGCATAACGTCTGTCAAGGCCCTACATCAGGAGCTTACAGAGCAGGAGGCTTCAGAGACAGTTGGCCTGGGGTGGAGATGAGGGCCAGAAGGAGCAGCCTGAAGCTTTGTAGGGATCGCATGATGAACCAAGAGCTTCGGGCCTGGCCTCTGAAACTGGGTCCCCCCTTCCTCTTTAGCCACATTCCCTGACTGCGTTGGCCCCTCTCACAGAAATTCTCAGACATCCTGTGCAGCTTTCTCCCTCCCCGAGTAGGACTGCCCTCTTGCCGAGAAAGCAAATGCATCCTTAAGAGTTTAGCCCATGTGCCACCTGCTTCTGGGAGCCTCCTCACAGAGGCACCTTAAACTTCATTTTTCAGGAGAACCCCATGGTTTAGTTGAGAGGGAGCTGAGACACATATAGCAGTTTGCCTGAGGGTAGTGAGCTAAGTGGACTTGAGTGGTCCATTCTAACCTGCCTCAAGGCCTTTGCTTTTCTCTGGGATAACAAGGTGGTCAGAGGGAGACCCCTCAAAAGCCCTCTCAGGAATCTGGGATGGGGAGTGCTGAGAGAGCTCAGGTAGGCCAGACACCATTTTGGGGGGTGATCATTGAAGGAGAAAGCAGAGGCACTCGGGGTAGGAAGCAGGAGGAGGGACTCCCCAGTTTCAAGAGCACTTGTGGGAGCAGTGGAGTTGAGCAGTGGCTACCACAGCTTGTGCAACACACAAGGTTTTCTACCTGTTGGGAGGTATTGCAACAGACAGGCAGGATGAACCAGGAGCTCCTTGAGGCCAGAGGACAAATGACCGCTGTTGTGTAGTGGCTGCTGTCTAACCCTGACTACAAAGGAAACAGTGTGAAGCTCATCATTCGACTGCAAATAGTGTGGGGGAGGGGATGGGTCTTCAGGATGTCTGCTCTCTGCTCTCATTCCCTGTTGGGAGGTCTGGGGTTGTGGTACTGGGGAAGGAATCTGGGCCTTGCTACACTAGACAAGAGTTCTATTGCTGAGCTGTACCTCTAGTCTAATTTCTGGACAAAATTATAAAGATGTGTTGTTATTATCAGTCTTCCCTTCCTAAGCAGACCACCTTTACACACACACCTCACACACACACCTCACACACACACACACACCTCACACACACACCTCACACACACACACATGCACACACACATGCACGCACGCACACGCACACACACACACACCTCACACACACCTCACACACACACATCACACACACACGCACGCACACACACACACGCACACACACCTCACACACACACCTCACACACACACGCACACACACACACATCACACACACACGCACGCACACACACACACGCACACACACCTCACACACACACACCTCACACACACACACGCACACACACACACATCACACACACACACACCTCACACACACACACACCTCACACACACACACCTCACACACACACACGCACACACACACATCACACACACGCACACACACCTCACACACACACACCTCACACACACACACACCTCACACACACACCTCACACGCACACACACACACCTCACACACACACCTCACACGCACACACACACACCTCACACACACACACATCACACACACACACATCACACACACCTCACACACACACACACGCACACACACATCACACACACGCACACACACACACACACACGCGTGCGCGCGCGCGCGCGCGCGCGTGCGTGCGCGGGCCAGAGGGGTGGGGGAAAGGCAGAAAAGACCGAGAGTGACTGATTTGCAGCGATCCCTGGCCACAGACCTCAAGGTCCCGTTGGCATTAAGAGCACACGATTTGTCTTTAGCCTGATTAGGTGGAGATTCCGCCCCAGCCCCAGGTGGCTGCAGGTAGGTCATGTCACTTCCTGAGCCTCAGTTTCCTTGTCGGGCACTTTGAGATCCTAACACTGTCCTAGGGTTGCTGGGAAGATGACAAGGGCATGTAAGCACCAGGTGGGCTATGGGCTGGGACCCTGTGCAGCTCCCTCCCCCAGCATCTGGCCCGTGCAAACACCGTGCATGGCTACACACCAGACAGTGCCCGTGGTTCTTCCTGGAGGGAACTCTGCTTTGTCCCATGAGGGGTGAGCCCCCTCCTAAGAGAGAAGACCAACAGGTCCAGCTGTGTGAAGTTTTGTGAGTAGGCCAGTAGAACTCCCGTAGATGGTGACAGTTTTGCTAGGAGGGTGATCCTGTACAACACGTGCCTGCTAATATACATGCAGATCCATGTGTGAACATACATGAACACTCATTTGCACACACGCATGCCCAAACAAGTGAGCGCTCACACATGTGCACGCTCACACACTCACACACAAGCCCCTCCCCACCCCTCATTTCCCAGGCCTGGGAAATGATAAGACCCACTCCACAACTGGAGCCTGGGGGCTGTCTGAACTCAGATCTTCACTTTCATGTCTAACTCAGATCTCACAGACCCGCAGCCAGTTAGGCATTGGGTTTCTCCTCCCATGTAGGGCACAGCAGGCTCCAGGAGGGAAGCAACCTCCCAGGGGGACCCAGTAAAACGTGTATCGTTTGGATTTCATCATCAGTGATCTGGAGGTCAGGGAAGTGGTGCCTGAGGCCAGCTTCCCAAAAAGGGGGCATTCCCCCTTTCATGCCTACCAGGGTCAGCAAACCCAGGGTCCCTGTATGCACATTGGGTACACACACCTCCACAGTTCTGGGTGCTCTCATTTGGTTCAGGATGGATGAAGCCAGACCACAGGCTAACTAAGCATGCCTGTGATTTTTCTACATCTTCTCACCTGGTCTCATAGAAATGCTGGTCACGCCACATTATTATCACCATTGTACAGATGAGGAAACAGGCTCGGAGAGGTGCAGCCTTGCCCTAGAGCATACACAACCATGAGTAACTCAGGCACCAAAGCGTAGTATCTTCCTTGTACAGGTTAGAAAATAGCCTAAGAGCCACAGCTCAGCCCCACAGCCCAGGGAGTAGGGCCGAGAGTCAGCTCTGATCTGCCTCCCTTCCAAACTGCTCTTTCAACCACATCACGAATCCCTGACCCTGTGAAGGCTAAAACTGCAGAAACAGTCACGGGTGTCAGACCTGCCTAAGAATGTGCCCTTCTAGCACACGAGGGATGTCTTCTGTGGTGACAGCACTAGAACACACCGGACAGGACAGGGAGAGGTTCCTCCCCGCCCTGCTGTGGGTATTAGAGTTCTCATTGACTTGCCTCATCGAGTCTGGGGGATAGCAAATGTTTGAGGTCCCCTACTCCAGCCAGGGATCCCGGGAGGTCACCGAGGCAGCCTCTGTGTCTGTGCGCATCCTGCCCATCGGAGAAGCATGTAGTGGGGGCAGTGAATGGGCTGGCAGAGGAAGTTTGGGAATTGAGTGCAAGGCCTTGGCAGTGAGCGTCTGCAAGTCATCGTCCTGGGGTCCCCGGTGCTTTGAGAATCAGGTGCCACTATGCCCCACAAGCCCAGTGACCTGGGAGAGGCCTTCTTCCCTTCCATTAGCCCCTCCCAGGGGAGCATTAGTCATCTTGGGGGCCTCCTAGAAGGTAAAGAGCAGCTGCCAGGGCGAAGTTCACCCTGCCAGGTAAATACTCTCTGAGAACCTAGTTGGCCATCCAGCCTAATCAGAAGTAGCTCTGTGAACTGAGGGTTTAATGAGAAAAGAATCGAAATCCTTTTAAATCACCAAGCTTCCGATGCGCCTGTCCCTGTATCCTTGAGGCACCACTCATAGACACGCCTGAGTCAGCACAAGCTCACCCTGAGACAGTGTATCTTACCCCACTACTACTGCTGGGTTATCTGCCCTTCATCCCATTTTTACCCCACCTTCTGTAGGGAGTCCAGTGGCTTTCAAACTTAGCGCCCAGCCTCCTGAGCCACACCTCTAGAACCACAGAGGGGTGTCAAGAGTTTGTATTTCTAAGTAATCCTAGCACACCCAGACTGAGGCAGGAGGATACCACAAGTCTGAAGCAAACCTAGACTACAGTATGAAACCCTGTCTCCAGTAAACCAAACCAGGTTGGCCTTAAACTCAGAGATCTCACAGAGAACTCACTGTTCTATCACAACTGTCTTGCCTACAAATGTTCTCCCTAGTAAGTAACTCTTGAGGAGTCAAATGAGCTAGCACATGGTGTGCTCTGCACAGCAAAAATTGTGACTATCAAACTGTGTGATATAACTAACAGCAAAGCTTGCATGTGATGATGCACACTGTAATCCTAGTAGGGGCTGGAGGCAGGATGATGCCAAGCTTTAGGCTAGCCCAGGACATGCAGTAAGACCCTCTCTCATTGAACAGAGGTGGGGGGGGGGTAAAGAAGTCAGAGTGTTCATAAGTCTTGGCCCAGGCTTTCATGTTGGTCATGTGGCTTTGAGAACCCCTTGCCTCAGTTTCCCCATCTGTACTAAATTGGCAATGCTTCTCACTTTCCCTTCCATGCAGGACATTCTGAGGCCCTCAGGAAGCTGTGTGACTGTGCTTTGCAAATGGTAACCACTGTCTAAACTCTGCTCTTAGCAGGAAAGAATGTGAACTTGAAGTCAGAGGTGGCTTTCTGCCTGCTTTCCCCATCTTAGGGGGAGCTAAAAGTGACAGAGACTCAGAGCAGCAGCAGGCTGACGCTTAGGGAACCCCTCAGGTCTATCTCCCTCTCTCACCTGCAGCTAGTCCCAGGGTGACTGCTGTCACTGTGGACTCAGGCTGGGCCTCACACAATTCCTTCCTGAGAATTGCCCCCAGACGAAGGCCAGCCTGAAGCCCAGGCTCTGATACGGGCTGGCCCCTCTCAGACCTTCAGGGCACTAATGATGACTGAGCATGGGGTGCCCCACTCAGAGCCCATGCTAGGCAGTCCCAGAAACTCCTTCCACAGTGCTCTCAGCCTTTGTCCCCTCCCAGGCTGCCTGAGCCCTCAGCCACTGGAGCTGTGCACCTTGACTGCCCCCTGAGGTTCCACAGCAGGAGAGAGGCAAGAATCCCCTCCTTTCAGTTGGAGCACAAGGCAGCCACAGTCCTGTTTAATTTAATGCACTGTGACTTGCCAGGTTGCCCCTGGTAACAGCTTCAGCTGCTGCTTCCAAAACAGCCAGGACTTTTAAAGGGACAGGCTATTTTCAGACTGGTATTGCACTGCAGAGGGAACAGCATCCAGGAGCTTCTCCTGGATAGCAAAAACCAGCAGCACTACGAGGCTGCCACTCCATCTGCTCCCGCATTAGTGGAGCTCCGCTGATGCTCCACTCCATGTCTGCCGACCTCATCTGTAACCCAGAAGCCCACTGTCAGCATCACTCACAAGTGATCTGCGCAGGGGCTACATCTGAGTTTTGACACTTGTGTCAGTCAGATACCTACATTTTTGAAAATCAGTTTAGTCTCCAAATTTGGAGGATGGGGGAGAGAGGAGCTGCTCCTGCAATTCAGGGACAGTGCGTCTAGGTGGTGATATGGCTTCCATTGTGAAAATCATAGGTAGGTTCTGGATTTGAAGGTGCTGACAGGGAGCAGAGTGGAGGGGGAAATACCTGCTGGTAAACCTTGATGTCAACTCACAGGGAGCTTTGGGTAAATCACTCCACCTCTCAGGCCTCAGTGCCCCGGATACGTAATAAGGAGATTGGTAATGGTGTCACAGGAAAGGTTGGAGGTTAGGACCATGGAGGGATGAGTTCAGCTTCCTGCTGTCAGTCACTGGATGTCTTTGGACCTGAGTGTCGATGAAAGGAGTGTCTACACAGCCAGAAGAGCCTGCTCCGTCCTTCACGGGTGCTTTTCACAGTCAAAGCCGGGCATAGGCACACGTAGTCCCACCGTCTTAACCCACTGAGGTGCTATACACAGAAAAGCACACATGGCAGCTTGGCACTCTCCAGCTCTAACTCCTGCTATGGCTCCCCACTGCCTTACAGCTGGACTCCAAAGGCACTCTGGCCCTTCACAATGTTCCCACTGGCTCCCGCTCTTTGGGTTAGGAATCCCAGCCCTGGACACATGCAAACCTCACATACCACTCTCCTGCCATCTCTGAACTTCTGCCCATTATGGCCAGTCGTCCTGGAATAGTTTTTCTCACTACATCCCTCTGGTGGCTCCCTCTCTCCTTGAGGACCATGTTCTCGTGCCACTTCTCCAGAGAGCCTTGGGGGAATCCTGGGTTGGGGAGGACACATCCTCAGGGCTCTCACAGCCCCTGAATCCCTTCCATTCCAATTGTGTATTTACACCTGACCGAAGCCCCTCAAGATGGGACCACCTTCCCTCTCCTTCACTGCCCAGCCTTGGACTGTTCACTGGTTCTGGATTCCTCCACCTCACTCTACACACACAATGTAGCCTTCCAGGTTATACACACACACACACACACACACACACACACACACACACAGATACACACACACACAGAGAGAGAGAGAGAGAGAGATACACAGAGAGAGAGAGAGAGAGAGAGAGAGAGGAGAGAGACACACCACACATACACACTCACAGAGATACACACACACACACAGATACACACAGAGATACACACAGAGAGAGAGAGAGAGGAGAGAGACACACCACACACACACACACAGATACACACACACACACACAGAGATACACAGAGAGAGAGAGAGAGGAGAGACACACACCACACACACACACACAGATACACACAGAGGGAGAGAGAGAGACAGAGGAGAGATACATACACACACACACAGATACACACACACAGATACACAGAGAGAGAGAGAGAGGAGAGATATACACACACAGATAGACACACACACACATATACACACACAGAGACAGAGGAGAGATACATACACACACACACAGATACACACACACAGATACACACAGAGAGAGAGATACACAGAGAGAGAGAGAGAGAGAGACAGAGGAGAGATACACACACACAGATAGACACACACACATATACACACACAGAGACAGAGGAGAGATACACACACACACACACACACAAACACACACACACAGTTTGCCCAAGATCTTAGACACTGGCTGTGGCTCCCTCCACCTCACCCACACGCAATGTTCTGGTTACCCATTCTCTCACATCCCCATGCATCCACTAAAGCCAATCCCCACTCCCACCACATACCCTCCTGGTCCCTGTCCCACCCTGTGAAGTGCCACAACCTACTCAAGACCCAGCTTGAAAATGTGCCGTCTCTCTGGACACACCTTTAATACCAGCATTTGGGATCTCTGAATTCAAGGCCACCCTGGTCTACAGAGTGAGTTCCAGGATAGCCAAGGTTACACAGAGAAATCCTGTCTCAAAAAAGAAAGAAAATACCTCCTCTTGCTGTAGATGCTCTGCATCACTTTGGGCAGACTTCGCCCCTCCTCCAGGGTTTGACAGTCTAGCATGGTGACAGGAGCATGGGCACTAACCAAACATCAGCCCCCAACTCTGCCCTCTCCGGCTGTGGTATCCTGGGCAAGTCACTTTCCTCTCTGCACCTCAGTGTGTTTGCCTGTAAAGTAACTAATACCTGGGCCCAGGTTGCTGTGAGATCCAGGAAATGGGCATGAGAACCTTGGCACACACACACCAGGCTTCTCCATACGCAGGGCTGTTTCCCTAGCCAGCTTGTGAACCCGGTAATGTCAAGGTTCAACTGCCGCTCAGGGCCACATCCCCACAGCCCCTCAGAGGTGCTCAGAAATGCTGGCCGATCTGAATGGTGCTGGAGGGGGAGGGGTGTGGGGAGTGAGGTGAGAGAGACCCTGAGCCCAGAAAGCAGAAGAGGGGGTAGGGAGATGACTGTGGGGGAGGGGCCAGAGCCAGAGGCAGAGCTGCCGATATGCACTGGGGATTTTATTGGTTTTCATTAAAATTCCTTCCCAAGGCAGGAGGAGCTACTCCCATAAATAGCAGCATAAATATTTTATCAGGTGCCCAAGTCAGTCTAAATGCACAGCAAGGTTGGCAAGAATAATAATGGGAAAATATTCAGGGAGGCGGGTGTGCTGAGCTCGGTGGACTCGCTTGACATCCCCAGAGAGGCTTTCTCAGGAAGGTGGGAGTGAGGAGGGTGCCAGAGGGGAGCAGCAGGAGTGGAAGGAAGAAAGGGGAACACAGCTGAGCAGAGCCCAGACTGGGGGACCCAGAGACTGGGCGGGGTTAGCCGGGGAAGGGAAAATCATGTTCCACACCTGCTCTGTAAGGGTCACTTCACTGGAAACTCAGGTGACTAATCTCAAATGCCCTTTGATCAGAGAAGTAAAGCAATTTGCCTAAGGTTGCCCAGCCAGGCACTGTCATCAATTCTATTGAAAACCAAAGACCTCCCCACTGTATGTGTTGCCTCTTCAAGTTCAGGCTCACAAGCTTGGGGACTTGTGAACAACAGCCTGAGTACCTTGGTAACCACACCATACAGCATGTCATTCTCTGCTTCCTAGATCCCAATAGAGGAGAAAAGGAGCTGGTATTTTACCATGGCAACGCTCTTCATCAGGTCAGGCCTGGGGCTGGAGATGGGTTGGGGATGGTGGGAGAGGTGTGGCCTGGAAGCCAGGCAGACATGGAGCAGAGGCGGGTGGGCACCGTGGAGCACTCTAGAGGTGATATGCAGGGGCCACGGCCCTTTCCCACCCACAGGCTGGATGGCATCTTGCTGGAGATGGGCAGCGAGGAGCAGAAAAGGCTGCCAGCCTTCAACCGCACCCTGGCCTTACTGCAGCAAGTCCTCAAGTCCTCAGACTCCCGACACCAAGGTGGGAACTCCAGGTGGGGCTCAAGAGCCTCTGTCCTTCTGTCCTGCACCTGTCAATAGTTCTGTCCTCCTCTGGTCCCGTGTCTCTTTGCCTCACCCTGGCTCACCTCACAGCCATATGATTGCCCAAGGAAGCCCAGGCTTAGCAGAGCCGGGTGCCCAAACCTGTGGTCCCAGCACTGCGTGGCGCGAGAAACAGCAGGTATAGGGCTCGACCAGTGGTAACACAATTTACCAATATGGAAACAGGCAGACAGAGTACTTATTGAAATACACTGCAGGGAAGTAGCAGGGGAGTCACTGCTTCTTCAAGGAAGAGATGAGCGCTAAGAGGCGGTTCCTTTTGCAGCAGATGGGGCTACTTGGCCTTGCTTCATAAGCCATTTGTGTGGGGACTCCACCTGGGGGGAGAGGCTGCACCTATGTCATCTGGTTTAGTAGGAATTTACAGTAAATTGTTTTCCCTGAGAATGGCGATTTGTGCCAGGAGCCTTGGGGTCAGGCTCCAAAGGTGGTGGCCTGCCTGTCAAAACATAGGAATTTTTCTTGTATTTGGGGCTTTTTGTCTCTCTACTCAGAAGCCTGAGGTAGGAAGCCCAGAGTGCTAAGCTAGCCTGTATGTTAAGACTACCATAAAACAAAAAGCCACCAAGCATGCAATGACACAGACCCACATCTTGGAATGTGTAGAACGTGTCTCCACCAGGTCAGCGTTCCACCTCCGTCTACGGTTAGGGAAGAAGCCTGGCTTGGAGACAGGTGAGTCACTCATTCTAAAGGCCAAACAGCAATCACAGGGACTACACCCCCCAGGAGCCCAGAAGAGCTATGTCCCTGAAACAGCATCTCCCGTGTGACACGCTTAGACACAGGCTAAGCGCCTGAGCGTGTTGTGTCACTCAGGAGTCCTATAACTTCCCTGTGCCTTTTGTCTCCTCTGTCTCCGGCTCATGCTGTGGTCCTTTCTTTTTCTTTATGGGGGCTGACAGCTACAGAGGAGGCGCAGGCTCCATCCCTGCTTGTGCCCTCCCTGCCTCCACTGCCCCCTAGACACCCTGCCCTCTCTTGCCCTCACCCAGCTTTGGCCTGGTGCTACGTCGGCATGCTGCTAGAGAGGAAGGACACCTTCTTTACCACCCCCATGGGTGTCCATGAATGTGGGTACTCGGGGACGGAGCCGCTGGACTGCTTTGGCAAGGTATGTATGTGTTCTAGGTACACCCACTTTGCAAATTTGGACTCCCCCAGAGCCCTCTGTTTCTCCAGGCCAATCCCACCCAGGAAGGACCGTACTCCAGCCCTCCATGTCCATCCTCTCCTCACTCAAAGCAGAAGTGTTCCTTCATGCCTGCTCTGCTCTGCCCAAGAGCAACACAGTCCCCACCTACAATGGTCATACCCATTCTTCCAGCCTTGAAATGGGCCCTTGGCCGTGTTTCTTCTCTCTTACCCGCAGTGGTTTAGTGGAGGGGTTAGGTTTCCCGGGGGTCTCCTTACTGGTTCTGCCCTCGGGCCATGTGACCCTGAGACAAGTCATTTAGAATTTGTAGCAATCAATACCAGCATTGGCAGGGCCAGCTTGACCTAGCTAGAAACCCGTAAGTATGAGGAGGCAGAACATGACTCTGCCCTACCTCTTCTCAGCCCCATGACAACGGAGGAAAAGCTTGAGAATGAATGTATGCACCAGTGAGTTAGACTGCAAGGAATTTGGGGCTGGCGGGCTTACCCCAATGTAGTTACCGTATGACTGAGATACATGGGTGCTGGCCACGGGTAGGGAGGATCTGTGACCGTGGTGGCACAGCTTTATCCTTTATTTCTACCTTCCTCCCTTCTCAGGCCATTGAGATCGCCAGGGACCAACCTCCCATCCTGAATCGCCTGGCCAAAATCTTCCACTTCCTAGGAAAGCAGGATTTGGCCATAGGAACTTGCAACATGGCCCTGGATGTGCTTAGAGACCCACAACTCAACTGGCAGGCGTACTGCACCAGGGCCAAGGTGAGCCAGCCAGCAGGCCCACCTCATCCTGCCAGCAGCAGTAAGAGGCCAAAGGGCAAGGGCAAAGATCCTGGGGCCAGTGCCCTGGAATCTTCATAGCACAGAGCTCAGGAATCATGTAGATACCTGTGCTAAGAGAGTTAAGTTTGATGCTGTGTGTGAACATGGAAGCAAGCTTATCCGAGGAGTTCATTTGTGACCGACTCATTGCTATTATTAGGTCCATCTTTAGCAACTTCACTGTCTCTTGAGAGACTGGGCTGCGCCACATCCTCAATGCTGTCAGTCACGTGCTGAGGTGAGAGTGGCCTCCCTCAGTTCTCCTTGCTGGACCCAGCTCTACCTCTGGCACCCCACAGAACCCAGCTGCTTGAGGCCACACCTACAGCTCTGAATTCATTTTTCTCCAAGTTAATAAGTACCCCCCACCCCTCGTCTTCTCTACTGCCTTTCACCTGACCTGGTAGCCATTGTACTGGCCATATGGTCTCCATGGCTGCAGGAAGTAAACAGAAAATTCTTTCCTGGTAGTTGATGCAGCTGCTACTGATAGTAAGGATACTGGTTGTAAAACCAGAAGGTGGCACTACGAAAGTCTTCCATGCTATGCTCTGGTTTAACCCTCCCAAGAATCCCGTGAGAATTGAGACACATGCCAGTCTATGGGTGGGGCATGGCACAGGGAGGCAGCCAGCTTCCTCAGGGTCCTGCATTCACTTGGTAAGATGACTGTCTTAGCTCCTCCCTCTGCTTCCTGTGGCTCCAAAGGTCCCACTTACTACTCAGATGACCAGAGCAAGAGGGAATAAGACAGACAGAAAGGAATGCACAGGGCAAGGTGGAAGCTTCAGCTCGTTGTGCTACCAGGGAGGCCAGAGCTGGCTGTAATAGCTCTGCCCCGGGAGGGAGGCCAGGCCTGGCTGTATAGCTCTGTCCCGGGAGGGAGGCCAGGGTTTCACTGTGTAGCCCTGGCTGGACTGGAACTCCCTCTGTAGCCCAGGCTGGCCTCACACTCACAGAGATCCTCCTGCCTCTGCCTCCAGAGTGCTGGATCAAAGGCGAGCGCCACCACCGCCTGGCTACTTTTCCCTCTTAACACCTGGCACACTGTTTACTGTTTGTCCTGTTGATCATTTCTCCCTACTCACATACAAGCCCACGGTCATTTTGTTTTCCATTGTATCCTCAGTGCCTGGCACATAGTAAGCATTGGAAATTGCTAACTTTTCAGCTTAGAAAATGGAGTTCAGGTGTTATGAGACTTCCTCCAGGTCATGTGACTGATTGTGGGGACATTTGATTCATGTTTGCTGAAAGAATGAATGAATGAATGAATGTTCTTACTTCATCCTGCTCCTCACTGTATAAGCAGGGAGACAGGCCCAGAATGGGAAGTGGTTACCCTAGGTGGCACAGAACTAAGACCCCGGGCTCCTGGGTCCCAGCCTGGGGTGGCAGGCTTTCTGCAGCCACACGGGACACCCCTGATTGCTGCCGAGAAGCAACCTGGATTCTTCATGAGATCAGAACCGAGGCAGATGTCTTCTGCAGCAGCTCCCCCTGAGTTTGCCTCTCTGCTGCAGGTCCAAATCAGAGCCTATGTCCACGACCTGGAACGGGCCAAGGTGGGACTTGGGGGTATGCCCGACAGGAACCACCTGGCCTGTGCCAAAGCTGACCTTGAGGAAGTGGTCAAGGTGTACCCAGGCCTCAGGACCTACCTAGACATCGGCCAGGTAAGAGAGGCAAGGGCTGCCTGGGCACTGAGGACAGAGAGGAGTAAGAGGTGTCCATCCCTGCTCTCCTCCTCCAGCTGTCCCATGGCTTGGATGCAATGATGTATGTAGTGTTCGGAAGACCCCCTTGTCCCACCCTCTACTCCTCTCAGCGGTCAGCACAGATCATGCTGTGTCCACAGGAAGGGCCATCAAAGATGACTACATCGTAATTGTACATGGGAGGGCTTATGCAAGGTCATAAGGCTAGGTGTGGAGGAGATGGGACTAGAACCCTGGTACAGGGTTTTCCGGGGGGCAGGAACAATATCTCTAACTCATAGGAGAAATGGTGGGGACTGGTAAGGAGGGCAGGGTGCAGAGGAGGAAGTCTCAGAGGTCACCCCCACGCAGGTTTACTACTACATGGGCGTGGATGCCATGCGGGAGCTGCTGGCAGTGGATGAGGCCGCGCTCAACCAGGCGCTGGTCTTCCTGGCGAAGGCTGGCGAATTGGAGCTGGGAGACACATTGCCCGAGCTGCAGCTGCTACGTGGTAAATGCTTGCGAGTCCAGGGCGAGGACGCCAACGCTGCAGCCTGCTTCAAGCGTGCAGTGGAGTTGGACGACGCAGGATCCAGTCACACCGAGAGCTTTGGCTGCCTGCTCGAGGCACTGCTAGCCCAGTGGAGCCAGGCACAGCTGAGCGACAGCGAGGTGGGCTGCGAGGTGGACATCTGGCTGTGCCACGCCCAGAGCAAGTACCCGGCCACACGCCTGCGCCAGGAGCTACAGCGAGTGTGGCGCAGTCACACGGATGACGTCCTGGGTCTGGCTAACACCTTAGTAGCCCAGGGACGGCCAGCGCTAGTGCGGCTGCTCTTTGAAACCATGGAACATGAGGGTGAGGACACTGGAGGGCTAAGCAAACGTCGGGCGTCCTCCTCCTGAGTCAGGTGCTGATGCCCTGATGAGGCCCAGACCGGAACCCCACCCAGGTGACTGAATCTAGTCATGGCACTCAAGACAGGTCACCGGGTGAGCGGAGCCAGAATGTTTTCAACACTGGGTTATAATTTAGTCGAAGGTCTGCCTAACAAGCATGGGGCCCTGGTTCGTTTCCTCCTACACCTGGGGGATGGAGGGTGGGGTGGGAGGATCAAAGCAAACTTTCTCCTCCCACTGAAATTGTGAATGGGTAGCTTTGAGACATTTTGTAAATTTGAAATACCCATAGGACAGTAATGGGCACTTGCGGGAAAATCTGCAGAGCAAGGAGTCTGGGAGCAGGCATGAGAGACCACTGGAAAACTGCCACTTGGGGAAAAGAAATTTACAGACATGCAGCAAAGATAGAATGGCTCAAGTCTCCTGACAGAAAGGATAGCTTCTCAGATGTGACTGTCTATCCCAGATGTCTGAGTGGCTGCCATTGGAGTCCCAAAGGCCACAGAAAGTTTAGCTGAGTGGGTCTCAAGTCCTCAGTCAGAAAAGCCTCGGCAGCACAGACCAAGGAGGCACTGTGCGTGGGTGCAACAGGGTTCTGACTCCAGTCTTGGTGCTCAGAGCCAGTTCCTACCTCTCCATCGGCTTCAGCAGGTCTCTGCTTTGGCCAGCCTTCTTGGAAGGCTTCCCAAAGTCCCTGAAATAAAACACATCAGAAACACCCTTACCCACCTTCCCTGTCCTCTCTGTGTCCCTGCTCCTTTACTGTTTAGTTTTGTTTATCATTTTATGACACCTAAGGACTTTTTCCATGACCTCGTTCCCACATTCACTCATTGTGTGAGTGATCAGCAAACACCCATTCTAATTTCCCTCAGGGTTCTCTGCACATTAACCAGAAGTCAAAGAGGTAGAGAAACCAATTCCAGCTGGGCAATGGTGGTGCACGCCTTTAATCCCAGCACTCGGGAGGCAGAGGCAGGTGGATCTCAGCGAGTTCGAGGCCAGCCTGGTCTACAAAGTGAGTTCCAGAACAGGCTCCAAAGCTACAGAGAGAAACCCTGTCTCGAAAATCCACCACCAACAACAACAAATTCCCTGGGCTGCCTACCATGCGCTGTGCATGGATCAAGTGGCATTACAAACCTCACTCTATGCATGACACAGACACGAGCAAGGTCCCAGACAGATGAAAAGGCAGGGCTGAGGCAGAACAGCCCATTCCCTGTCACCTCCCTGCTGTAGGCTTACAGTTATGGCCTCTTCGGTCAGTTAGGCTTTCCTGGTGCCCCTTGGGCCTGTTCTCCCCATCTCTGCTCCTGGCTGTATGACCTCCGTGCCTTTTCACATCTGGTTTCCTCACTGGGTCTCCCCAGCCATTGCTGTCCTAGCAAGTGCTCAGCTCAGAGGCAACCCACCCCCCACAAAGTTCTTTGCTTCCTCTCATGAACCCCACTTTTCTCAACACCGAGGGTTTATTGGAGCTATGTCCCACTGCATGACATTCATGGATGCTGTGACTAGGACTATAGCCCAGGGATCCCTGAAGTCTAGAGTTCAGCCAGAACCATGGCCTGTGTACCTCCTGCTCAGCTTCATGTCAACTCCCCAATTCCAGGAGTGGGAAACTGAGGCCCAGAGACTTGTCCAAAGTCAAGCTCAAAACCGCCACCCCATCCATGGTCCTTTCAGGGAAGCTGCTTTGCCAAGTTTGCTCCTGTCAGCTCCATGAGAATCCAAGTTCTTCCATTTCTTCTCTCATCAAATGCTTAGCAAGCACAGGCTGAATGTCAGACAAAGTGCTAAACCCCAGGACAATTCTGTGGCCAGAACCAACCTTGTCTTTGCCTTGCCTTCAGAGGGGTAGCAGCCTAGACCATACATAGCAATTAGGAAAACACCTCCTGTATCACCCTCAGGACTCAAGATCTACAAAGCTACTGGAGACCTACAGAAATTACTGAAAGGCACCCCGTGCGCCCCTCCTCCCCCAGCTGTCCTCAGCTGACCTGAGTGGCCCTTCTGCAGTGTAGTAACGAATGTGCTGTCCCAGGCCCTGGATCTTGGCTGCTCCTCTTCATCAAGTCGTGGCTCAGGCCAGGTCTGACAGGTCCTTACTCTTTTGGTTTCATGTGTAAGCCCTGCAGAACCCTCTGCCCACCGGATGGCTGGAAGGACAACTGTCCTCTCTTCTCCTGGGTCTCACAGCTGCTAGGCAGCTGGGAAATCTGTTTAAGAAGTCTGAGGGAGGGATGTGAAAGATAAAATGGGCAGGATTCCTCAATAGTGGGTTTCAAAGCTCTACGAGTTTCTAAGAACCTTCATTCTCACCTGTTCTAGCCTCTCATCTAAAGCAAGACTCCTGAACACTGAGTGGGAGTGTCTACACGCCCTTGCACACAGCAGACAGGCAGAGTACTACATCACAGAAGAATTCGTTGATAGCCAGGAATGGTGGCTCACACCTGTAATCCCAGAGCTCCTTAGGCTCCACCTTGGGATCAAGACTAGCCTGGGCTACACAGTGAGTTCCAGGTCTACAGAGTGAGAGCCTGTCTGGAAAGCTAAACAAATGAAAGAAGAAAGAAATTTTAAAATGGAAAGGAAAAATAAAGACAGCAAGAAATCCACAAAAAACAAGTCAGTTCGTTTTCAGCAGGTCTGTCCTTTTATAGAGTTGAAATCTTTTCTAAAACTTTCTTCCCCAATTCAAGTTTGTTTCCTGGGGTCATAGAGTATAGACCCTAGTAAGCCGAGTGGCCTTGAACAGGCTCCTCTGCTCGCCATTCTCTTTCTAGCCTGGCGCTGCTGTACAGTGTTGCCAGGCTGCGCTCTGGCTTGGCTTCCAACCTCCAGCCCCAGCTAGGGAGCTCACAAGGAAGGTTTGAGCAGCTAAAAGTTGTGCAGAGCCGGGTTTCTCTCTATCCTGAATCAGCCCCCAAGGGATCACCCTGCATGGATGATCATGGCTGGATGCCAAATGAAGTGAAATATCTCCTTCCTAGGCTGTCGATTTTTTTTTCTTGTTTAGGGAAGGCTTGGATAATGACGTTTAGCACTTTACAGCTCAACAGTAAAATGAGCAGATGGAAACAGATTCTAGCACCGGGGACTGAAGCTCTAACAGCCAGAGCCGCTTCCCCTATCCCCTTGCCCACCCTGCCCCCACAGTCCTAGGGGTCAGAGTCACTGGCAGGCTGGCTGATGAGGACGCTGATGAGGACGCAGTCAGTGATGAGGACTCTGATGAGGACGCAGTCAGGGCCCCCCCTCCTCTCTCAGTTTTGCCACACCCAGCTGTTCACACCAGGTTTCACACCTGTTCTAAATCTACCCTCAGCCTCCCTGCTCCATGACAGCTGCCCCCACTGCCACCCGCAGCTATCCTGCCTCCCTGCCTAGGCCCTCAGTTCCAGTGAGATCAGCCTCCCAGCAGGCGCAGGCCTGGCTGGAACGCTCTGCACTGTCTGTTAGGTGGAGAGGAGTGGGGAAGGAGCAGGCTGTCTGGAGAGTGCTGCTTGCCGCATTCCTTGCAGAACACCTGGTAGGTTTAGCATCCGCAGTCTACCGCAGTCTACCGGGAGAGCAAATATTAAGCTGGGGACTACTGGGCCCTGACCCAAGCCCCTAACTTGTGTCCAGGCTCGTTTTATTTTAATGCTGGGTCCCCAGCCTGTGATGCTGTTTTGAAGGAACCTGTAGGTGGGAGACAGGGCCTGGATGGTGGAGTCTCTGAGAGTTATTCCCCTTTCTGCCATGTCTGCTGCCTGCTGTCAAAGGAAGACGCTGACACTGCGTGCTCCCACACACAGAGCCACCCTGCTTTGACTTCTCCCACCCTGAAGAACGAAGCTTCCTATAAAACTGTGCACCAAATCACAGGATGGCAGTGGGAAGGGTTAGGTGGCAGAAGGGGATGCTTACAGGGCACCTAGGGGATACTCAAGCTGGCTTTGCAGGCTTTTCTAACCTCTTGTTTACATTGTCTCTGTCAGGCATTTGGTCACAGAAATGAGAAAAATAGCAAATACACTTCCCCAGAATCTAATTCTAGCATTTTAACATTGGATTTCTCAGTTCCTAGAATGCAAGGCACACATCTCTGTTTTTTGGTTTTGGCGGAGTTTTGTTGTTGTTGTTTTGTTTTTTTTGTTGTTGTTGTTGTTGTTGTTGTTTTTAGAAATTTCCCAGTCTCTGGGGTTGGAGAGATAACTTAGCAGTTAAGACTTCTTGCTGGGGCTGGAGAGATGGCTCATAGGTTAAAAGCAGTGACTGTTCTTCCAGAGATCCTGAGTTCAATTCCCAGCAACCACATGGTGGCTCACAACCATCTATAAAGAGATCTGGTGCCCTCTTCTGGCATGCAGGCATACATGCAGGAAAAACACTGTATACATAATAGATAAATCAATCTTTAGAAAAAAGGTCTTTGGATTACAACTGCAACATCAGTTATTCTAGTTGGCCCAGTTCACAGATTTTTTTTGAATTTATAGTTTTCTATAATCATTTGAGCCAACTGCACTCATGTCACACACACACTCTCACACACACACTCACACTCACATACACTCACACACACTCACACACACACTCACACTCACATACACTCACACACACGCTCACACACACGCGCTCACACACACACTCACACACTCACATATACACTCACACATGCTCACACACACGCTCACACACACATACTCACACACACTCACATATACACTCACATATACACTCACACATGCTCACACACACGCTCACACACACATACTCACACACACTCACATATACACTCACACACACTCACACACGCTCTCTCACACACACACACACACAGAGCCTATAATGTGTCTCTCTGAGACCCCTCACGCAGATACCTATTAAACCTCTCTCTTCTCAGGAGGACCACACCTCCTCAGCACTCACATGATACTTTCTTTGCACTCCTATATGTATCGTAATCTACCTCATGGAATTTCCTAAGTGCAAAATAGGAAGGGTGTTCATTGCATACCAGACATGTGTGAGGCACTGTAGTGCTTGCCTGGTGTTCACTGTTTCTTTCTTTCGCTGACTAATTCATTCAGCAAAGCTGTAATGTGCCAGGCAATGATCTAGTCCTGGGGGTGGGTAAGCTATGGCTGAATTTGGCCTGCCACCAGTTTTTTTTGTTTTTAATAAAGTTTTATTGAAACACAGTCATGATCATTTGTTTACATTCTCCTATGGCTACTTCTTTTAGATAATGACCTAATTGAGTAGTTGTGATAAAGACCAACTGAAATACTTAGTGTACTGGTACTGTTTAGCTCTTGAAGAAGAAAGTTTGGTTCCCTCTGGGAGAGGCAGTAGTGTGTATCACTGTGTTCTAAGGCTAGGGATAGGGGAAGGATGAAAACACAAATGATGAAAGGATGAAAAGGCCCCAGACTGGAAAGGCCTTTATTATGCTAACTGGTGGTAAGTATTAGAAAGGAAACTGAATTAAGAATATGAGGCATGTCGGGGAGGGTGTGGGTAGGGGTGGATTGCAAGGGGGAAGAGGGTGTCCTGGCTGAACATGGGACAGTGGGAGTGGAGGAGTGCGTCCTGTGGGTGGAGCCTAGAGCTGTCAGCTTGGAAAACAACAGGTGCAGAGCCATGCTTGAGTATTAGCTATAAGTAAGCTTGCACTAAACCCTGGGTACAGGTGCCCTTCAACTACTTCCCATACATAATCACATTTAATTACTTACAAGTCATTATCTACTTACACAGATAATCATACAAAAGAATGATCTGAATATATTTCTGCTGCTACTCACACAGCATTTTCTTTTTTTTTTTTTTTTTTTTTTTGGTTTTTCGAGACAGGGTTTCTCTGTGGCTTTGGAGGCTGTCCTGGAACTCACTTGGTAGTCCAGGCTGGTCTCGAACTCACAGAGATCCACCTGCCTCTGCCTCCCGAGTGCTGGGATTAAAGGCGTGCGCCACCAACGCCCGGCTTCACACAGCATTTTCAGTTTAAAGTTTTGTCTGTTGCTCGAATGTCATGTCTGACAGCATTACAAGGTACTGTGCCCTCCTCTTGAAAGGCAATCTCCCATGAAGCCCACGGCTCCTGCTGCTAGGGAGTCCCTTGTGAACTTCACCGATGTTCTTCTCATGCAGAGTCTCTCTTGATTTGAGGTCATGGGCTCTGGATGCAGGGAGGTCTCATATGCCACAAGAGTTTGTCATCTGAAGGGTAGACAGCTATCCCTTCCTCTACTGATTGATATATTAAGCCACAAACCAAGGAAACTGTGATCCTTCAAAGTGCTGAGGAAAGCCGGGCGTTGGTGGCGCATGCCTTTAATCCCAGCACTCGGGAGGCAGAGGCAGGCGGATCTCTGTGAGTTCAAGGCCAGCCTGGTCTACAGAGCTAGTGCCAGGACAGCCTCCAAAACAATACAGAGAAGCCCTGTCTGGTAAAAAACAAAAAAACAAAAAATAAAAAACAAAGTGCTGAGGATGCAGAAAAGAGCAAAACTAGGGCCACCCTCAAGAGGATCCACAGGTGGCCAGGGAAAGCCACAGAGGCATGGAGCGTCCCAGGGCTATGGACAGCAAGGCAACTGTCCATTTCTTCCACTTTTTTGATAACTAGCAAGAAGTGAGCTTTTCTAACTTGTGGGGCTACACTAGGAATGTACGCTGTAAGTCAAGGCATCCAATAAATTGGTTGATTGAAATGTCTACTAGGACGACAGGGTCAGACACTGGGTCTCTGCCACCCTGGACCGCCTCACAGGGAGCAAATCCACTCTGACTGTGGCTGTCCAGCCACGTCTCCACTCCAGGCTGCAGAAGCATGCTGGTCTGCCTCCCAATGGGGTCATGAGCTTTAATTAGTTACTGTTAGTAAGTGCTCTGAAGATGCGGGGGTGGATAAACACTGCAGGTCATTAGGCCTCTTCATACCACTGTGTTCTGCAGCCTGGGAACTGCTAATTGAGAAATAATTAACACCTCAGGGTATAAAGGACACTACCTAGATTTTCCAGATTGGAGGGGTTATAACCATGTGTGTGGGCAGAGGGAGAATAAAAGGTAACTGTGGACACATGGATCCCAAGATATCCTGAACATGACTTCTCTCCTAGTAGGAGGAATACTGCCCCAGCAAAACTGTGAGACACCAGTCCCCAAGGAAAACCCCTCCCATAGAGCTGGGCTGTAAGGACCCAGTGTGGCTTTTAGAGACAGAACTCAGGACCACCAGCTCAGCCTGGCCCTCTAAGTGGGTTGACAGACATTACGGTCATGTGCTGTCATGTGCTCTAGCCAAGCCACATCTTCCTGGACATATGGGTGTGACAATCCCATATATCTACCACCCTCCCTCGCCAGGCTGTCTGGTATCTTTCCTGTAGGCCCGTTCATCTACCGCAGAATCATTCTAGGGAGACTTTAAACTTGTCCTGCCTCAGTGACCTCACTTCAGGATTGATGTACGTGGAGATTCCTGCACTGCTCTGGCCTGGGTCTCAGGCACTGTGTCACTGAAGCCTGAACGCCTGGAAGGAATAAAGATATTCTTAATGAGGCACATGTGCCCCTCCCTTTGCCTAGGAAACAATGCACCTCAAGAAATTAGAATTCCTCTGGGAATCTCATACTAAGGGGAAGGAAAAGACTAAAAGTCTGAGCCACTGTGGTGGTTTGAAAGAAAATGGCTCCCAAAGAAAGTGGCACTATTAGGAGGTGTGGCCTTGTTGGAGGAAATGTGTCACTGTAGGGGTGGGCTTTGAGGTCTTTTTCTCAAGCTTCACTCAGTGTGACAATCAGTCGACTTCCTGTTGCCTGAGTCAAGAGGTAGGACTCTCAGCTCCAGTGCCTCATTTGCCTGCACACTGCTATGCTCCCGACCATGATGATAAATGGACTGAACCTCTGAAACTGTAAGCAAGCCACCTCAATTAAATGTTTCCTTTAGCCTGGTGGTGGTGGCTGGACTGACAGCCTCCAATTACAGAGAAACCCTGTCTCGTAAAAAAAAAAAAAAAAATGTTTCCTTTATAAGAGTTGCCATGGTTAGTCAGGTGGTGGCGTATGCCTTTCATCCCAGCACTTGAGTGGAAGGAGCAGGTGGATCTCAGTGAGTTCAAGGTTAGACTGGTCTACAAATCAAGTTCCAGGACAGCCCGGACTGTTACACAAAGAAACACTGTCTTGAAAAACAAACAAACAAAAAAAGAGTTGTCGTGGTCATGGTGTCTCTTCACAGTAATGATGAAAAAAAAAAACCTAAAACAGCTGGGCAGTAGTGGGGCACTTCTTTAATCCTAACACTCGGGAGGCAGAGGCAGGCAGATCTCTGTGAGTTCGAGACCAGCCTGGTCTATAAGAGCTAGTTCCAGGTCAGCCTCCAAAGCTACACAGAGAAACCCTGTCTCAGAAACCAAAACTAAAACCAAACTAAACCAAAACAAAAGAAAACAAAGCAAAAAACCCCTAAGACAGCCATCCAGAAAAAATCCCAGAAAAGGACTGCAATTTGTCAGACCACCTTTCAGGACAGGCTAGAAAAGGAAACAGTGATGGTTTTGGTACAATCTAGGGGTCCTAATGGGGTTCCTTTTCTCTACCAGTTAAGACTCAAAGGCAAGAAAAATCTGAAGCAAAACAGAGAAACCTCAAGCACCTCAGACAGAATCAGCTGGAGAAAAGAATTTATCGGGAGTGAGGAAATGCGTGCACACAGTAAACACAGAGAAAAAGACCCTGGCAAAGCAGAGGGGCACTAACCGAAAATCCATTCTCTCCTGTAGGACTGAGGCTGTTAGGGCCTCTGAAGGGTCTTCCTTCCCCATTTAGGGTTGGTCAGTTTGAAGAAAGCAAGGGTGGCTGATTGGCCCAGGGCTGTTGTGGGACTTGTCCTGATAGTGGGAAACAGAAACCTACACGGCTTTTCTTTGTTTTAAGCTGCCAGGTTTTTTGTCTCAAGTCAGGATAGTGAGGAAGAAGCTGGACATCTTGGAAATTCACCACCTCTATGACCTAGCCATGGCCCTGTCTGTCTGTCGGCCAGGGAATCTGTCTAACTGCTAGTCTCAGCTTGTTGAGGACAGGTGGCCACATCTGGCTTATTGGGTTTTTCAGGACCTAGGTTCTGACCCTTGGAAACATCAGGATCTGTGAGAAAGAAATATGCAGACCCACCACTCGCCTATCCCTCTTGTATTACTTCATCACGTTCTGCTCCATGCCTCTGAGTGTCCTGGCCCCTCTCCCATCATCTCTAAAGTAAAGCTCCCCCTTCCCTGCATTCCTGCAGGGCTTTGCTGACGCTAGTGATCACAGGCATTGTTTATGAAGCTCCCAGGGAGTCATCGTAGCTTGCCCTGGGTCCAGCACACTTGAAGCAGTCTATAAACCGCGGTTGTTGAGTAGAGTAACTGAAATAAATGCAGCTCCTGCTCAGGTCATTTTATACTCTGTTCTGTCTGTAACATTCTCCTGCAGAGAGCCACAAGGCTCTGTGTCTGCCCTTCTTCAGGTCATTGATAAAATGCCAGCTTGGTGGTAAGGCTTTCCATGGGCGACCAATTTTAACTCAGAACCATCCAGTTCCCCGCTCCATTTTTTTTCTAAGTTAACTTGTCTCCAGAACATGTAACACCCTTGGACCGACAACTTAACGTTTTCTTTCTAAGGATTTTTGTGTTAATTTTGGTTTAAAAAAGAATTTTTATCAAAATCCTGTTTTGTCTTGGTTTCTGAGTTCTTTAATGCCCTGCTTCCGTGCTGCGGTGCTGTTTTGGTTTTTTGAGATGGGTTTTTTCCTGTGTAGTAGTCCTGGCTGTCCTGGCACTCACTCTGTAGACCAGCCTGCCTCTGCCTCTCGAGTGCCGGGATGAAAGGCGCGCGCCACCACCGCCCGGCAAATCGAAGCTTTTTAAATCATAGGGGAGATTTGAAACATGGTCTCCCGTGTGTTACCAAAGTCAAGGTTACTTAGCAGTCCACCTGTTCTCTAAGAGTCAAACAGGTCCTAGCAGTGTGCGGTAAAAACGGACTCCAAGCAGAGCTGGGTTTGACCATGGAGTCGCACCTTGCTAATTCCTAGAGGGCACTTCCGGAACCGTGATTTACGTGTGGCGACTCCGGCCAATCTATGATCTCGGCGGGAGAGCAGGGATCCTTGGCTCCGTTTCCGGAAACTCTCTCATGCCCTTCTCCAGTAGGATGGTGCCAGGGAGTCCCACCCCTTCCCGAGAATGTGGCTTTCCGATTGGCGAGAAACAAGAGAGGTGGGGCTTGGACCGAGCCGGCGCAGGCGCACTGGCTCGAGTGACGGACGAGCGGGCGGCGCAGGTGTAGAGTGCTGCTGGTGAGCGTGGCTGGCTTGAGGGTGGTCAGGGAGGGCGCGTCGAGTCTAGGGACCGTGTCCGGGCGCTCTGTCCGCTTTCAGGCGTGCGTCCTGCCCTGGAGTTGGGCGGAGTCACAACCACAGACAGTTGGATAGTCGAGTCCTTGGTCTCAGCACCCCGACCCAGCTGTGTTTAAGGGCAACGCTTCTGCCCTGGTCAGCCTCGCGTGGCCCTTAAGAGTCCGAGTTCCTAGAATGGCCCATTCTGGAGCAGCCTCGAGGATGACTTGGTGGTTCAGCCGCCTTAGTGTTTTGAAGAGGGATGAAGTGACATTACCCGGGTAGGGTCACCCCTCTTGAAGGCCGAGACAGTTTAGAGCCGGGTGCTGTCTTACACAGCGCTTTCAGTGGTGGAAACTTGGTATGATCAGGAGGCGAGTTGCAGCATTCCAGAACGACCCTGTACGCTTTGCTGTTGCCTTACACAAATGACCTCCCCATCCCAGAGCCTATGCATTGGGTATCATAATAGCCAAAGGTTTATGGCGCTTACTGTGTACCGGGCACTTGGAAGCGCTTTGTGTACAGCTTTCCTGACTGCATCGTGTGTTGAGTCGTGTAGTGTGTACCTGGAACAGGGAGGGGATCGGGAAAAGGGGAGGGCATCTCACAGGTGGGATCTGCGTGCTCCCCCTCCCTAGGCAGCAGGAAACTGTCCCTACTGCTGCCTGTGTTTTGAAAAGTTGAAAGCAGAAGAAACCAAGGGGACCGGTAGCGGGCAGTTTTAGCGGGCTGAGTAAAAACTGATGATAGCTGGGTATGAGATGTAGGCTGGTCAGGTGGAGAGCAGGTGATAGACAGGGCCAGGGGACCAGACGATGCTGCAGGGGTGAGGAGCAGAGTAGATGAGGGCGGGCTTCTGGTTTGGCTGGAGGGTGCTTCTGGCGCCTTGCAGGGTGATCCTCAGATCTGCAGGGCACCATTGTCAAGAGACTCAAATAGCTGTGTACCGTGTTCTCCAAAGACGAGGAGAATACGTCCAGCAGACAGTTTGGACAGTGAGTAAAGATGCAGGCTGACCAAGGATGTGTGGTGAGAAGCGCAGTTAAGACAATACTGTTGGTTTGTTTGTAGCAGAGTTTCATTATATGTCCTCGGATGGCCTGGAACTCTGGTGTGTAATCCTGGCTGGCCTTGAACTTGCGGTAATCCTACCTCTGACTCCCAGGGGCTGAGATTACTGGATGTGCCGACAGCCTGGCAATATTGACAGAAAGTGGAGGTTGGGAATAGAGACGGAATAGAAACCTGCCCTTGGTTGTTGGCTGTGGGATGACAGTTGATTTGTTTCGGGTTCTTTCCCCAGTCTCCTAAAAGAGTAACAATAGCAAACATCAGCCAAGCACATGAAATGTGCCAAAAACTGACGTAAGAATGAAAGCTTTCCCCACCTTTAAGAAAATGCCCACAGTAGACATACAAAGCAAATTTGTATTTCATGATGAAAACTTTAGTACACAAAAATAGACAAGTGTGCCAGGCTGCAGGAAGTCCCAGTGGGAAGTTGGCCTAGAACCCAGGCTGCCATATCCAGAGCCCATGCATCAGCTCTGGATGCTGTCTCCACAGTAGATTGTTACATTTTCATAATCAGAAAAACATGATTTCTTTTGTTGCTGTTCTTCGATAAAGGGTCTCTAATTGCCCTGGCTGTCCTGGAACTCACTGTATAGACCATGCTGGCCTCTGTCTTTGCCTCTCCAGTGCTGAGATTAAAGGCATGTGCCACTAAACCTGGCTGAATTCCTCTGTTTTAAAAAAAAGAGTAGTGCTGTGATCTGCTGGGCTGTTAGACACGGTCAGACCCACATCTCCCAAGATGAGCTTCCATCTCAGGAATTAGTTGGAGCCAATGCTGAGAACCCAGTTAACAGTCATCCACACATGACTCATTTTCCTCCAGGCACCAGGGTGTCATGGAAGGGCTGCTGACGAGATGCAGAACACTGTCTGCCTTGGCCACCTGCAGCCGCCAGCACTCCAGGTACGTTACCCACAAGTGTCACCAATGTCCACCAGGGAGACAGCCGCGCTTGGTATTATCCCACATGTTCCAGCCTCAGAACCTTCGGGAAGACCAGGTGCTCTCTCTGGAGGGCAGAGCTAGCGAATTGACCTGTAAGAGTCAGCGACTGATGCTACAAGTGGGTCTGATCCTCCCAGCAAGCCCTGGCTGTTACCACCTCATGCCCTACACAGTTCGTGCCATGGAGAAGCTTGTGAGGGTAATAGACCAGGAGATGCAGGCCATTGGGGGGCAGAAAATCAACATGCCCAGCCTTAGCCCAGCTGAGCTGTGGCGAGCCACCAGCCGCTGGGACCTGATGGGCAGGGAGCTGCTGAGACTAAGAGATAGGCATGGCAAAGAGTACTGCTTGGGACCAACTCACGAGGAAGCAGTCACAGCCCTGGTCGCCTCCCAGAAGAAACTGTCCTACAAGCAGCTCCCCTTACTGTTATACCAGGTTACAAGGAAGTTTCGGGATGAGCCCAGGCCCCGTTTTGGTCTTCTCCGTGGCCGAGAGTTCTATATGAAGGACATGTACACCTTTGACTCCTCCGCTGAGGCTGCCCAGGAGACCTATGGCCTGGTGTGTGATGCTTATTGCAGACTTTTTGACAGACTGGGGTTACGATGGCTGAAAGCCAGGGCAGACGTGGGTAGCATCGGGGGCACAATGTCCCATGAATTCCAGCTACAAGTGGATATTGGAGAGGACCGGCTTGTAGTCTGTCCCAGCTGCCACTTCTCAGCCAACAAAGAGATACAAAACTTGTCACAAAACATCTGCCCTGACTGCCAGGGTCCACTGACAGAAACCAAAGGCATTGAGGTGGGGCACACATTCTTCCTCGGTACCAAGTACTCCTCCATTTTCAATGCCCAGTTTACCAATGCCCATGGGGACCCCACACTGGCAGAAATGGGGTGCTATGGCTTGGGAGTCACTCGGATCTTGGCTGCTGCCATTGAAGTTCTCTCGACAGAAGACTGCATCCGCTGGCCCAGCCTCCTGGCTCCTTACCAAGTCTGCCTCATCCCCCCTAAGAAGGGCAGTAAGGAGGCGGCAGCCGCAGAGATCGTGGAGCACTTGTATGATGACATCACGGAGGCAGTGGCTCAGCTCCAAGGGGAGGTCCTGCTGGACGACAGGACCCACCTGACCATCGGAAACAGACTGAAAGATGCCAACAAGCTTGGCTACCCCTTCGTGATCATTGCCGGCAGGAAGGCCCTGGAGGACCCTGCACGCTTTGAGGTTTGGTGCCAGAACACTGGTGAGGTGGTCTTCCTCACCAAAGAGGGAGTCATGGAACTACTGACTGGTGTTCGTGTTGTCTAAGTGCCCAGCCACACCTGTCCCCAGGCTTGGTGCCCGCTGTAACCCTGTAGTCCTCCACTTGTCTGGGGTGGTCTCTCCAGAAATGGCTTCTTGTGGAAGGTGAGACCATGTTAGGGAAGCCTGTACCCATTCCTTGCTCGTGACAGTATGTATTAACTTGATCTTCTCCGGGCTGCTCATGCTACCATGTGCCATTCTTTCTGCTTGTAGACTGAAAGGTAAGGAAGAGGCCTACATCACTCCCTAAGGAAAAGTGAGATTCCAGGTGTAAGATGGGAATGGTTAAAGTTGGGGGCCATGCTTCCCCAACCTCACCCACAGTCTAACCACATGCCTTACATTTCAGTCCAGAGAGCAGGCCCCTTCTCCACTGAGGAGCCAAGAACTCCACAGTCAGGAACAGGCTGCTAGCTCCCTGGTGACTGGACACACCTGCTCCCTGCTGGGGCCGGGGCTCCCATTTGGACACAGGAGATGGAGTTAGGTCTGTGAGACCTTAGAGCTCTCACTGACATGTGGGTCTGGTGGTTCCTTATTCCTCTAAACTTCCCAAAAAATTGTCCCAGCTGCCTGATGGCCCCAAACTATCTCCAGAGACTTGACCTTACTGGGTTCACTTCAGCACGGAGATCATGCTCTACTGATTGAATAAAGTCAAGCCTTTGGGATGAGCTTTTTGTGTCAGTTTCAAACAGAAAATAGCATGTTTCAGCAGTGTGCCCAATAGCTTACTGCCCCCTCTGCACTCGCCAGGGGTGGCGGGGCTGGGAAAAAGTGCTTTAAACTTTCTTCCAGACTTCAGGAGCAGCAGGCTCCAGCCCTCCCCCTCCCCTGCAGTGGCCTCGTCCTGGGTTCTGAGTTGAATTCCAAGGCTACAACAGGAATGACTAGTTGAAAGCTGACTAGATTCTGTGGGGAAATGGGGTAGGGCTGGATTCCACAGCAGCACCACCTCTATTCATTGCTCAGCCGCCATCTCAGGCCCGCTATGGTCTCCACGTGTGCAGCTCCCTAGTCCAAGGAATAGTTCCATATTCAAGGTGGGTCTTCCCCACCTTGGCTAGCACTGTCGGAAAGGCTCTCCAGACACATCCAGAGGTGAGCCTCAAATCTAAGTGATCCTACATCCGACCAACTTGCCAACGAAGGTAAATCACAGAAAGGTGTCAAGCTTCCAGAGCAGGTCCTGACTGTGCTTGCGGGTGGGGCTACTACAGAGTAGCAGCAGCTGGACAGAGTGAAGGGAGGAGAGTGAGCCAAGCATCTGCATCCCCTTTGTGTTTGTGGACGCCACCTCCAGCCAGCCACATGCTGTTATGCTCAAGCGCATGGGCCCATGTGAAACCCGAACACTCTCTACGTTGTTGCTTTGGGGTATGTTGGTCAAGTGACATGAGAAGTAATCTGCTTTTGTAACACTTGGGGTTCTGAGAGCAAGCGTAGGCCAGGTTGCATGGCAGTGGCTCTTAGTTTACTGCACATTGAGGTCCCTGGTTCCCTTACAGAGCTTCTGGTTCCAGTGGGGCTGTGGCTTAGAACTCTGGTTGCAGTGAGACTCGAAAGCTGCTGGAGTTGCTTGTTTCTTTGAGTGATTTCAGTGGGGCATCAGGCTGATGCCAGCCTCTGAGGCTCCAATTAATCAAGTGTCGTGAGGATGCATGGTTACTGAGAATCACACCTAGGATACACATGCTGGCCCTAAACTGTGCCTTTCTCACTACATTGCTTGACTTCTGCCCAAGAAGAGTGGTTCCAGTAAGCAAAACAATCTGGGCCTACCCTATTAGCCTTGTGAGAAATTAAAATTCATGCACACGGGCTGAGATGCAGCTCAGTTGGTAGAGCATTTGTTATCAGGATGGAGTTCTGGGATTGGTCCCCAGCATAAACCGGGCATGGAGGTTCTTGTCTGTTATCCCAGCATATGGAGGCTGGAGGAACAGAAGTTCAAGGTCATCCTTGGCTGCATAGGAAGGACCCTTGCCTCAAACAAACAGAATCATACACACAAGTGCTTTAATTTGTTACTATGGTGCAGAGGGTTGAACCCAGGGGCTTGCACATATGCCAGACAAGCAGTTTACTCTTGAGCTGCAGTCCCAAACATCCTTAGGTTCCTTTTTTGAACAGGGTTTCACTATGCAGCAGGCCAGGCTGGCTTCAAATTCACAATCTTGCTTAGCCCTCCTAAGTACTGGTATTACAAGAATGTACCCCTAAGCCTAGCTTTAATTTTTTTTTTTTTTTTTTTTTGGTTTTTCGAGACAGGGTTTCTCTGTGGCTTTGGAGGCTGTCCTGGAACTAGCTCTTGTAGACCAGGCTGGCCTTGAACTCACAGAGATCTGTCTGCCTCTGCCTCCCGAGTGCTGGGATTAAAGGTGTGCGCCACCAACGCCCAGCCTAGCTTTAAATTTTTAAAAAATAAATTGCAAATGTGTATTCTGTAAACTTATTTAAGGAAAGCTGGCCTAAAGGTACTTTACGATTTGTTTATGAATATGAGTGCTTTATTGACTTTATGCCAGAAGAGGGCATCAGATCTCACTATAGATGGTTGTGAGCCACCATGTGGTTGATGAGAATTGAACTCAGGACCTCTGGAAGGGCAGCCAGTGCTCTTAACCACTGAGCCATCTCTCTACCCCCCTAAAGGTACTTTCAAAGCCAGATTCCAAGAATAGAGAGCCAATTCATCTTAGACTTCATAAATGTGCTGCGGAATCCCAGGACCCCACATTCTGGGACGGGAACTTCTCTAGTACTCAGTTCAGGAATGGGGAACAGCCTGGAGTGAGGACAAAGTGTCTCATGCCCTGTGACTGGCAAGTGGGTCAGCCATTGAGTTGCCAAAGCCTCATAGGCTGCTGAAATTGGTACCCGTTCTCTGTCTCACAAGGAGTTTACAAGTACAGTGCCATCCTGAACCAGACTTGAGTGTTAGGCATTGGCAGCCAGGGCCAATGTGATTTGGTGAGCAGATGAGAGATGTGACGAGGCATTATCCTAGATTCGGCTCTTCCTGGGGCTGTGACCTAAGACAAACTGTCCTTTGCAGGCCTCATTCTTGGCAAGGTGCTCAGAGGAATGGTAGCCTCCTCATAGGGCAATATGGGCTAACAAAGCCACTTGTGTGGAATACTTAATTCTTAGTGTGCACTCACGAAACCCTTCTCTTCCCTCTGAGGGTGCATTCCCACAATTTAAATCCTCCAGGAGGCTTGGCTCTGCCACTAACATTATCCTAAGACCTGGATCTTGTTTTCTGGAGTTGAAGCTTTGCAGCCTTCCTGGGGAGTCAAGCAGGTGGGGCACACCTACAGAATTTTCAACTTGAAACATCCAAACAACACACCCTACTCATTTCTGAACCCAGATTTTTACCTCTTGCTATAAACTCAAGGCTGAGGTGTTGGCTGGATAATTCAGTAAAGCAGAACTATCACTGCTCATCCCTTGGGAAGATCTAGAGGCAACTGGCTGGGAAATAGCTGAATTAATACTCTGGGACAAAGGTGCATAATAAACCCACCATGTAAATCAACCTAGAATGTAAATCAGGACTCCATAAATATTCTGGGTTTTTTTGTTTTGTTTTGTTTTTCGAGACAGGTTTCTCTCTATTGTTTTGGAGGAAATATTCTGTGTTTTAATGAAACACCTGCTGAGCCATCAATAAAGGAACTTAGCAGAAATATGTTGAAATTGCCCCTTTCCTAACTGCTTGGATACCAAGCCTCTTCAGCAGCCCATTTCTGTATTAAGATACCACTATGCTTTAGTGGATTGTTTTGCTCCAAGGGCTTTGCTTTATTGGGAAAAGGATGGGGAAATATTTGTAAGTGTTACTGCAAACTTAAGTAACATTAAAAAAACAAACGAGATATTCCACTTAATATAAAACATTGGTTTACATTGTAGTGTGAGAATTCAGACTGGAGATGACTAAGAATACATGAGCCACTTAATAGCTCTATGACTGTGATGGAAACTTTCTTAGAGTCCCAGTACCTCAACTTTCTTGTGGGTAAAATGGGACCAGTGCCTGGGCCATTGCAGGTACATGCTAAGTGGCAACTGCCCTTACATCAGGAGATACTTTGCACATAGGTTGGGGGCACACACAATGGGCCAGCAGGAAAGGGTGGCATGTTGATGCTTGCCACGTTCAGGCAGACTGCTAGGGCAGGGACCGAGTCCCCAGTTATCAAGCCAGTAGCTTGCCAGGCTGCTGACAAGCTCCCAGGGCTGAGCTTAATAGCCTTTGGCTAATGAACACTGTGGGGCCAGCAAGGTGCAGAGGGGGCACACACAGATAATGGTGACAGTGCATCCTATTTGCAAGGGCAGATCTGCTGCCGGGGCTCTCAAAGGCAGGCTGTAAGCCAAGCATGGTCTTGTTGTGGAATTAAAAAGTGTGTCAAAGAACAGGATAGTGGTCACCAGAGTAAGTGGCGCACTGGAAATTGTGTCGGAGGAGGGGGAGGATGGAGAGGACGGCTAACAAATGCAGGTGCTGCTAAATGGGGGGGTCACTTTAAGTTCTATAGCACAGTAGGACAACTGTGGTTGGCAGTGGTTCCCTTACTCGTTTAAAATGGCCAGTAGAGAGGATTTTCAGCATTTCCAGCAAAGTGAAGTACATGTGATCTGTCATCCAGTAATTACACGTACAGAAATGCCACACTACACCCTCTATGAATGTTCAATTACTATGTCTCAATTTAAATTTAAATACTACATACCTTTAAACAAGATTACTTAGATGTGCATAGTTTAACCACACAAATCTTAAAAGCAGAGGGTTTTCTCTGGCTGGAGTCAGATGTGGCAGGAGAATCCCAGGCACAAGACGCAGAATGTAACATGCCACTGAGGAGCAGTTAGTCACTGAGACCCAGGAACCAGAAAGGCTTCCAGACACTAAAGACAGCCCTGCTGAGGACAAGCGCGCCAAGGGGTGCCTCAGTTCTACCTCAGTGAACTGTAGTCTCCCAACCACCTGGACAAGCCTGGAAGCAGTTCTCAGAACCTGCAGGAAGAGCTCAGAAGGCCGATATTTTTACTTCAGCCTTGTAAATCCTGGAGCAGAGATAACAGCCGAGCCAAGGATGTTTCTGGCACAGAACTGTGAGGTAATGAATCTGGCTGCTAAAGGAGACGGAATGGAAGAAAGAATCGAAGAGAAAAACTGGGAGCCCCACAGAGTTCCGTGGCTGCAGGCTCAGGCTGGGATTCTGAAGACAACACATTATCCTAAGCAAGCAGGCAGGTTGGGAATGCTGTATAGCACAGTGACTGCCAACACTGCACCATAAGCTTGGAGCAGTCCTGCTGTCTCTGAAGGGCTTAGGAGGGTTCTGAGTTCAAGTCCTGGTCCACTTTTTTAATGATTTTTTTATTTTATTTTCCAGTTTAAATTTAGATAAGAAACAAGGTTGCTTCACAAGTCAGTTCCAGGTCCCTCTCCCTTTCCCTCTCCTCCTCCCATGCCCTCCCCCCAACCCCCCCCCCGTTATCCCCTCATTCCCCCAGGGAGGGTGAGGCCCTCCATGGGGGTGTCCATAGTCTGTCATTTCATATAGGGCAGGGCCTAGACCCTTCCCCAAGAGTTCAGGGTGAGAGTGCACCTCACATTGTTCTATGGGAGTCCAAAGTCCGTGTGTATACTTGGGATGGGTACTGATCTGCTGCCCAAGGCTCAATAGATTACCTAGGCCTCCTCACTGACACCCAGATTCAGGGGGTCTTGATCAGTCCCATGCTGGATTCCCAGGCTGATGCCTGGGACACTTTTTTTTTTTTTTAAAGATTTTATTTATTAGTGTTCTGCCTGCAAGCCAGAAGAGGGCACCCGATCTCGTTACAAATGGTTGTGAGCCACCATGTGGTTGCTGGGAATTGAACTCAGGACCTCTAGGAGGGCAGCCAGCGCTCTAACCTCTGAGCCATCTCTCTAGCCCATTTTACTTTTGATTGGCTAGTTGACTTTGGGCAGGTTGCTTAAGCTCTCCATGCTGTCTTTATAGACTGCCTGCTGCCTGTGGGGAGGTCTGGGGAGCCCATCTGCACCAACCAAGCTCCTAGAGTGCTGCTGGCCTGGCCCAGGTGCTCAGTAGGTGGCTGCTCATTCTCCAGAGGCAGGCCTGCAGAGCCTGCCCTGCAGAGCTCCCACAAGGGTCCGCGGCTTTGCTCGGACTGTACACCTCTTTCAACTTTATAGCCCAACTCCCCATAGTTGCTGGCTTCTACCTCTGACCTGTTGGCAGCGGGCCACCCCTTTCTTGAGATCACCAGCCCATGGCTGCCTGTGAATTGTTGAGATGCTTGAGTAGGTATGTGCCAGGCCCCGGCAGTACAAAAGTACAGCTTGGGTCCTAGATGCAGTCCACAAAGTAGGACAAACCAAGTTAGTATTGTGCCATGTGCTAAGGGCAGTGACAGTGATGGTGCAGTCACAGAGTAGGCCTAAGGAACCAGGGAGGCCTGCCTGGAGGAGGCATTATGACAGCTGCAGAGTAGGCACTAGGGATGGGAGGTACAGTAGTCCAGGAAACGGGGAGAGAACATGCAAATGTCTGAAGCTGAGAGCACGGGAAGCTTGGGGGATAAACAGTCACAGGTCACACACTTGCTGAGACGCTGTGTTCCATGGGCTTCACTACATTAGCCTGTTTAACCCTCACAGTACGTGCCTAAGTAGCGGATAAGGAAACCGAAGAGCACACAAGTTAGGCCAAGTGGTACCCAAGGCCTACCACTGGGGAGGGGGAGGCTGCAACTGGGAGTTAGGCAGCCTGGCTCCAGAGCAGACCCTTGGCTACTGCTGCATAGCTGAACTGTAACCAGGACAACAGGCTTTGAAGGCTGCAGAAGACAATGAAGCTGCACAGTGGAGAGCAGAGATCCTAGAGGGCCTTGAACGCCACACCGGGAGTGCTGAGGAGGGAAGCGGGAGCCTTTGGGGACATGGCTAAGGGTGGCAGGCTTGTTGGTGTGTCTGCTTCTCCTCCTCGAAGCAGTTGCCAGCCCAGTCAGTTATTACACCCGCCGAACGTAAGTCAGAACTGCGTGGTGCTCTCCAGCCCTAATGTTCTGCCAGTATGGGCATGGGACAAAGGCTTCCAATGCAGGGAAATGTGAGGCTGCAGGAGAGGGAGGCTGGGGGAGGTGTGGGTTCAGATCCTGCCTGACACTGCTTCCTCCTCCATACTGACATCACAGGCTCTAGAGGTGACTATCAGGGTTAAGTAAGAGAATTCAGTGCAACCCCAGCACCCGAATGCACTTGTGGCTGCCTTCATGGATAGTCTGTGTGCCTGCTAGCAGTGTGGGGGGCTTCATCCCTCTCTTCATTTCTCTAGCTGTCACCACATCCATGGACTCTCCTACCAGGAGAGTCGGGGAGCAATTGTGGGAGCATGCGCCTTGGCTTTGCCTTCTTCCCCTCCTCTGTGGGCCTCCCGCCACCATCTCCCACCCCCTCACATGGCTGTGTACACCCAAAACCAAACCAAACCAGGTAAGGTTCGAATCTCCTGCTGTACCCCAGGATGGGTGCGGTGGCTCAAGGGGCACCAGATGAGGATCTGGCCCACATCTTACTCAGGGAGCAGTTTCTTCACAGATCCCCACCGCACTCCTCAGTCTTCATAGACTGTTTCTAAAAAACATCATTTCTGGTTTAGTGAACATTTCTCCACCTCCATCACTGACAATTTGTGTTAGATCATTCCTTTTGTGGTATGCACCATAGGGAATTAAGAGACATACCTGGCCTCAACCCTCTTAATGCCAACAGCACCCACCTGACTGCAAATTGCTGAACCTGTCTGTGTATATGTGCCCTTCAAAAGAGTTATTCACTGAGGACATGTCACTCCTAGGCTGAGGCCTCACATACACAGGCTGCAAGCAATGCCAAGGGTAAGAAGATGAGCATTTTTACAGTAGAGAGGGGCTTCAAGCTTCAGACCTGGCCCTGGTGTAACAACACAGCTTGGTGTCTGTTCTCCCTGTGGTAGTTGGAATGAGAATGGTCATCATAGGCTCAGATATTTGAATGCTTGGTCTCTCTTGGTAAATCTGTTTGGGAAGGAGTAGGAGATGGCCCTGGTGGACTTTGAGGACTTGGTCCCTCTTGCTAGATCTGTTTGGGAAGGAGTGAGTAGGAGATGGCCCTGGTGGACTTTGGTCCCTCTTGGTAAAGCTGTTTGGGAAGGAGTAGGAGATGGTCCTGGTGGACTTAGAGATTTCAAAAGCCCAGCCATGCTGTTAGCTCTTTCCCTGCAGTATGTTGTCTCAAGATATGAGCTCTCTGCTTGCTGCCATGATCCCAACCATGATGGTTTTGGAATCCACCCACTGGAACTGTAAGGCCCCAGTAAACTCTTAAGTTGGGTTGGTCAGTGTCTAACCACAGCAATAAAAAGTAACTAAGACATTCCCTGCCCCCTGTGGCATCCAAGCTGATGATTCCAGAGAGCCAAAGACTAGAAGCACAGCAGAGGCTGGCTGACGGGAAGGGTAGGTCTGAGGACTAACGTTCCAGAAGTACACCTGGCAGGTGTACATCATCCTCACCAAGCCTATGAAAGGGGCTGGGTCATATCTCTAATTAGACAGTAGGAAGGCACAATGGAATGTGATTTGCCCATGACAGTGGGATGGCTACAGATGCTGCTCCTGGAATCCTGCAATGCCTGCTGGACTGTTGCCAACTGTTAGGCCCCTCACATAGACTTCTGAGAGATGTCTGCAGTGTTTTCAAAACCAGGGAAGAAAAGAGGCTGGATTTACAGGGACCTGCCCTGAGAAAGAAGCTGCACTGGTCTCGCTAAATTTTCCAGACAATTTTTCTTCCAGAAATGAGGATGCATACAACACAAGACCCCGAATTAGCCCATCTGAAGGACACCAGCTGGTTTCAGTTTAATGATATATTAGTTTTGCTATGGTAACAAACACTCCCCAAATCTCAGTGTTTACTACAAAAAAAAAAACTGCCTTTTACTTTACAATCAGTGGCTTTAGGTCAGCTTTTGCTCAGACACCCAGACTGAGGGGATGCTCCCATTTGAGAAATGAGGCCTCCTGGTAGAGGGACAAGAACACAACCTACTCGCCCCCACTGTGCACTGCTCCTAGGCTTCTGTCAGATTGGCACAAGTCACATCTACTCATAGCCCTTGCTCCCTTTGGGAGATGGGGGGGGCACTGTAGGAAGCCACTCAGCTACAGGAAAGCACACAAAGTCTCTAGGATGAACAGCTCAGGACAAAACCACCTACAACAGACAAAGACTTTCAGGATCAAAAGGCATAAAACCCTAGCCAGGCACAGTGGTGCACACCCTAACCCAGCATTCTGCTGCTGAGGCAGGAGCATAACTAGAGCTGAGGAACTGGAGAAACATTTGGGCTACTGTCTGGTCTGTTGTAGTTCTCACACTGGGAGGGGTCAGGGGAACTGGTAGACTTGTGAGACATCCTGAGGATCCCAGTTTGTGCAGTCATTAATGTAGAAACAGGATGTGGCTTCGTGGCTCCAGTCACCTCATGGCACCAGCAGTATCCCTTATGGCTCTCCTCCATTCTGGTGAGACAACTGGACCAGTTTCATCCCTACAGCCTCAGAATACTATGCAGGGTTGGTTACTGCCCTAGAGGAGTGCCTTCCATATGTGTCTGATGCCACAAAGGTTAAGACTGTGGTTGCGCCCTGAAACTGTCTACAGGCCAGGGAGTCACCGAGGCCAGCTGGTCTGGCAACTGCAGCAGATGCTCCTTCAGAGATGGACTCCAAGGATGCTCTGACCAGGGCAGAGCTGTGAGTCTGAGGAGGGTGAGGCCCAGCCGGAGCCCAGCACTCAGCCAGACAGGCTGAGGTTCAGGGAGGTCAGCAGCTTCTTCCCCGGCATGAGGCTAGGAACCACTGTCCCTGGGGATAGAGAAGTGATGGACTCTAGGTCTGTCTGGATGATCCAAGTGTAGACTCCAGGCAGAGGAAGTCGAGGGAAGGATCCCAGGGTCTGGCTCCCACTTTACCTGTGTACCCTTTTCCCCTGAAGATAATTCTTGCAGAAAGGAGAGGATCCTACACAGACCAGGAATGTGGGTGTAAGGGCTTTCACAGAGTACCTGCAGGGAGCATGACAGAGTGATTAACTGGATTGTTCTCTCCGTTATCCACCAACCTTCCCAACCATACTCAAGGTGAACCTTCAGATACACATAAACAACAAAATACAACTCAGCACATTTCTGTCTGGTTGCTCATCAGTAAGCATGATAGTTTCCCCTTAAAACTGACACAACCTCTAGATCGGCCCTCTGGCATCAGGCACACAGGGAACTAAACATAAAGAAGAGTACAACAAGCTATCAGTTAATTCACTCCCTGTTCCATGAGTAACTGGGGTAAGCCAGGTTCTTACTAACTTGAAGTTACAGTCTATATCCCCAACAAGCCAGGTTTGGTCACCTGTTTCCATTGTGGCCACACACACACACACACACACACACACACACACACACACACACACACACACCTTTTTCACCTATAAAAAATAAACAGAACTATTAATTTTGCCCTTTTAATTGTTTTCTTGAGAATGAGTGGCCAAGTCTGGTTTCTTGAGGTATAGACTATGACTCCAAGTTTAGTAACAAGGCCCTGTGTTAAGATATACTTTTTGGAAATGGGGAAGAATGAGACTCAGGCTTTTAAAAAATACTGAGTAACTGTTAACAATAGGAAAATGAATTGCTGAAATCATGTCCCTAGCCAGAGAAGCAATGAGCAGGCCTTGAGAAATGGCCTCCACATCCTTCAAGCCAAAGCACACTAGGTACTCCTGGACACCCTTCCATGTCAACTCCTTCCCATCTGTCCTGAGCCTCCCTCCAATCCAACCTCTCCCACCTTGGGCCTCACCACCCGACAGGACATTCAAATCTGATATTCCTCTGTACACCTTCCTTGAATTCATCTCTGCAAGTCCATTCACCATCTGGGATAAAGTCTCGTTTCCCTAGTGGGACAGTCAAGTCCATGCTCCATGAATGGCGCTAACTCAGCTCTCCAGTCTCCATGCTTACACACTCAAGGCCCCTCTCCCAGCACAAATGGCTTCTATTCAGGTGCAAAAACCCTTTGCCTTACTCTTCTTCACTTTGCTCTAAATTGGAGAAAATGACCCTAAAAGTGTTAACTCCCTCAGGGTATTCTACAGAAGCTGCTGAGAGGCCACTGGAACCCTGCTTGCTGCCATTGCTGATAACGAAGACATCCTCCCTCAGCAGGCTGCACCACATCTACAGGACACTCTGACCCCTGCTTGCATCCTGACTAGCAAGTTCCCCGGAACCATGTACCCATCCTGCAGGTGAAGGGAGAGCCCAGCAAGGCAGAATGTGCCCAGAGTCACACAGATAGGGAACCAAGGGTGTCTGCAATGCTTTTTCCATATAACAGTGTCAGGAGACAAGTGCAATCAGAAAGTGAGAGCTACCCCAGCTGCCTTCAGTTACAAAAGCCAAACAGCTTTTCCATTCTGAGACCAGGCCACTCACTTCCCCTGGCCTGGGCTGTCATGTTTGTTTGTCACTGTTCTTCAACCTCTTTGGCCAATGTCTTGACTTAATGGGCCAGGTCAGTCGGTCCCACTGGCTGCCTTCTGCGATGGCTGTGTGTCAACGAGGAGAGGAGCTGACCAGACATTTCCCCATCATCCCATGGAGGTACTCACCTGGGGTGCTGCAGCACCTGCAGCAGAGTGCTCCTGGGGGATACCTGGTATAGTTCTGCCCTGTCCTCATCCTCGAAGTACACCTGTGACATTAACCAGGAAGAGAATCAGACACAAGCAGGGCTTAGCCCTACACATGCCATGGCAATTCTGAGGGAAACTTAGGATGGCAACTTCTACTAGTGGAATATCTGCCACCTCCACAGGACTGCAGGCTCAGGGACAGCAGCCCTGCTGTGCTACCAGGAAGGCTGCATTTTTCATAGCTTGGGGAATCGCTCTTCGTGTCACCCAGGCAGTAAAAGGCCTGTGTGGCCTTCAGTTTAGTCCCAGTGCCACAGGAGTGAAGAGGAGAAAGCACAGCGATCTGACACAAAGGGAGAGCCAGAGCAGTAAGAAGGGCATGTGTACTGAAGTCAGAGCAGCGTGAGGACATCTCACAGGGAGGCAGGTCAGAGCTCAACCAGGAGAGGCAGGCACTCATGCCGGGAGCCAGCCAGCCTGAGCAGGATGAAAAGGCTTCTTTGGAAGCCAGGTAGCCTAGGCAGCAAGCTGGAACCCAAGAGCAGTGAAAACAATGCCACATGTGTAGGGCAGAGCGAGCGGTGGGGGAGCATCAGGCCCCCAGCAGACGGAAGAGGATCTATAAGGCCAAATCTGAAGAGAGGCCCACTGGCCAAGACTAGCACAATTTGAACATAAGCAACCACACTAACAAATTGTAACTCATTGAATGAAAGAGGAAACCATAAATCCACTGAGTACAATAACTGTTGGGCTATTGAGATGGCTCAGTCATAAAGGTACCTGCTGCCAAGCCTAATGACCTGAGTCAAGAGCCTACAGACAGAGGTCAGAACTGGCTCCCGGAAGTTGTCTTCTGACATCCACATGCACGCACACGAGTGTGCGCATACACACAGACACACACACAAATGTATGTTGAAAGTTTGAAAGCTAGTGATATCTTCCTATCAGTTCAAAGAGCCTCCTATGAAATATTAATTGTAAAGTACACAGCGTGACTATGCAGTAGAGTCCTGGTGACCCCTCCTTGGTCAGGTAGCCAGAGTGATTGTCATCAAGAACAGGGCACTGAGAGCCCACCTGGTATGTCAGAGAGAGTACACAGCATCACTCCTGTAACAGCCCAGCCACACATACAAAGACCAAATCCAGTCACAGGAAACACAACACAGCAGGAGACAGACAACACAAACAAAAGCTTTTCAGGGTCAGGGCAGGGACAATAAAGGACACAATCAATTCATTCTGTGCTCCTGGAACAAAAGGAATCTTCCTGGGAAAATCTGTGGACCCTGAATAGAGCCTGAGGGTTAGGCTGTTGTCAGCAATCAATGCCAGTTTCCTGATCTTGACAGCTCTTCTGAAATCATGAAGACATGTCTTTCCTGATCTTGACAGCTCTTCTGAAATCAGGAAGACATGTCTTTCCTGATCTTGACAGCTCTTCTGAAATCATGAAGACATGTCTTTCCTGATCTTGACAGCTCTTCTGAAATCAGGAAGACATGTCTTTGTCTATAGAAAACATGTACAAAAGTGGTTGCTGGAATATTCAGGAAACATTTCATTACTCAGTAAACTCTAGTTATGACTTATTTTAAAAATCCTAACAATGGATCAGACATTGGTGGGGACGCCTTTAATCCCAGAGCTTGGGAGGCAGAGGCAAGCAAATCGTTCAAGGCTAGCCTGGTCTACAAAGTGAGTTCCAGGACAGGCTACAAAGCAATGCAGAGAAATCCTATCTTGAAAAACAAACCAACAAACAAAATTCTAACAGTGGAATATTATTCAGCCTTACAAAGGAAGGCTCACATATGCTATAATACAACTTACTCCAGACCATAGTTGAACCTTGAAGACACTATGCTAAGCGAAATAAGCCAGACACTGTACTTCTGTTTAAATGCTGTCCCAGTGCGGTCACATTCATAGAGAAAGGAAGAAGAACAGACAAGGGCAGGGACGGAACATGTTTGTTTGATGAGTGCAGTATTTCAGTTTGGGAAGACAGAAAGTTATAGAGAGGGATAGTGGTAATAGGTGTATAACAGTGTGAATGACTCAACTGTGGGCCTAAATGGTAAAATGCTAAATATTACAATGTATATTTTACCAGAAACACTGTAATCACTCAAGGGTCAGTCAGCACATAAAAGCTCTTGATGAACAAGGCTGGTGTCCTGAGATCAACCCCCAGAACCTACCGAGGAGAAAGTCAACACCCAAAAGTTGTCCACTGACCTCCACATGTACTATGGCAAATCACACACACACACACACACACACACACCTTTTTAAAACACTCAATTTCTGTATATACTCTCCCCAAATCCCTCAGAGGAATGAAATAGAACTTTTCTTACCTCCAAATTATCCGGGTGATATTTCTGTTCTGAGTCCCAAGAGGGTGCTTCACTAAACATCGCCGTGAGATGGTCAATAAACCTAAGGGAGGAAGATGTGCTTCCTGGGTACCAACATTCCATCTACATTCCCCATCAGTCCCTGGACACCAGGTCACAGAGAAAAATGATGCACAGCTTCACAAAGTACGCTTACCCTACTTTGACAACAGTGCGAAAATATAAAGGTTTTCACTTGTCTAGGACATAATCTTTTTAAGCATTAACCCTTTGAAATCACAAACACACACTTAAATTACATGCCTATACTACCTAAGATGACTCACCAAGGCATTGACGAGGCAAGACCTGTGTTGCAAGGTCGTAAACAGAATCACACAGAGAAGCCTGTCAACCTGCTAGAAGATAACCTCTAAGTTACTCTCTTCCTGACTCAGCAAAAGCATGTTTGTGGATCCTGGCGAGTCAGCAGGAGGAGCCATGAGCTAGTGGAGTATGTACCTGGAGTCCTCATGAAAAGCAGAGATGAAGTCGGACTGCGCATACTCTGGGTACAAGAACAGCACAGGCCAGCTCAGCCTGCCTTCGTTATCTAGACTGAGCCTGGCTCCGCAAGGGTTCTCTGAGCTGAGCCCATCCAAGAAGATCTCAGCTGGACCATCGGAGGCTGAATCTTCATCTTTACCCACCGCTTCAGAGGTCAGCCTGATGTTCCTCGCCTGGATTAAGACAACACAGGCACAGATTATCATGTAGGGAGATGCAACACATATCACTGAAATACACCCTCGCCCTATGAGCTTCCTTAGGGCCCATTCCACATAACCCATCCTAGCTGTCCTGGCACTCAGCAGACATCGCAGGCTTCACTTACTTTCACTAGGAATCTGTCGTGTATTTGGCTCTGGACATGGTTCCCTGTCCTCAGGGCTGTCTGTGGTCTAGTGGGAGCAGCTATGGAACAGTTAAACAGAATGTAGGAAGTGGCAGTATCCGACAGTCCTGAGCCTTGGAGAGTGGCTTTGAAAGGCAGAAAAGGCATCAAGCAACCCACCCCAAAGATGAGCACATGCAAAAGCATAGAGCAGGGTAAGCACGTGTTGGTACAAAAATACAAACGTTCCCATTGGGAAGAACATGGGATGCTAGCAGGAAAGCCTGACTTCATCCTGACTCCTTACTGAAGTACCAAGGTTTCTAAGGTTAGCACATCTGTTGAAATCAAAATTAGTTTTAATAATATCCCCTAAAGCAGGAGTCAGCAAAAGCTGTTCTTTTCTTTGAGACAGTCTCATGTAACCCAAGTGGGGCTTGACTTTCTGATCCTCCTGTCACCGGCTTCCAGGTGCTGGAATTAAAGCACGTGCCACACATCTGGCCTAATGTTTTTTAAAGATTTATATTTATGTGGTGTTTTGTCTGTATGTGTGTCTGTGTGAGGGTGTCAGATCCCCTGGAGCTGGAGTTACAGACAGTTGTGTGGTGTTTTGTCTGTATGTGTGTCTGTGTGAGGGTGTCAGATCCCCTGGAGCTGGAGCTACAGACAGTTATGAGCTGCCATATGGGCACTGGCGATGGAACTGGGTACTTTGGAAGAGCAGCCAGGGGTCCTGACCACTAAGCCATCTCTCCAGCCCCCATATTTAACTTGTGTTAAAGGACTGCTTGTTGGGCGAGACAAGTGAGGTACACTTTAGCAGTGTTAAGTTCTCAGAGTTAATAACTGAAATGGGTGCATAACATCAGTGAACACAGAATAAAAGTACAACCTTAGTCCAGGAGGCATCGTCTGTGAAGGCAGAGCAACATCAAGTGGGAGACTAGCGGGTGTAAGGATGGAAGAAGACGTGGGCCGGAAACATTCACTTCATGTAAGACCTGGCTTGGCCACAGGGCCTCCTAGACTACACTTGCTTCAATGCAGGACAGGGAGGATCTAATCGTCATTAGTTAGAGTGGCTTCCTAAAACTGCAGCTCTCTCAGGTTGTAACCTAAGTTGTAGTAAGAGCAAGGCCCAGGATCTGACACCCGTAAGCTGTGTGAGATTTTCTCGTCCAAGGCTAGAAAACCAGGAACAAGAAAGCCCTGCCCGGATGGCTGCTGTGAAAATGGAACGAGAGGATGATTAGCCCAGAGCATGCACTCGTATGCTGCTGAGACCAGCAAAGGCAGGGGCAGAGCTGACCGAACCTGGTGGTCTGACTTCAGAACCTGGGGTGAGCACAGGTGTGAAGACAAAGTGTCCCAAGCAAGGTTCCTGGCAGGCTTCACACAATCGGGGACTTCACACTTGGGGCCTAAGGTTTGAGAACTTACCTTGATGGCCTGCAGGAGAGCCTCATTCTGACTCTGTTCCTTCTTTTCTTTCAACCTTGCTTTCCTCAGATCCCTCTCTTCCACCCTCTGGAAATAAAATTCAGATGCTATCAGCTCCAGGGATCTCTTCCTCCACCTTCCCCCAGCCTGCAGGACTATATCCGGTCTCTGCACAAGCCAAGTTCAGGGATTGCCAGAGGCTTAGTAAACATGCACAAAGCACACAGCCAGTGTCAGCAGAAATGTTAAGCCTAGTTCTTAAAAGAAAAACAAAAACCAAGCTGGGTGTTGGTGGTGCACACCTTTAATCTCAGCACTCAAGAGGCAGAGGCAGGCGGATCTCTGTGAGTTCAAGGCCAGCCTGGTCTACAGAGCAAGTTCCAGGCCAGTCTCCAAAGCAATACAGAGAAACCCTGTCTCAAAAAACAAACAAACAAACAAAAAAACAAAACCCTTAGTTCTTGTCCCCCAGAAACTCACAATCCACTGAGGATGATGCCAAGTAAAGGCAAGTGACCAGGTGTGTCACCCTGATCCCTGGTGGTGTGGACTGAGTGCAACACATGGGGTGACTGATTCTGCCCCCAAAGTGGGCCTAGGCAGCTGAGGAAGACGCCACCAATAAAGGAGAAAGAGCATCTCCATTTAGGGACCCCGATGGAATAGACAGGTACTGCGTGAACCCCAACTTCTCTGATGTGGCTGAAGAACCTGTTAAAAACACAGGCTCTACATTCTGCAGTTAAAGCCTAGGAGAGAAAATCACCACCACTCTATTCAGTCTGGCAGAGAGAGTTCAGATTGTCTTCCCTGCTCACTCCCCGCCCCCAGTATGTCCAACACCAGCAGCTCCTGCTTTCCCTCTTGGGCTTACAGTTGACAGGAATCTGCCAAGGTCTGCTACAAAGGGAAAAGAGCAGATATTTTAGGCTTTGCACATCATGTGGTCTCTGTTGTGTGTTATCTGGTTTTGTTTCTAACTCTCCTGAGAATGTGAATACTGCTTAGCTCATTTCACCTTCCTAAAAACATTCAAGGCACACATTATACTCTCCATTTTCAAAGCCGGGACTGAGAAATATCAGAAACTTGTCCAGCGCATTTCAGCAGTGGCAAAGTAGTATTCAAACTCAGATTTGTAGAAGCATCCCTCCTAGAGCTCTTGTCTGGGATGTTCCCCCTCAGCCTCATTCAGACAAGTAAATTCCAGCGCAGTCATTAAGAGATTAGGCTTAGGCATCATCTCAGCAAATTCTGCCTGCTAGAAACCCCATTTATACCCTGCTCTTGGCAGAGCAGAGTTATATACCACTACTAGACTGCTAACATACACAGATATTCCCACAATGACTTGAGACACAATCTGAGGAATGCTAATTAGCTATGTATGGACAGTTACTAACCTTCAACTTGTCTGCTTTTGCCCTCACTTCTAGAAGCTTCTTCTCTTTGGCATCAATTTGTAGCCCCTCATCACACCAGTTCACAGCCTCAGCAAAGTGTTTCAGTTCAAGATGGCACATGGCACCTGCAGAAAACAGAGTCCTGAGGTCCTAGGAACATCATGCACACCTTAAATGAGCCCTCCTTCCCCACCGCGCAGCAGCCAGCCCAGGAGGGGAGGCAGGACAGGCTATTTATAGTTCAGTTCCTATAATGCAACAGCCCGTGGCAAAGAGCACAGGCACTGGAATCAGACAGAGCTGGACTAGCAAATGGCTGTCGATTTTAAATTATGTGTCTGTGCGTGTCTATGTGTGGGCATGCTCACAACAGTGCCTGCCTAAGGAGGCCAGAAAGGCTGACCAGCCCTGGAGCTGGAGTCTCAGGCAGCTGTGAGCCATTGGGAACTGCAAAGATGCTCTGCAAGAGATGTTCTCCTAACCCTGAGCGTGTCCCCAGCCCTCAGAGGACATTTACTATAAAGCAGGATTTCCACAGCTGCCAATCAACACCAAAGCCCAAGCACTGGGTCTCTTCAAATTTTCCTTTTTTATAGAGTCAGCTTTTTAAGCCGCTCCCCTTTTGTTTGGCTGGTTTGGGGAGTTGTTTTGTTTGCATTCTTGGATGTAACCTGAGGCACCTTGTGTATGCTAGGGAAGTAAATACTCTACCACTAAACTACATACCTTGATTCTAGTTCCAAAAAATTTTTTTTAATTTGTTTGTTTTTTCGAGACAGGACTTCATTGTGCAACCCTGGCTGTCCTGGAACTCACTCTGTAGCCCAGGCTGGCCTCAAATTCACAGACATCTGCTGCCTCTGCCTCCCAAGTGCCGGGATTAAAGATGTTTACACCGCCTCTGGCCAGCTCTGAAATGTTTTTATGTGATCATGTTCAAGAGTTAACCTCTTTTAGGCTTTTCATAGAAATTTAAAACATCAAAACTTTATTATAAAGGCTTGGCTGTCAAAGACTCGACCCCCGGACAGGTGAGATGGAGCAGCAGGTAAAAGCACTTGCTGCCAAACCTGATGACCTAAATTCTTGGAGCCCATGTGGTAGGGGAGGAGCCTTCCCTTGAAGGCTGTCCTCTGACCTCCACACACAGAATACATTTTCTTTTTAACTCTAACTTCATCATCCAGATATGAACAAACCAACACTAAGAGCAGATGCCCAGCCAAGGTCATACTATAAGGTAAGGCTGACAATGACTCAAAGAGACTAATTCCCCAAGACTGAACTCCACTGCCAATCCTGACTCAGTGCTTTCTGTCCTGTGGTTGAGGGACACCCGCCAGCCATGGGCATCTAAAGAGGTATAACTTGGATAGAGCAGGTTAAGCTGCTCATGGCAATGTAGGGAGGTTCAATACATGAAGAATGACATTTGCAAAGCATCCCCTGCTCAGAGAAAAGCTGGCATATAAAGTAATAAAGCACTGTTACTACAAAGGTCAGACCACAAGACGGAAACAACGAGGAAACAGCCCGGTGCCAGAGCTCTTTGCAAAGGCCTAGAACTTATCTTTTAATTAATTTTAACATGGCATTTGAATATCTTGCCTTTCAATCAGCAAAACTGGGGAGAAAATCAGAGTGTGCTGTGTCTTAATTAATTTTATCCTTTACTAATTTAAAATGAGTTTCAATTTCATACAAACACACATAAAGGGTAGAGCCTTCTGAGAAGTGCTGAGGGCCAGCAAGGAACGGGACGTCTCATCAAGTCTGCAGGACTGTGTGACTCCCCGGCCCCAGCGCCTCAGGAGCAAAGCTTTCCACGGCAGTTTTTGGTGCCGAATGCCGGCTTTTCCACAGTGATGACCACCTGCGGCTCACAGAGACTCACCTCTTACTATGGCCTTCAGGTGGCCAGCGCCTCAGGAGCAAAGCTTTCCACGGCAGTTTTTGGTGCCGAATGCCGGCTTTTCCACAGTGACGACCACCCGCGGCTCACAGAGACTCACCTCTTACTATGGCCTTCAGGTGGCCCGGCTTTAGCTTCCTGGCAGCTAGGACATCACTGAGCGCAGAGCGAAAATTGCCTAACAAAATGCCAGAAAGTAAACGAACAAGTTATGAGAGCAAAATGATTCCAAAATACCACGGCAGTGACAAAGACGTTTCTTGCACAATTTTCAAGAATTCAGAACTGAACATATTTCTGGAATAATACAGTTATGCTCATCAAATCCTAAAAAGTTCACAATACTGGATGAATCAGAAACGACTAGTAAGCACATGAAAAGATGTCCAGTGTCACTAGTGGCTGGGAAACTGAAGTCAACGTGAAACTGGTGAGGACATAGACAAGAACTGTCCCAGATAATTAGAGAAGAAATTAGCACCATTTGAAACAACAGTTTTCTTCTAGAAATTATCCTCAAAAATACTTGAGTAATGTGTAAGGATCAAAAAGAGGAACAAGAGAGCTCCACTATTTCCCTCTGGTGCTGAGATCTGAGACAGGGTTCCACGAAACTACCCAGGCTGACCTCAAACTTGGGATCCTCCTGCCTCATCCAGGATCCCAGAAACTAACAAAGGCACTTACAACACAGAATGCACTTTGAAAGCTAGAAAGCAAAGGGATGGGCTTGAAACCAGAAAGCAGAAGGAAAGCCCTGGGCTACCAAGTCACATTACAGAAGGAATAAGCACTTGGGACTCCGTGTTACCGGCACTGGGCCTCTGCAATGGGAGCAGAGGCAGACTGGAAGGCCAGCACACTTCCAAACGTCTTTCCCTCCACTGGTACCCAGCCCTCCCCAGACCTGTGGAGAGACCAGAGGGTTCCTCTAGACACAAAAACAGAGCCTCTGGACTGGAGCCCCAGGCACAGTGGAGAGCCAGTAAATGAAAAGCAGGCATAGAGCCCTCAGCCCCACTCTCCCACTTGGTTCCAAGAGCATCAGCAGTCACAATTTCCAAAGAGAAAACAGTACACAGGCCTGACCTGGCAGTGTGGCCCATGTCTTTAATTCCCAGCACTCAGGAGGCAGAGGCAGGAGGATCTCTGTGCATTTGAGGCCAGCCTGGTCTACAAAAGGAGTTCCAGGACATCTAGGGCTACATAGAGAAGCCTCATCTTGGAAAACAAAATAAATAAATAATGACAGAAAGAAAACAGCACACAGAATTTAAGAAATTTCCTAGATCCACCTGCCTCTGCCTCCCAAATCCTAAGATTAAAGGAATAAGCTACCACTCCTGGTGTATATTCTTCTTCCCTTTTCTTTTTTTTAAGATTTGTGTGTGTGTGTGTGTGTGTGTGTGTGTATGCACACATGCACACCAGCCAGCCAGGCATGCATGTGTGGGTACTCATGGACACTGGAAGAGGGCATCAACTCTGGAGCTGGAGTTGTGCCTGTGCAAAGCACTTGTGAGCAGCCTGATGCGGGTACTGGGACCTGAACTTGAGGTTCTCTGGAAGAGGAGCAAGGGCTCTTAACAGTTGAGACACATATCTCTTCAGCCCTATAAGTACATTCCTCAGAAATAATAAAGTTGGGCTGAGGAGACATGTCAGTCAGTAAAATGCTTGCTGTACAACATGGGGACCTAAACACAATCCCAAGAACCCCCACAAAAATGCTAGTTGTAATCCCACACTGAGGGGAGAAGTAGTGGAGACGAGTTAGGTCAGGCAGCCTAACTTTCTCAGAAAGTTCCAGGCCAATGAGAGACTCTGTCTCCAAAAACAGGGTAGACTGTGCCTGAGAATAAGCCCGAGGTTAACCTCTGCCCTGCACATACACACCCACCCAACTATAAACACACACACACACACACACACACACACACACACACACACACACAGGAAAAGGAGCTAACCAAGTCATAACTAGTACTTACCGAGATAGTACTGTGCTGCTGCCCGGTTGGTATAAAGGACAGCATTTAAATCGGAGTCTACACACTTCTTCTTTAATCCTTCAGTGTAGGAAACCACAGCTTTCTTATAGTCTTTTTCTTTAAAGTAGTCATTGCCTTCATCCTTATAGGTCTTGGCTTGCTCTGCGAACGAAGAGAAGGAGAAAATAAGCATCACCAAAAGTCTGAATCATGAAGTAATCTAATATTGTGCAGGTTAGGTTGTTGCCATCTTGACACAAGCTAGAGTCATCTGGGAAGAGGGAGCCACAAATAAAAAAATGCCTCCAGCTGGGCGGTGGTAGCACACACCTTTAATCTACACTTAAAGAGGCAGTGGCAGGCAGATCTCTGTGAGTTGGAAGCCAGCCTGATCTACAGAGCAAGTTCCAGGACAGGATCAAAAGCTACACAGAGAAACCCTGTCTGGGGGAGGGGGGATGCCTTCATCAGATTGGCCTATCTTGGGCATTTTTATAGATTAATGATTGATGTGGAAGGGTCCAGCACACTATGGGCGGTGCTACTCCTGGCACGTGGTCCTGGGTGTAGGTAGGGGAAGAAGCCAGTAAGCAGTCTTCCTCCATGGTCTTGGTCTCAGTTCCCACCTCCAAGTCCCTGCTTGAGGTCACCTCCTTCATAATGGACTGACTATAACCTGTAAGCTAAAATAAACCCTTGCTTCCTCAAGCTCATCTTGGTCAGTCTTTTAGCACAGCAAGGGAAGGGCAGACTAACACATGTATGATAAATGAAAGAGATGGAACCAAAAGAGAAAGAAAAATCCAAATTAATAGTATGACAAAATGGGCACAATGTCTCTCTTATGCACAATGTCCCGAACAGTTACAACCTTAGGATGTATGTTACTAATTTTTGTTGTTTTGTTTTTCAGGACAAAGTTTCTCTATGTAGCTCTGGATGGCCTCAAACTCAGAGATTTACCTGCCTCTGACTCCTGTGTGCTGAGATTAATGGTGTGTGTGTAACCACTGTGTGGCTGTGAGTGCTGTTTTTGAAAGGGGGAAAGAAAGATGGCCTAAGAGCTGACTCAGCAGGTAAAGGCACCTGCCCCCACGCTTGACAACCTGAGTTTCAGCTCAGGAACGTTTGTAAAGGTAAAAGAGAAGTCACACCACAAAACAAAGCTGTTCTCTGACCTCCTTATGTACATACGTGTGTGTATACACACACACACACACACACACACACACACACACACACCCCATAAGCTCACATGCACAATGTATCCTAGTTTTTAAAGAACTTTAAAAGTCTTTTTGAGGAAATTATACTATTCCTTTTCTTACATTTGTTTCATTCACCAAGATGCAAATTTCCCTCCTCTTTCTGGCAACAACCTACACAGCCATTAAGATTTAGTTCAAACTTCAGACCCACTGTGAACTCACTCCTGCTCCTGTAGTGCTCCAACAAGTGCCCACTAATGTAGCAGTATACTTGTTGACACTTATCACACATATTCTGATTCTTTAGAACAATTCAGAACTGTGTACATTTAGACGGTATCTAAAGAAGAACGAACATATGGCCTGAATAGTGACAAATTAGCCATCTAACTCATAGTTTACCTCAACTCAACAAAGACACAAAGTAAACCCTAGTCACATAAGATACCTTCTGGAGATCGCTCATCATCAAAAATAATTGACTGAAGGCAAGCCAAGTCAGGGAACTCCTTGGGATCTATTTCTGATGGTGCTTTCTTCATAAATAGGGGGATCTTGTCAAATTCCTATATTTCGAAGGAATAAAGCACATAATTAGCAGTGTCTGCTGAATTAGATCCAATCCCAGGACTCAACGTCCAAGTCTTTTTCTCCGATCATGACTGCAACTCCCCATGATTGGCTGGATCTATACAGGCTCCAGTTTCTGCGGTGGCAAACTAGACTTCAGAGTTCTCAACTCTCCAAGGATGGTCGTAATCGCCTTCAACGGAGCTCTCTCACGATCCTGACCTTTCTCTGTCTCCTTTCCTCTTTGCCCTAACCGTAAGTGGCAGGATGCTGCATGGAAAGCAACTTTACACGGGAGGGACCCAGCTCAAAGAACTCAGGAGGCCGATCCAATAGAAAAACCTGGAGGTGGTGGGTCACAGGGCTGACTGCCAAACCCTGTGGTCTTAAGTGCACTGACCACTCAGACCCTACATACGCCGAGGCAGATGGCTTCTGGCACTCAACTGAAGTCACTCGTCCTTTGGCGGCGATCAAGGCACGAGGACCACGCTCCTACCCCAGCGGGACCCCCGGGACTCCCACCTCCTCCCAGTGGTCCTCGCGGAAGCCGCCGCGGTAAGGTTGGCTCTGGAACTTGTCCAGGAATGCGTCCATGGAAGTGTCATCCGCGGGGTCAGCGTCGGAACTCTCCATTGCAGCTCGCGACTCCAGCTCTTGAATCCGGGGGAACCAAGAAGTGTACTGCTCCTTCCGGCGGCGAGGGTGTCCTTCCCTCTAATGTCCCGGCTGTGTGTTTCCCTGCCTCTTTGGTTCCGTCGGTCTGTGGGCGTGGCCTGACAGGGGCGTGGCCTAACAGGGAGCTCCACCGCACCTAGGGAGAGCCTGCCTAGCCTGCAGTCTCCTGGCTGTAGTTTGGTAAGCTCCCTTTTGTATCTGAACCCTCCACATCCTCTCCAACCCTGATGGTTTTTGTCTTCTCTATAAATGTTCTCAAAAGGTGAATTCTTAGCCAAGCCTGATGACTTTTTTTTTCCCTGTAATCCTAGCACTTTAGTAGGAGAATCACAGGTTCAAGACCAGGCTAGACTACATAGCAAGACCCAGTCTCAAACAAAACAAGATTTTTGTTCACACAGATTTTAGCATACTTTTCTTCACTCAACACGAGGCTTGAGGCCCCGTGGAGCTAAGTACATCCCTACCTCAACTACGCAAGACTCCATGGGCTTACCCTCCGGCCTGACTCTTCACCTCACCTCATAAATAACACCACAGCAGACGACTTCATAAATGTCCCTATGGGCCTGTGGGAAGATCACCCCAAGATGTATGCCTACAGGTAGAATCCGTGGGTTGTGATTATTCCTAAGCTCACCACTACTGACCAGTGAAAGACTCTTGCTCAGAATGGCCGAATCAATCTACTGGTGTACCAGCAGGGCCCAGGGTTCCTACATCCCATGAGGAGAGAGTCTCAGTCGTCATCTGCTCATATATCAGCACCCCGCTGTGCCTCCCCCTGCCCTCTGGATGAAACTGTCTCCTTGCACAGCCTCCATGGCCTCAGGCCTGGCACCGCCCTTTTTCTAGGTTCCGTATCACTGTGACTTTGAAGATGGTCTTTGGTCCCATGTACCCTGCTCTCCACCCATACATCCCCAAACCTCCTTGAGAAGTCTCTGCTCTGGCACCTCAGACTCCAGCTGACTCACACAACCTCCGGATGTCACGGTCCCCAGACCTCCCTGCTGAGCTCAGCCTTAGAACTTTTGACCATTTAGATGTGGGGGCTGTCCTGCATACTGTAAGATACTTAACAGTGTGCCCCGACACCTGGTTTCTACCTACCAGAGGTTAGTAGCATTGACACCTTCAGGTAGCAAAAACAAAAATGTCTTCAGATAGTTTTGCATTAGTGGTAGGCAATTATTGGGCAAAGACCCAAGGGTGAGATTCAGAGGCCAGGGTTCTTGAATATGAATGATATAAGTGGGAGAGCCTTTTCTGTCTCTTTCCCTTTCTACAAGGAAGGGCCGTCTAAACCATCGCCCCTTCTGCTGTTTTCACTGGAGAAGGGGAAACTGAGATGTCCAGGGGACCACCTGTGTGGATTCGGACAAGTCACTTCACCTCTCTGTGCCTCGGTATCCCAATATACAAAGTGAACAAAACAGCCTGCACACATCCGTCAGTGTCAACTAAATCAACAAATGTAGGCCATGCTCTTTTCACAGACTTGTCAGAGTGATGGCTACCCAGGGACCCGGGGCATCTCTCACGAGGAAGCCATCTGAATGGAGAGGTTGACCATATAGTATTTACAGTGATCTGACCGGGGGCTTTGACATGTCACTGCTTCAAAGACATTTTCCAGGAGCTCAGTGCCTGCATGATCCAGGAGCGTCGCTGGTGGGAAGTGGGCAGGTTCTCAGAACTGGGGCTCCAGCGGTGTGTATTGGATGGGTCACACACCCATAAGTCCCCATGCGGAAGCGGCCAAGAATTCCGCCAGTAACTGGCCATAATGTGGTCCTGGGCCTGGGCCGCATAGATACACACTGATGCTTCTGAATCGTGTCTCAAGTTCTCCAGAGCTGGGTTGGAGAAAGAGAAAGGCCACTTGTTTAGACTAGGTTCCTCACTCAGTAGAGCCCCATCCTCCCTTCCCAACTCCTAGCCTTGGCGTAGACACCCCTCTATGAGGCACCTTCCCAGCCCTTCAGGTCACTGTGTCTTTCAAAGCTTGTATGATTTTTTTTTTGTTCTTACGAGACAGGGTTTCTCTGTATTGTTTTCGAGGCTGTCGGTCCAGCCCAACCTCGAACTCACAGAGATCCGCCTGCCTCTGCCTCCCGAGTGCTGGAATTAAAGGCGTGCGCCACCACCGCCCGGCTTGCACTACATGGTTTTGGGTCTTGTTTTTGAGCCACACTGTCTTAATGAAGTCACAAACTCCCCAGGATGCTGTGCATCCTGCCTCTGGGTGACCCCCACAGTAGCTAACATTACACTCACTATAGATAAAGCTACAGCACATCAGGTCTGAAGACTCTTGCCCTGGCCCATGCTGTCCTCTTTTCCTGTCACCCACTGAGATTCTGCTCATGGTCTCCCTCAGCAATCTCACCTACCCAGGCTGGGACTTACTGGCTTTCACTTCATTCAGCCGTTCTTCAGTCATGATGTTCTCCATGCAGGGGACCAGGGACCCTGGATAATCCAAGAGGAGAAGGTGTCCACCTTGATACCTGCTCCTCACACTCTTGGACCAGATGGCCCCAGAGAATCTGCCTGCCCTCTTCCGGCCCCGTAGAGGTCATGAAAGGGGGGCTTCATTATGACCCAGAGCAGATTCTCAACAGGAGTCCCAGAGAGGTGTTGGTCCAGTGGGCGGGATCAAATCAGACAACACAGGATCCTGGATGCAGGCAATTGACAGTGCCACCCTAGGCTGGGCTTCAGTTTCCTTGTCTATGACATGGAAAAGTACTGCCTCCCTGCCCAATTTCCCCAGGGAATCTGAACCTCTCGTACACCTGTCAGCCATGGCTGCAAAGGACCTCTGAGGTGTCCTTGCTCCATGTACCTGACTCCCATCATACCTGGGTCCTGGTTACACTCCACCCTTCCCAGAGCCCCTTAACTCATGTGTTTTCCTGGAGAGTTCCTGTTCGTCCTTGTATGTTAACTTCAGAGAATGGCTCTCCATGAAGTCCTTCCTGACCCTGACCCAGGCTGAACCTGGGGCCTACCTAGAGTCTCAGAGACTCAGTGAGTTTCCTATCAGTATACACTGGGTCTGGATACACTGGGCCTGTAAGCCCTAGGTCCGTCTGCTCTGGGCCTGTATACACTGAGCCTCTATACACTAGCTTATAAACACTGGGTCTGTATACACTAGGAATATTTATATTAGGCCTGTATACACTGGGTCTGTATACACTGGGTCTGTATATACTGGACCTCAATACACTGGTTCTATATATACTGGTTTTGCTTTACTTGTGATTTAAAAATCATATTTATTTGTTTGGGGGAGCTAAGGATTTAGCTCTGGGTCTTATGCATGCCAAGAATGTGTCCTACTACTAAGCTACATCTCCAGGGCCTGATTTATGAATCTTTATCTCCCACAAGACTATAAATTTCTTAATCTGATATCCATTTGGAGGGTGGAGTGGGAGGGAAAGTTTCTGAGGATCCTAAATTAATATGCAAATTTTATGCATATATGCATTTTCTAGGCAAAGTGTTCATAATTTTCTTCCAAATCTCACGAGAGGTCTATATCCCAAAAGTGGTATGAAGGTCTTCATTGTTCCAGAAGTTGATTGTAGGCAGAAGTGGGCTGTGCTCAGCATTATTGTCTAGGCACGGGCCTTGGCATTAGGTGTTAAACATTAACATTTTTAGAAGTAATTGGCTTGGAGCAAGATTGAAAGAAACCGCATGTGAGGAGCTGCCTCTGTGTAACCCCTTAGTTCAGACATGTGCCATGTGTCCTAGGCCTCGCTCCTCTGTCCCAGCATTGATCATGTTAGTAGTCCCTCACCCCCCCCCACACACATCTCACCTGCCCATCTCACTCCCACCCACCGCAGCGGCTCTCTGTTTCTCTAACCTAATCAGCATGCCAGATAAAGAGCAGGGAATCATCTGCTAATAAACCAATGAAGGGATGGTAGGAGCATGGATGGATGGGATGTACGAATGGATCAATTGATTAGTGGACGGATGGGTGGATGAGTAGATGGATGGGTAGACAGGTAGGTGGGTGGGTTGATGGATGAATAGGTGATGGGCAGATGAGTGAATGATGGACAGATGAGTGGATAGGTAGATAAAAGGATGGGAGAGTGGAATACATATGTGCATATATATCGCATATATGATGAGGAGATAGGTAGATGAATTAGTGGATGGATGGATGAATGGGTGGGAAAGTGGATGGATTAGTGAATGGATAGATGGATAGATGGATGGATGGATGAATGGGTGGATGGATGGATGGGTGGATGGATGGGTGGATGGGGTATGAGAAAAAGCAAATGAATTTAAAACATACACTAAAAAGAAGTGTCATTTTACAGAGGTCGTCACCTCCAAGCCTCTCTGCAGTAAGGTCTCTTGACCCTGGTGCAGGGACTGTGATTATTTGGGCAGGGGAGAAAAGAAATGTAATATAGCAAATGTAGGAGAGTGGGGTAGGAGAGGCAGCCCCAGATGCCATTAGAAGGGTCTTAAGAAGAATCCTGAGCAAAGAGAATCTGTAATTGGTCTTTCCCCCCGGAGATTGGGATTCTGGGAAACTCAGATTGGAACTCAGGCAGAGGCTTGGCAGTGGGACTTATTATTCCAGAACAGGTTACCTATGAAGATGACAGAGGCCTTCCGGAGGGAGGCCCGTGGATTCTTGGCAAACTCCAGGCTCTGGCTGAGGAAAGTGAAGACGCTGTCTCGGTGAGAGTTCACCTGGAGTGAAGAGAAAGCGCTAAAGTGCTGGGCCACTACCTCAAAGTTAGGGGCAACTGTTCTACCTGCCAGCACTGCCCTGACCCGGCTCCTCAACACCCCTGCTGCCCGGATCTTTGCCAGAGGCCCCCAGGGCTCAGACTCTGTCTTCTTTTATCTGACTGAAATCATCACTTCTAATGGCATGCCAGCCCGGGTCTCCTATCAATCAGTCGGTCTCCTGGTGTAATGGAGGAAGGTTCCACATTGCAGACCCCACACAAGCATGCAAAGAGCAGCTGGACTAGCCAGGATGAAAGACTGGAGCTACAGAGCAATGAGGAATTAGCTGGAGGACTGAGGAGGCTCAAAAGACAGGCACAAAGGAGGCATCCTCTTGCACTGGAAAGTGCAGGCGTTCACTCGTGATTGGTGCTGAAAAAGCCGTGCTTTGTGCAGGAGAGCCTGACAGAGACCAGCAGGATGGCCCTGAGAGAGCTGGGAGCAGTTGTTCAGGTAGGAGGCTACTGAGAGAAAGAAAACTGATCTACTCCCTCTCCTGTTGACAACCTCTGCAGGCCAAGGCCAAGGTCTGAACTCCCAGGTCTGGCAGGCAAAGCCCTTGCAATCGTACTGAGTCTTCATTTAACTGCCTCCACTGTCACACTCACGTTGCTCTGCAGCAACAGCCCTAGCCAGCTCTCTGCCCTGTACGGGGATTGCTCCTATTTAGCGTAGCCTTGATGGAAATGTAAATCGTACACTTGATGAGGGTACATGAGACTATTTATTATGGGGAGGTAGTTACAAGAGAAACCGGCAACCCGGGTTAGTCTCAGCAGCTTTCCGAGACCAGACCGGAACCCCGAAAAGAGACCTAGTGCCTCTCTGCACAACCCTTTATTCCCCACTTCCGTATGCACCTGTAGCCACACCCAAAATGGGTGTGGTCAGCAACACAGGTGCCTAGGTCTCTCCCTACATACCCTCCCCTCCCCATCTGACAAATTGCCTCTCATCCTTCAAGTGTCAGTTCAGATGCTAACTCCCACTGAAGCCTCCAATGACTCTCAGGGAGTGCTCATTCACCATTTTTGTTTGTTTTGTTTTGTTTTCAAGACAGGATTTCTCTGTGTATAGTCTTGGCTGTCCTGGAACTCGATGTAGACCAGGCTGGTCTGCCTCTGTCTCGAGTGCTGGGACTAAAGGCGTGTGCCACCAATGCCCGCTATCTTAATGCTTCTGCAGCATCTTGTACATCCTCAGCCATGGTACCCAGAACTGTAACTGTTAATTGCACACCCTTTCCCCCCATTGAATGTGGAGCTCTTCCAAGATAAGGGAACCTTTCCCTCTGCTCAGAGTCCTCAGCACCCTGGACAGGACTTGTATTGGGGCTGCTGACCAGAAACCGCTAAAAGGGTGGTTCCCAGCCTGTGGGTCTCAACCCCTTTCACTAAGACCATTGGAAAACACAGTTACTTACATTAAGATTCATAACAGTAGCAAAATTACAGTTATGGAGTAGCAATGAAATAATTTTATGGTTGGGGGTCATCACAGCATGAGGAACTGTATTAAAAGGTCACAGCATTAGGGAGGTTGAGAACCACTGTCCTAGACGAATGAATGACCTATAGTTGATTAGTTCATTGATTAACAATAAGTCACTGGTCTCTTCTTAAAGCTACAACTAGAGGTTAACTTCCTTGTATTCAATTTTTTTTGAGACAGGGTTTCATGTAGCCCACCCTGGGTTCCCGAATGCACCACCACACACCATCAAACAGCACCGCACCCACACCACCAAGCTGGGGTTATGGGTGCTAAGGATCTAGCCTAGGGTCTCAGGCATGCTAGGCAGTTACTCTACTAAATGAGCTGCAGCGCTCAGCCCAAGAACTTACCTTTCTTGGAAGCAAGGAAAGCAAGGAGAAAGTGGGAATCCAGAGGGATCCACCATGGAGGTACAAACTGACAATCACAAACCCCAAATGGTCTACAGAGCAGTGCCGAGCACAATGTATATGGGTGTTTTGTTTTGTTTTTAGACAGACTCACTCTATAGCACAAGACTCAAACTCCTAGCAGTCCTCCTGCCTCAGCCTCTCATGTGAATGTATATATGGGGTGTGTGTTCACAGGCATGCACTAGCATACTCCTGTCACTAGAGATACTGCCTGCGAATTTCCATTGCAGAGAAGGGAACCAAAAGGCCAGGCATGGTGGCACGTGTACGAGGAAGCCCAAGGACAACCCCTGCTGTTGTTCTTTGGGTGCCATTCACTTTGTTGTTTTGTTTTCTTTTGAGACAAAGTCCCTCATTGGCCTGGAGCTTACCGAGTAAGCTGGGCTGCTTTTCCAGTCAGTCCCAGGGATCATCCTGTCTCTGACTCCCCACTGCTCAGAGTACAAGTGTGTGCCACCACACCAGGATGTTTTTGTTGTTGTTGTTGTTTACATAGATTCTTGGGAATTGAACTCGGGTCCTTGCGTTTGCAAAACAAGCACTTTACCAGTTGAACTTACCAGTTGCCTCAAAAGCCCTCGAAATAAGCTAAATTGACTGTTAATGTCTTGCAAGAAAAAATGTAGACTTCTATCTTTTCTTGTGGCAAGAGGGCTGAATTAGTGAGCCCAGACCCTATACTCCTGCCTTTGATGGAGTGTGACTCTCCTGACTCCCAGGACACTCTACTTCCATGTCACAGAGGTCATTGTCTACCAAGTGATCAGCCACTGCAGGCATGTGAATTAATGATCTTAGCAAACATTTCTTCAACACATCCTTTTCCCTCTGTAAAATGATGGTAATAACACTAGGTGCTGATTGCAGAACCCTTGAGCTCAAGTGTCACTGTTAGCAGGGGTTTCTGACTCAGTCTGACAACCATCTGTTCCTTTGGACATTTGTGTTGGGTGGGGGTACTGGTAGCCCCCCAGGTTTCACTTCAAATGGGAAGCGTTCATTTATGGACATAGCTGGGCTGAAAACTGCCAGCACCAAGGTCATGCCTCCCCCTTTTTTTTTACCATGCCTGGGACCCACACACAGCTGGATGCCAAAGTATAAAGATCTAACCCCAGCTATGCAAAGGGCTCATGCCTGTGGCCCTAGCTATCTAGGAAGCTAAGACAAGAGTATCACTCAGCTCTTAAGAGTTCAAGGTCAGCCTGGACAACATGGTGAGACCCTGTCTCAACAATAAAAACAAACGAGCCGACCCCCCTGGTGCCTGTTTGGAAAAGTCAGTGCAGGATTGTCTGAGAACTCGAAAACCACGGAGGTGAAGGCCCAAGAGCCAATGGCTTGGAGGAAGTAATGTGAACTGCCAGTCAGAATGCGGAACAGATGACTTCTGGTCTCCAACACCCTTGGAAAGAGTCAGTAAACTTACAGGAAGCACTCACAAGATACTTGCAAATTTTTGTCACCGTCTGTAGGTGGTTTTCCCAGGGCTTCTGGCTGTAAGCCCTTTTTGGCAACTCCCAGTTCATGAAGCAAGAACATCGGAACAGGGTCTTCACACATTTCTGCAGACCAATGGGAAGAAAATACCAGCAGTGTGGAATTCCAGGACAGCAGACCTCCGGGGGTGGGAAATCCATGTAAAAACAGGATTTGGGGGCTAATGAGATGACTTAGTGGGTAGAGGGGTTCACCACTCACACCTGGCAGCTTGAGTTCTGTCCTCAGAACCCATGTAGAGGTAGAAGGACAGAACCAACTCCACAGAATTGTTATCCGACCTCTATGTGCACAGGATGGCATGTGTGCCCATACCCATGCATCACACACACACAATTTTTAAGTTGGATTTTGGAAAACCAAGTTCTGTTTGAAAGGCGTGAATGGAAACACTGAGGCTGTAGCTCAGCGGCCTTGTGTGCGTGAAGCCTAAGGAAGGCTTGATCTTCAGTGTTGCAAGCAAATAAATAAAAACTAAAGGAAGAAAACAAGGGCGCATGTGAAGTTAACTTTTAGTGGGGGGAGGATTCTGTCCAAGATGCCTCTAGAAAACACACCTGGTTAGAGGTAAATATCTGCTTTCCATGGGCGGGCGCCAATCCTGGCCTGGCTCTGTAAAGGAGGTGCCCCCTTCTGTGCCTGCTCTCACCTGGCCCACCTTGGCATTGCCCTCCTGCACGACGAGGAGCAGGGGCAACAGCGTGCTGGTCAGCTGCTCCTCCAAGGCTTGGGTGCAGGGCATCTGAAGCTTCTGAACCACTTTCCCATATACATTGATGCAGGACACCCGTACCTCTTCTCTTGCCTGGGACAAACCAGAAGCTCAAGGGGAACCTCTCACCCAGGAGGAGGCTCCACAGCCTTCCTGTCCCTCGTTTGTGAGATCTTCTTGGCACAAAGACAGAGAAGAGCCCAGGCCACGTGGTGGGGCTGACATGGGCCAGCTCCCTCCTCACTGAGCCTAGGCTTGGTGTTCTCCATTCTGTCCAGCCATGTCCCACTGTTCTAAAGATGCCATTGCGTCAACTGGGGCTGCCAAAAACGGTCCCCATTAACCAACCAGTGGCAGTAAGTCTACCTTCTCTGGGAAAACTGATCACAAAAGGACTCCCTTCTGGAAAGGCAGTTGGGCTGAGGTGCCCCTTCCTCTTAATCTGAATCAGGTCTGACCAGAGCCCAGTGTGGTGGGGTGGTTGGGAAATATTGCACCCTCAGGTGTTGACTGACCCTGCTCTTCCCACGCTTCCCCTTCCCGCGCTTCCCCTTCCCCTCCCGACGCCTTACATCACTGAAGTGAGGCAGCAGGGCCTGCAGCATCTCCACATAGACTGAGCTGTCCATTAGCTTCTTGGCCTGCCCCTTGAAGATGGTCTTGAGGTCATGGACAGCCTCCACCACCAGCGCCCCGTCCATGCTCTTCAGGCACTTCACTATGGAGGGCAGCAGGGTCTGCACCTTAGCCATCTGTGGGATGGAAGCATGGAGGAGGGGGCTTCCAGCAGATAGGAAATCCAGCCGCCCATCCACAGAAGACCTGGGCAGCCCAGCCCTAGTTTTACCACCAGGCCCTGCCTATATCTTGTCACCTTTTCTGAACTCCCTCCCTAAAGCCTTCTCTGGTCTCATTGATTCTCTCCTGCTGGGACACTGAATCCCTTTTGGCTTATTCCTTCCTCTGGGCCCTGGTGGATGATACCCTTTATCACAAGTTAACTTTCTGATTCTATGCCCTTTCCCCTTCTTCCAAGCTGTGTCGCAAGCTCCAGCAGTACCTACTAGAGAAAATAGGGCAGTTTCTATGACCCACAAGATAGGAATAATTACTACCACCCCTTCCTGTCTACATATTGCCTATAGGGATATGTGCAAAATCTGGATCAGGAAATACTGAAAAAAGAATACAATACATAGGGATTGGGCAGGCAAATTCATCTTATAGATGGGACCGCTGAGAGTAGGGGGACATAGACTCTGATTCCAGTAACCAACATCTGAGAGACTATGGCAGCTGAACCCTAGCTCCCTCTAGCCCAGGGCCTAGCAGCGCTGGGCTTCCCTCAACCCTCTTCTCACCTTCTCAGACCTACCGGCCAGAATGACCAGGCCCCGGATGGACAGCACCTTCATGATGGGGTCACGATGGCTCAGGCCTTCCACCATCCGCCCCAGGGAGTACTCCTCGGGGATGCGCCGCACCTGCTCCATGCGGAACAGCTGAGAGAGAAAAACTGCACTGAGGCGAGGGGTACACGGCCCACTGTCTCCCTGGGACTCCCAGGACCTGCCTCCACCTGGGGCTGCGGACTTGGAAAACTAATGGTCACTAGTGCTTTCCCGAACATTGATCAGAAACTGATGGGAATGTTCAAGTTGTCTGTCCCGTGTGCCTCTGCATCACCCGGCTCCTGACTCCTGCCCGCCTCTCTGGCCTCCTTCATTCTTTGTCCACCCTGCTGCCCACATTCCTCCACTAGCCAGCCATCTTCCACCGTCCCTCAAATGACCAGGCCAGTCTGTCCCTCCTGTGCGTGCAGTACGCCCTTCAACTAGGACAGACACTGGCGCTCTCACCCCCATAACACGCACAGCTCCTTCCTAAACTCAAGCCCAGGCTGAACGCTCTTCTCTCGGTCCCAGGAACTCTGAGGCAGCAACTAGGAACCTCAGTGTTCCATCTGCCCTTCGGTCCTCCTGGACTTCTGGGGCCTTCCTATAGGACAGAAACTTGGCTCTTGTGGGGGGCATCACTCAGTTCAAGAATCGGGGTGGAATGTGTGTTTGCTACAGGAATCAAGAGGACTGCTCCTCCTCCATGCCCCATTGCACGGTTACCACCATCAACAAAAACCCTCCCTCATCTCCCTCTTCTGCCTCATACCCTCCCTCCTTTCCACAGGCAATGGTCATTGGTTCTCACCACCTCACTCTCACAAACAACAGTCTATCACCTTGGCTGCCACTGTGGAGAGCCATGTCTTCGGGATGGGGAGTACCGGGAGGAGGAGCTGGAGGAGAGGGCGGGATTACCGGCTAACCATCAGAGACAGAAGGAAGGAAGGACCACACCACCGCTGCCTTCTGTCTGTCCATGAAAGCTACTCAAGGCTTTCTGTACACCAGGCTGTGGGCCAGGCATGAGACGCAGGGATAATGGTTCCTATCTCTTTTACTTGCAATGTAGGAAATCAGTCTCAGAGCCTCGCATGTGCCAGGCAAGCCCTCTGCCACTGAGCCACATCTCCTACGGGGCATTGGTAACTCAGTTAGTTAACTAATTAAGTTAGTTTTTGAGACAAGGTCTCACTCTGTAGCCTGTGCTGGACTAGAACTCACTATGTACCCCAAAGCTAGACTTGAACTCATAATAATCCTCCTGCCTCAGCCTTCCAAGAGCTGGAATTACAGGCATGAGACACCATAGCCTCACTGATGAGTCTGGGAAAAACAGATATACAAATAATCATGGAAAGGGGGCTCTGGATGTCTAGCAGTGGCATCTGAAATCAGAGAACATGGAAGTAATGGGTCCACGGAGATGCAGGCGTCTCTCCTGGGGAGGAGAGAAAAGCCAGGCCTGGGATCATTGGTCCTGGAAACAAGGATTCTGCTCAGGACTCCAGGTCTGGCAAGGTCTGGCCCCCATCCCGTCCCCTGAGAACCTGCTGGCAGCCATGAACAAACTCAGAGAGCCAGCAGGATAGAGGAGTAAGTCAGGAAGACCTGGCCGGGGCCTCCAGACTCTCTGAGCTGAGTGACGCCTGACCTCCCCTGTCTCTGAACAACACAAGCCCTTCTGTAGAAGCATACAGATTTGGGGATGACATGAGGATGAGGTGGGTAATGTTTAACGGACTCCACATAACTGGGATGTTCTCTGTCTTCCCTGCCATGCTGAGAACCCCTCGAGGCCAGTGCAGAGGAGTCAAGGTCACATTTGTATCTCTGGTGCCTGACACATGGTGGTGCCCAGCAAAGACTAATGGGTGCCTGGAGTTTTCAGAGAGTCTGGAAGGGGAGTACAGGGGTGCGGAGAAGAAGGCACAGGAGAAAGACCTATGGAGCCTTCATACTGAAAAGGAATGAAGGTCCCGGGAAGGCTTTGGAAACTGTAAAGTGCTATTTCCCCGGAGAAATGACCATAACGACACTCAAGGCCCTGCATGACGGTCCCCAGGTCCCCAGGAAGTACCTCCACAAAGAAGGCGGTGGCTGTGACCTTGTGTTTCTCGTCACCTCTCTCCAAGAGCGGGATGAGCAGGTAGAGGATGCGACACAGCTCTTGGCAGGAGTACTGCACCATGGCCCTGGGGGGGGGACAGACCCTCAGGCTCCCAGGCCCACAGGCCTGCTGCTGGAGGCCTGACAGTGACTGCAAACCCTGGCCAGGCAGGGTCACTCCGGTCCCTCTGACCCTAGCCTCTGCACCTGGGTGATATCTCAGAGTCGGTTTTACTTAACTGCTTCTTTATGCGGGTGGGGAGGTGAGATCCAAGGTGGGAAGGAGACTTGGTGGAGGAAACAGGACAAGCGGAAGCCCTCCCAGGACTGCGCAGGAGGCCAAGGCAGAAGGAAGGGGGTGTGAGAGTTCACTCACTGAGGCCAGCAGCGGCCAGCCTCCCACCTTGTCACCCCACGGGCTCTCCACACCACCCTTCCAGACAGGCCACTTTGAATATCCACGGTTCACAGAGGGCGCTAAGGCTCTGAGTGGGGCTGACTCAGCTCTCGGAGATGGAAAGTGGCAGAGCTGTGGCCCCAACCAAGAGTTCCTGCTGCAGCAGCCTCATTCCTCCCACCGAGCCAGCAAGTGATGGAGTGCCCCACCCACATGCCCCACCTACACAGCCAGCATCAGCCCCACATGGATCTCGGGACCCTAGCCCACACCCACTGAGGTGATACATCAGGGCAGAGTGCTGCCAGCCAAGATGACCTGATGTTTGCTCTCCTGTAAGGACCACGCACAGCTCTTCATGGGCCACTGAATCTAGGAGAGTATCTGTCATGTATGGAATTGAAGCTGAGGGAGTCTGGGTTCAAATCCTGACTCCAGCATTTGCTGTGTGACTTGGGACAGGCACTTAACATCTCTGGGCCTCAGTTTCCTCCCGTTTAACCCTCATATAGCCATAGTACTGTTTCTTTAGTGCTGGTAAGAACCTAAATGGAGTTGTGGTCCATGTAGCCCCTTTTTGCATGGTTCCTGGAGAACAGTTAGTTCTCCATCAAGTGACTGTGTACTGAACCCAGGGAGAGGCTCTTATAGCAGGCGTTACAGGACCAGCACAGAAGTCAAGATGCCCCTCTGTGGCCAGGGGAGGGTGCGTGTGTTTGGAAAGGAAGCACTAGTCTGGCAAGGGTGAGAAGGCCCAGGGTAGGAAGGAGACTTGACAGAGGGCACAGGGCAAATCACGCTACCACTTCCTCCCTGTGCGGCCTTGGAGAAATGACCCAGATGTGTTCCTGTGCGGCAGTGTCCCCAAGGTGCAGAGAAGACATGAGAGGGAACAAAAGCTGTTGCTGAGGAAAGCAAACGTGGGCGTGTCTGAAGATCTGGAGGGCCCACCCTGCTCCACTGAGGTTCGCACCTCACCTTGCCAGCAGGGACACTCCCCGGTAGTGGTTCTCTGCCTGGCCCATGAGCTCCCAGCCACCCTTCTCCTCCAGGAACGTAGACTCATAAGAGCAGCCCATTTTCAGTAGCAGGGTTTTCACCACCTTCACCATCCAGCTGCCAAGACAAGGGGGTAAAGTCCTGTACACTGTGCGCCTCCGCCTGGCCCATGTTGCCAAGGCTCGCATCCCCACCACCGCCACCACCGCCGCCACCGCCGCTGCAGCCACTACCAAGCTTCTTCTCAACTACACTGTCAGCAGTGTGCTCTGGGCCCACAACAGTACAACAGTGACTCTACAAGTAACGAATGGCTTTCAGAAGATGACAGGAAACAGAACAAAGGCCGCCCTCCACCCTCCCTGTCTTTGGGGCCTTGCCTACTGCAGGAGCTTACTGCTGGCCAAGCTTTCTTTCCTATGTCTTGTCTCTTCCCTTCTCCACTCCCCATCAAGCCATGGCTGTCTTGGCAGCCCGCAGGACAGTCTTCTGCCAGTGCCCCGAGTCCCTTTTTGCCTCGGGGCCTTTCAGGAAGGTCTCCCATCTGCCTGCCTAGCAGAAGACCCTGGGGAGTTGTCATACCCAGGGAACTGAGCAGAGCTCACAGGTCCCAAGTGAGCTAGGGAGCTGGAGGGTACTACCGCCTGCTAGCCACCAACTGGATGTCTAGCCCAGCCTATTTTAGGTGGGAAGTCACAGGCCATAGACTGCTGGGATGCATTCTGAGAAAGGCCTCAAGAGCCGGTGGCCATGTGTGAGCATCGTAGCATGTCCTTATTCTAGCGTACATAGTGCTGCCTGGGCTTTTCTACAGTCTTAGGGAAACCACCATTGTGGGAACATAGTTTGAGAATGGAGTCACATGAGAATTCTGAATGCTTGTAAGAAAACAAGAGTCCTGTGACCTCAGTTTCTTCAAGACACAGAACTGTTCTTGGAAGTCGGGCAGTGGTGGCGCATGCCTTTAATCCCAGCACTCGGGAGGCAGAGGCAGGTGGATCTCTGTGAGTTCGAGACCAGCCTGGTGTACAAGAGCTAGTTCCAGGACAGCCTCCAAAGCCACAGAGAAACCCTGTCTAAAAAAAAAAAAACAAAAAAAATTGTTCTTGGAGTGTGTTTTCATGCTCCTCCCAGGTGTAGTAGATAGGAGTATGTTTGCTTCAGATTACTCATTATTGCTTGCTCTTGTTATTCAAGTAAATTTTTAACTGTCCTCTATATGCCTCTGTGGAGAAACATGATTGTCCTTGTGATTGTGTACAGCTTGGAATCACCAGAACTTTAGTCATGTGACCTTTCTTAACAGAGTATAAGCCGTCTGGAGCTCTGATTAAAGTCGGCTATCACGTGAGACTTTAGTCCGCCTCACTTAGCCGCTCCTTTCTCTCAGGTCCCACCACGTTGAGAGCGCCAAACACACGGTCAGTAGATTCATCCTGCCATTGACAGAAGCATCAGAGACACAAACTATGATTCTAAACTGTTAAAATAAGATAATGTATGGAATTGTTTCCCAGAAACCTAAACATTGGCTTGAAGAGTTCTTAGTGGAGACGTAACTCCCATGGTACCATGAACTGTTGGTTCTTGGGATTCAAGACAAAGTTTAAGCCAGACTTGGTGGCAAACAGCCAAAATCCCAGCACTCAGGGAGGAGAGGCAGAAGAGCCCCAAAGTAAAGGGGAACTACAGCAACAAAGTGAGACCCCGTCTCAAAAGAGGTAAAGGCTGGGCAAGTGATAGGGTACTTTGGAGTATGCAAGATCTGGGTTTCAATACCAGCACCAAAAATAGAGATGAAAATGCAACATTTTATAATGAAACCCTGGAACTGGATGCTGGTTTTTTTTTTTTTTTTTACATATGCATTTGTTTAAGAAATAGCACTTCAGTGTGGAAACCAAAGCTCCTAGGGCAGGATCTGCAGGTCAGTCAGCCTCTGTACTAGCCCCCTACTGGTTACTCTGTGTTCAAACGAGCAAGACAGCACTTGCCATATTAGCTTCAAGACTGGCGTTCAAATCCCCAGATCTCAGGTAAATGCTGGGTGGGCATGGCAGACTGTGTATAATTCAGTCTCAGAGGTAGAGATGGGAGATCCCCTAGAGCAAGGATGAGCTGCGGGTTTGATTGAGAGACCCTGCCTCTATGAAGAAGGCAGAAGAGTGATTGAGGATGGTATCAACCTGAGGGCACACATGCGTGCACACACATGTCTACACACATGCCCACACGCATGCAGACATACACACACATGTGCATATCGCATACACACCATGAAAATGGAAAGAAAAAAGTACAAGACAGGCCTGGTGGCAGGCACTGAGATATAAAGCAGGAGGATCACAGGTTAAGGCCAGCCTGAGTTACAGAGTGAGTTCAAGGCCAGCCTTAACAATACAATAAGGAGCCGGGCGTTGGTAGCGCACGCCTTTAATCCCAGCACTCGGGAGGCAGAGGCAGGAGGATCTCTGTGAGTTCGAGGCCAGCCTGGTCTACAGAGTGAGTTCCAGGACAGCCTCCAAAGCCACAGAGAAACCTTGTCTTGAAAAACCAAAAACCAAAAAACAAAAAAACAAAAAACAAAAACAAAACAATACAATAAGGTCCTGTCTTGAAAAAAAAAAACTAACTAAAAAGAGGGATACGGCTCAGTGGCGGAGTTACCTACCACTCCTGAGGACCTATGTTCAAGATCCAGCACGGAAGTTGGGGAGACACAGAACGAGGGAAGGAGGGAGCAGCCTCTCATACCACCCTCTTCCCAGATGGCTAAGCCAAGCCATCAGGCCTGGGCTGGGAGAAAGGCTTTCCCTCCCAACCTCAACAGGAACAACTTCGTGAAGCAGACGAGGTCCCATCAGGGCTCCCTGCAGCCAGGCTGGCCTCCCGTCCTGCACGGTGCCTCTGTATGGTCAGCTTTGGTCCCCTTCATGCCAACCGTCCTGGGGCAGCGCTGAGCTCAGGAGCTCCAAGGAAAGGAAGTGAAGAAATTCCAGACAGCAACCTCAGGCCTGACAGTCCTGGGTCCGGCTCTGGATGCACAAAGCCCACTTCCAAGACCAGGCTGACATAACTCATTACCACCACCACCACCCACTTTTGTGTTAGTGCAGGGGCAAAGGTCACAGCCGGCCAGGAAGAGCCGCTGTGTGAATGAATAATCTTGCAGATGAATCTGCACTTGGGCCTAAGCTACAGCATTCCAGTTTCTTCCTCTCCCCTCGGCTCTTCAGCATTTTGACAAAAATGACCCTGTGTCTCTACCCAACTCCCAAGCTTTGGCTGGAGGACAAAGATAGCAAGCACCCATGAAAAGGAAGAGACGGCTACTGGAGGCAGGAGGCCCAGGTGATGGGATGGCTCTACGGGCCACCAGGTACCCACGTGCAAGTTCCACCTGCCTGCCAAGCAGAGCAGAGCAAGGGGCACCTTGAAATTTCATCCCCAGTCCCTGAATGGTGGCTGGAGAGCCATGGCCCGACCCAGAGCAAATTAAAAGCCTAGGGCTGCCATAGCCTTCAGACCATGCCTGTGCCCATGAGCTTGAATCCAGGATCCTCTTTCCTTCAAACTCATATGAGACATGTCACCTGGTATCAGTAGAGCTGTCACATTCACAGGCCTGGGCTGGGAGAAAGGCTTTCCCTCCCAACCTCAACAGGAACAACTTCGAGAAGCAGACAAGTATGGCCCTCTCCATACGTCTGTAGGTGACTTTTCCATCTGTCACCTGAGTCTGGAGCACCAAGGATTCACACAAAAGGCCTCCCCACAGTGTGGCTGCTGTGGCTAGCGACCACGGGTACCTTAAAGCAGCAGGAATGACTCTGCTGGTTCTAGGGGCCAGAACCCAAATTCAAGATGTTAGCAGGGCTATGCTCCCTCTGGCAGGGCTGTGCTCCCTCTGGCAGGGATGTGCTCCCTCTGGCAGGGCTGTGCTCCCTCTGGCAGGGATGTGCTCCCTCTGGCAGGGATGTGTTCCCTCTGGCAGGGTGTGCTCCCTTGAAAACTCTAAGAGGAGGTCTTCCCTTCATGAACCAGCTTCCTTGCTTGGAGAAGACCATGTCCTCTCTGTCCTGGAAAACTGCCTTCTGGCTGTGTCCCAGAGTTTCCTCTTCTCACAAGGACCTTGTCATGGAATTCAGGGCCCACATAGTTAACCTAGGACAAGTTCACCTAAACATCCTTAAAGACCACTCTTCCAAATCAGGTCATAGTCACAGGTTCCACGTGGATGGATCTTTGGGGGCACTATTCAGTTCCTTCATCCAGGCACCATTTTAGGGCTCTTTGGTCCCTTCAGCCTGGAAGTTGCCTCTTTTGCTTTTGCTACCTCCCTGGCTATGGCCATGCTGAAGGTAGGGTGGGCTGTCACCATATTGTTGGTAAGGTGGCTGTCACTGTGATGTGGTTAGTGTGGGTTGTTGCTGTGCTGACGGTAGAATAGGCTGTCACTATTGCTGTAGGTAGGATGGACTGTCACTGCGATGTGGATAGGATAGGCTGTCACTGTGCTGTAGGTAGGGTGGGCTGTCACCATGCTGTAGGTAGTGTGGGCTGTTGCTGTGCTGCTGGTAGGGCAGGATGTCACCATGCTGTAGGGAGAGTGGGCTGTCACTGGACCATGGGTAGGGTAAGTTGATACCATGCCGCCGGCTAGGGTGGGATATCCTGTGCTGTGGTTAGAGTTGGTTGTCTATGGATAGGATGGGCTATCACTTTTCTGTGGATAAGGTGAACTGTCTCTGGGCTGTGGGTAGGGTGTGCTATCACCATGGCTATGGGGTAGGGCTTCCTTCCAGTGGTCCTGTGGTCTTAGCTGAGTTGACTCCTCTCTTGGAAGCCATGCCCTTCATCACTTCCAGAAAAGGATGTCTCTATCTGTGTTCTTCCTCCTACTGTGGATGCAGCACAGCACCCCTTCCTCTTTTGCAGTTTCCCAGGAACCGGCAGCCCCAGCAAGCACAGGCAGAGATGCAAGAGGGCGCACAGATGGCAGGTGTCTCTCTAGAGGGGTGGGAGGCTATTACTTCTCACAACTATTGGGCAGACATTAGCCACCCATCTCTTGGCAGGGGGGCCTCCAAAGGATTAGTACCCCCGCCCTCCCCCTGCCAAAAAACAGAGCCTGAGTGATAGATAGGTCTGCATCAAAGGCCTCCAACCACACACAACTTGTCCCTTGCCCTTCTAAATATGCTTCTGTAAGTACCACGCACGAAAGGATGAGAAAGGGAAACTGATGAGCATGCCATGTAAATAGCTAACTTTTTGAATGACAAAAAAACATGAAATAATCGCAGCTCAAGTGACTAAAGTTAATGTAAATGACAGTTCCCTTAATAACATGATCCTCATAAATTAATAGGGAAGATGAAAATAAAATTAATTAAAAATTGCTAAGAAAAATCCCCAATAGTCCTATATGAAAGGTCAAAGGGCAACGTGCACACATAAATGGGAATACAAATGCCATTTAAATCTCAGGTTCATTTAAATGAGAGAAATGAAAACTAAAACTCCAGCTCATATTTGCGCGCGCATGCACACACACACACACACACACACACAGCATACCAGGTATGGTGGTGGTGGAACCCTAACATCCCAGCTCTCATAAATGAGGCAGGAGAATCAGAGATTCCTTTTAAAGACATTATCTAAAGAACAAAAAAGAAAAAAAAAGGAAAGAAATCCATTTTTGCGACTTAGATTTGCAAAGATTAAAATGTTCTGCAATACGTTACCCTAGAATAAATGTGGAGATATAGGCACTGACACAGACCACAACTACTGGTGACATTTTCCTCTGTGCACACTGGCAAATGGGAGAGTTGAGGAATTACTACATCTCAGCTAATCTTTGTGTGTGTGTGTGTGTGTGTGTGCACACGAATGTGTGTGTGTGCTCGCGCTCACGTGCACTCGTGTGTGCACATTCAGAGGTCAGAGAATCAGTTCTGTTCTCCACCACGTGGGTCATGAGGACGGCACTCGGGTTGACGGCAAGCACCTTTAGCTGCTGAGCCATCTCACCGGCCCTTCATTTAAATTTTCATCACTCAGGGGTCAAGAACTTTTTCCATCATGCATTCCTACGCCATTTTAGCATCCCTTCGAAGAAGCCCATTGATGCCCCACCCTTCAGGAGTCCATGCTACACACACACAATTACATGCATGCATCTATGCAAGCAAGCCCACAGTGCTGTCATCTGCAGTTGCAAAGGGCAAGAAGCGCCCGAATCAGGAGGGCTGCACACATGGTGACTGAGTTTCTGCGCATAAGGCTGCTCGGCAGCTGTCAAAAATAACGTATGTACGAAGACCTCCAAGACTCGATGCAAATGCGCACCCGTGGCATGCATGGGCTAGGACCTCTAAAAATAGAATGCAAATCCATGTGCTCATCTACACTAGCTACCCTTGAAAAGGCATGAGAGAAAACTCGCTTGTCTTTTGGGAAGGTATCTGAGGTGCGAACAGGAAAAAGAGTTGATTTTAATGCCCTCCCTCCCCAGTGTGCACATACTGTATTCCAATTAATAATTAAGAGCACTGGTGGATCTGTGCTACACATCTAATACGAGCAAGCCCTCTGGGGGTGGTAGTGGGTAAAGGTCCTTGGACACCTGATCCTTTCCCACCATTGAGCAGAGCTGTGGGAGCAGAAAAGGGGAGCAGAACCAGCCGGGGAGCAGAAGTGCGACTCCAATAACACGGTGTTCCTAGTGTCTGTGGAGGCAGCTCCGTGGGTAGAGAATGCTTTTCCAGCATGAACCAAGCCCTAGGACCAGATGAACTGGGCAGGGTGGAGCATGCCTATAATCCCAGTGACTAGGGAGATGGGGACAGGGGGAATCACAAGTTCAAGATCGCCCTCAGCTTCATAGCAAGCTTGGGGCCAGCCTGGACCACGTGAGCTCCTGTTTCCAAAAACAAAGGGACGCTCTGCTTCCTCCTCGAGTGCTAGAATTAGTGTCTATGAATAAGATGTTTGAGGGGCCCTTGCTGGGTAGGTAGCGCTCCGCACTGCAAGGACGGCAGGGCAGAGAGACGGCGGGCCTACCGTACAGGTACGAAGATCGGAGGCTGGAAGTCATCTTTGGCATCCTTTCGAGGAGCCACACGGCAGGGCAGGTTGAGGCCGATGTGGTAATGGACCTGAATAAGCAGGGCCAGGAGCAGCTGAGGGTAGATCCGCCTCACACGACCCACACAGCTGTTGACGGACAGGAGCTCACACAGGCCACTGGCTGCCTAGGGGTAGAGGGGCGTGGCTTGACCCAGTCCATCCTCCCAGCACTGCTGGCAGAAGCCTAGTTTATTGCTCTGAGAAAGTGGGATTGACTCTCTAATCCAGCCTAGAAATGCATAGCTTCTGCCCCCTCTGGCAGATGGGACCTTACAGCAGGTGTGCTGAGTGGAGTCGAAGGGAAGGGAAGGCAGGTGTCTGGTCCTCACCGCCAGGGGCACGATGGAGGCCCGACCCTTCTTGGTAACAGGCTTCTCCTTCAGGCTAGTCAGGAGCAGATCCAGCAGGTCTCGGACGTCACAGCTGGGTTTCCGAAGGATCAGCTGCCTCCACATCTCTGCCCCGTTGCTAAGGAGGAAGGAGGATCGTTAGTGGTGCCTAGGGCAGAGGCCGCCTGGTGCCAAATGGCTTCAGGGCTGGGGCGCAGTGCCAATGACACGGTATCCATGAGCGTGCGCACAAGGAGTGGTCCTGGAAACATTCTCCATGAGGCAGGGGGCTGACAGTGATTGAGAACCTCGTTTCCAGGGCTCAGACACTATTCTCATTTAGTGTATTGCTCGGCAACGCTCCTTAGAACAGACGTGTGAACCAGGCACCACGCAAATGCCTGAGGACACAGCTGCAGACACCTAGAAGCGCTCAAAGGCACTGACTTCTCACCCTCACAAGAGGACATTATTCCCATTGTACAGAGGCAGAATGGAGGCTCAGGGAAGTAAAACCATCAGTCCAAGATAGCTGCTGCCGAGCTGCTAAGGCAAGATGCTACCGCATCTGATGTCTCTGAAGCTGCCTCCTGGGGGCAGGAGTGGAGGTCACGGAGCCCTTTGGGGCCTGGATCTTGCCCTTACCACAGACTCCCAGAAAGCACAACTCCAGGCCCTCGGCAGGAAGCTACCCAAGCAGAAGGAGCAGCTGCACCAGGGGACACTCCTGCTGTGGGTCATGGGAGCTAACGGGTTAATGAAACCCTTTTTGCCTGAATGCAGGAGCATCTGAACCTTCCACTCATCTCCCGGCTCTGTTCCCCTGGAAACCCAATAAAGATAGTATTTCAAATACGTTGCTAGGCAACATTGCTTATGGTAAAAATGGTCATGTTTATGGCTGCTTGGTACATAACATCTGGATTAGGAGGGACTATCAATTAACTACAAGAACCAATGGGACCGTTAGAGCATGGGGCTTCGCAGGACTGTGACCCTTGTAGCTGGAGTAGTCTCTGAAGAGTCACAGAAAACAAGGCTCATGTAAGAGACTCTGGTCCCTCTGAGTTCCCTGGGTCTCCTACCCCCAGGAAGGGCTTGCTGGCTGTCATAAGTACCACAGACTGTGTAGGAGCAGGGGAGGGCAGGGGCTTCTCTGGACAAGTGTCCAGAGAAGGATGAAAACCTCCTTGCTTGGTACCTGTCCAGCGGGAGGGGGCACATGAGCAGGGCCACCACAACCTCAGTCATGAAGGAGTTGGCCAGGAAGGAGATGGGCAGCAGGGCCACCTCACGTGCCCGCGGCTCCTGGATGTGACCCAGTTGCAAGTAGATGCCCTGCATGATTTCCGGGATCTGGAAGTCGCCATGAGCAGGTGGAGGAAGGCCCATTGGAGAAGCAGAGACGGGCATGAGGAGCGTGAGCAGATGGGAGGGTAGGGTAGAGTAACAAGAGGGGACCAAAAAGACAGGGAGAGGGGGGCAATACAGAAGTGGGGAGGCCTGCTACTCCCCCCGGAGTGAGATAGACCCCGTTACTACTCCCCACTCCTATCAAGCCATTTGGTTTCCCTCGGGGCGGTGCATACTCCTTCCTAGCCCAATGCTAAGCTCCAACCCTGTCCACAGGCAGGCAGGCTACCCCAGGAGAAGCAGGATCCTGGGACTCCCCCATGGCCTGGTATCCTGGCCTCTGCCTCCAAGAGGCCTTACCACCTCCAGCGCCCTGTGACGGTACCACTCCAGCACAGAACTGAGCGTGACCTCCGAGGCCAGCTGCATCATCTCCCCGGAGTCCTTCCCCCGAGTCTCTGAGATGTCCTTCAGGCCTTCCAAGGCTGCTAGCAGCAGGTCCTTTACCTGCTGGGGCCCCAGGAAGTCTCCAAATTCCTGAAATATAGGTATGGAGGTCTTGACACTGCTGAGTAGGGCAGATCCCCTGAGCCACACAGAGAAGCATAGACTCCACCCAACTCCAAGAGAAGGCTGGTGGTGCTAAGCACCACACACATTCTGTAATGTGTGAACATTAGACCCTTTGGAGACTCAGAGGGACAGCCAGGCACCAACGTGCTCCTGCAGCCCAAGCTGCTTGGGAGGCTGAGGAGGCTTGAGGAGGATTACATGAGCCCAGGGGGTTGAGAGCAGCCTGAGGAGCATAACAAGTCTCCATCTTTGAGAGAGAGAAAGAGGGGGGAGGGGAGGCAAACAAACAAGGGAGATATGGTCCCTGCACCCAGAGTCGGCTGGCTTGCACCTCAGAGGAGGAGGAGGTGTCATGGGCCAGAGCAATGGCTCTCAGCCTTCCTAATGCTTCAACCCTTTAACACAGTCCCCCCTGGTGTGGTGACCCCCTCGACCATAAAATTATTTCATTGCTACTTCATAACTGTAATTTTGCTACTGTTACGAATTGTAATGTAAATATCTGATACACAGGGTATCTGATATGTGACCCTGTGGGGGTGACAACCCACAGATTGAGAACCACTGGGCTAGAACACAGAGAGAGAAAGGCGCCCAGAAAGCCTGTGCGGCTGGAGAAGGCTTCCTTCCTAGGATGTTTTCTAGAGGCAACCCCATTTCCCTCCCCTCCTGGACCACTGGTAGTCACCGCAATGACACGGAGAATGTTCTGGCACGGGCTGACAGGGTTGTAGGGCCCTAGGAAGCGCTTGTTGCTCTCATACAGCTCTTTCTTGTTGATCTCTTCCTTGTTCTTGTTTCCTACAGGAGAAGACACTTCTGAGGAACCCTGATCCGACCATCGCTTTGAACTGTCTGCTAAGTCCACATCATCTGCACAGTCCATTTTCACACGGTGAACCTGTGCAGGCAGCTGGCACCCAAGGCAAGAAACAATCCAACCAGCCCCCCAGAAGCCCGCTCAGCATCCCGGGCAACCACTGTTCTGGTTCAGAAGCAAGAGTTCCTTTACTAAATGGACTCCCATAACATTATCCCTCGTGTCCGGTTCCACCCTGCAGCATCTGCTACTTGTTCTCATTCTTTGTCAGTGTGGTACAACTTTCCATGCTGGGAGGGCCTGCAGTGTGTATGCCTGTCTTCCTCGGCATGCACCTCTAGGCTGCTTCCAGGCCTCCTGCGGCATGCTGCTCACATAGCGTGTCTCCTGGTGAATATATCGACGCTTCTGCCAGGGATGTGCCAGGACAGAAATCACCGACTCACAGTAGGCACAGGTTCACCCTCCTGAGACATGCCAGACCTTTTCCCAGCTCTATTTCCACTAGCAGTGTGCAAGAGTCCCTGCTGCTTGAGTCTGCAGCATTATCTGTTTCATTTTGTTATTGCTATTCTAGTAGCCAGCGGCTTTTCTGTTTTCTTTTGGTTTTTAAGACAGGGACTCACCATGTACCCCTGACTGGTCTGGAATTCACTATGTAGACCAGACTGGCCTCTAACGCACAGAGATCCGTCTGCCTCTGCCTCTAGAGTGTAGGGACTAAAGATGTGCAGCCCCCACATCTGCCTCACCCCATCTTCAGTTCTGGGATGGAATTCAGGGCCAGACCCATGCTAGACAAGCATGCTAACCACTGAACACCCATAGCTTTGCAATACTTTTTGTTTGTTTGTTTGAGTTGTTTATGTGTTTGGGTGATATTTTTATTTGGTTGGCTTATTGATGATTTTGCTTGGGTTTTTGTTTGTTTGTTTGTTTGTTTGTTTGGGGTTGTTTTTGTTTGTTTGATTGATTGGTTTTTTTGAGACAGGGTTTCTCTGTGTAGCCTAGGCTGTGGCTGTCTTGGAACTCCCTCGGTAGACCAGGCTGGCCTTGAACTCACAGAGATCTGCCTGCCCCTGCCTCCCGAGTTCTGGGATTAAAGGCGTGCGCCACCAACGCCCAGCCCTGCTTTTGCTTGGTTTTGTTGATACACGGGGGCTCACATAATCCAGGCTGACCTCCAAATCTCTATGCAGCTGAGGGTGGCTTGAACGACTAGTCCCCTGAGTGCTGAGATTAGAGGTGTGCGCTACCATATCTAGTCCATTTCATGTGTTTTTAGAGGTGGGGTCTCTAGTCCAGGATGGCCTCCGCCTTTCCATCCATTGCCGGCATTGTCAGCATGTGCTATCAGGTCCAGCATTAGCAGCACCATTTGAGAAAGCTCATCTCTCTAGCCTCCGCTGCCTTTGTTCCCTCTGTGTTTTGCATCTGACTTATTCTGCGCTTTGCTTGCTTATTTTTGCCTGTTATCTATCTCCTGGCAACAAGAAGGTAAACCAAAGGGAGGGAGGCATGCTTAATGAATCTCTTGTCCAGGCTGTGTCCCCAGAGCTAAAGCAGTGCCTGGCACAGAGGGTCTCTGGGTCTTCTGGGGAAGGAAACATATTTAGGGACTAGGTCCTCATCAGAGCCAGGTCTGGGCACAAGAAAGGGTCACCGAGACAGTGTGAGTGTATAGAGCACACTCTCAGCGGCAGGAACTGGGGTTCTGTGGCCAGACAGAGCCGACTCCAGTCTAGCCCTGCACTTTACACAGATCGCCAACCCAAGCTAACGCCCCCTCCTCCAGAGTGACTGTGGCCTGTGGGTCTCCCAAAGAACACAGGACACTCAGCTCAACCTGAATTTCAGCAGGACAGAGCATACTCAAATACCTTAACAATGACTCACATTGTTCACCTGCAGTGAAATTAAACTGGGTGTCCCACAATTCCAGCCCCCTTGCTAGGGATGATCACTACTGTAGATACCTTTCTCCCACCATTTAAGGGTCTCAGGTGACATTGCCCCAAATGCTAGAAATGAGAAAGAACAGAGGCACCCCCAGACAGATCCCAGAAGGGGGTGGGAGCATGGGGAGAAGAAAACTCTATGTGACAAGTGCCTATGACATGGAACCCTGAGCTGGTCTCCTCCCATGCACTCTTTTTTTTTTTTTTTTTTTTTTTTTTTGGTTTTTCGAGACAGGGTTTCTCTGTAGCTTTGGAGGCTGTCCTGTAGACCAGGCTGGCCTCGAACTCACAGAGTTCCGCCTGCCTCTGCCTCCCGAGTGCTGGGATTAAAGGCGGGCGCCACCAACGCCCGGCCTCCCATGCACTCTTAGGAAGAAAAGCATTTAATATTTCAAAAAAGCTATGAGTTACACTCTAATGTAACCCTGTACAGATGAGGAAATCTAGGCAAGGCAAGTGCCTGCCTGAGGTCACCTAGCTGGGAAAGTCGAGGGTCACAGCCAGGTCTAATATGCAGGCCACTCTCCCTCCATGGTTAAGAGAGGCTAAGTAACCAACTAAAGTTTCCTGGTTGAGATAGAACCAGAGCCAAGGAGAAAAAAAGGCAGGAGGCTGGAGGCAACTGACACTGGGTGGTCTGGGGAGCAGCAGGCTCATGCCGTCTCTTGGGCTGCCTGGACCCTAATCTCAGGACATCCCCTCACTTACAGGCTTCAGATTCTAATGGGGGACCTGGCCTTCATTAGCTCCTAATGAAGTCCGTGAATATGGTCATATGCCAGCCAGGACCCTGCCCTCCCCTCGTGGCATTACAGTCTAGTGGGAAAGACAGACAAAAGAAGCCATCCATCATGCCTAAGTACCCATGGTACCATGGGAAGGAGAAAGTAAGGTTGGAACGATGTGGAAAAGCCCAGCTAATGAAGGGCAGCTTCCATCAAGACAGATTTGCTGTCTAGATGAGGCAGTACATGCCTGCAGTCCCAGTGCTTAAGAAGCTAAGGGAAGAGGATTAAAGGTTGAGGGCCAGACTGAGCTATATAGTAAGATCCTGTCCCGGAAACAAAACAAGCATTAAAAGTAAAGGTTCACTTGTATCTCTGCCCCTGCTTCCACGGAGATTTCACATCCATTCCCAATCCCCACCTAACCATCGCTGCCTGTCTCCAGCCGCCCAACCATACCACACTCTCTCTCCCCTGGCTGCTCAGCTGCTAGGGACCTGGCGTGGGGCGTACGTTTCTGGAGATCCAGGATAGTGTAGAGGATAGCAATGCCGTCCAGAGCTTCCCGGCCGATCTCTTCATCAGGATCCCCAATACGAAGAAGGAGCCTCCCCAGCAGAAGACCCAGCGCTGGGAACCCCGAGGACATCTGTTAGTGTCATAACCACAGGGAGGGAGTCTGTAGCTACA